>NW_028258138.1:14850984-15154015 GCF_053883595.1 Heterocephalus glaber
GGATGCTATCGTAAAAGGAACTGTTTCCCTAATTTCTCTCTCAGTGAGTCTGTTATTTGTGTACAAGAAGGCTATTGTTTTTTGAGTGTTGACCTTGTATCCAGCTACTCTACTGAATCTGTCAATTAAGTCTAGAAGTCTTTTGGCAGAGTTTTTTGGGTCTTCTATGTAAAGTATCATATCATCAGCAAATAATGACAGTTTAACTTCTTCTTTTCCTATCTTTATTCCTTTTATTTCTTTCTCTTTTCTAATTGCTGTGGCTAATGTTTCCAGAACTGTATTGAACAGGAGTGGTGGTAGTGGGCATCCTTGTCTTGTTCCTGATTTTTGCGTGAAAGTTTTCAGTTTTTGACCATTTAGTATGATGTTGGCTGTTGGTTTTTCATAGATAGCCTTAATCAGGTTGAGATAAAGACCTTCTATTCCAATTTTCTGTAGGGTTTTTATCATGAATGGGTGCTGGATTTTGTCGAATGCTTTTTCTTCATCTATTGAGATGATCACATGGTTTTTATCCTTGACTCTGTTAATATAGTGTATTACATTTATGGATTTATGTATGTTGAACCATCCTTGCATCCCTGGGATAAATCCGACTTGGTCAGGGTGTATGATCTTCTTGATGACCCTCTGTATTCTGTTTGCCAGTATCTTGTTGAGGATTTTTGCATCTATGTTCATTAGGGAGATTGGCCTGTAGTTCTCTTTTTGGGTTGAGTCTTTCCCTGGTTTTGCAATCAAAGTAACACTTGCTTCCAGGAATGAATTTGAAAGTACTGCTTCCCTTTCAATTTCCTTGGTGAGTTTAAAGAGTAATGGTGTTAGTTCTTCTTTAAATGTCTTGTAAAATTCAGCAGTGAAGCCATCTGGACCTTGGCTTTTCTTTGTTGGTAAATATTTTATTACATTTTCAATTTCACTCATTGTAAGTGGGGTGTTTAGAATTTCTGTATCTTCTTCATTTAACTTTGGCAATTCGTATGTATCTAGGAATCTGCCCATTTCTTCTATGTTTTCCATTTTATTGGAGTAGAGGTTCTCGAAGTAGGTATTGATGATCCTCTGGATTTCTGTTGGATCTGTTGTGACTTCACCTTTTTCATTCTTAATTGCATGTATTTGTGCCTTTTCTTTCCTTTTTTTGATAAGGTTGGCTAAAGGTTTATCGATTTTATTTATTCTTTCAAAAAACCAACTCTTTGATTCATTGATTTTTTGTATTGTTCTCTTAGTCTCCATTGCATTGATTTCTGCCCTGATCTTCATAATTTCCTCCCCTGTATGAGCTTTGGATTCGTTATGCTCTTCTTTTTCTAGGAGCTTGAGGTTCTGCATTAGGTTATCTGAGTTTTCTTGGTTTTCCTAATATGGACATTCACTACTATGAATTTCTCACATAGAACTGCTTTCATTGTGTCCCATAGATTCCTGTATGTTGTACTGGCATTATCATTTACTTGTAGAAACTTTTAATTTCTTCTTTAATTACTTCTGTGACCTATTGGTTGTTCAAGAGGGAGTTATTCAGTTTCCATGTGTTTGTTGGGGTTTTGTGGTTTCTTATGTTATTGATCTCCAATTTTATTGCACTATGGTCTGATAATATACAAGGAGTAACATCTACTTTTTTTTATTAAATTCTTTTATTGGTCCATTGTAGGTATACAACATAATTACATTTCTCATTGGGAATTGTACCTTTACATAATGCATCTTGGTTCTTATTTTTTCCCTATTCCTAGCCCTCCCTTAATCCCCTCCACCCTTCCCTATTTACAAAGACTTTATTTCCATTTTTTCCATTTCTCAGCATTTTTCCTTTCCCTTCTTTCCTTTCTCCTGCTCCTCCCACTACCCCTACCCCTTTAGACCTTTTCTTCCTATATTGCATTATCGATTATTCATTCTAATCATTGGAACATTTCAGGTATACAATATAATGACATTCATCATTGGAAATTTGCACCTTTACATAGTCTCTCTTGGTTCTTGTTTTTCACCCTTGCCCAGCCCTCCCTTCAACCATCCATTCCTCCCTATTTACAATGATTTTGTTCCTATTTTTCCATTTTCTCATATTAATCACATTCCCTTCTATCCTTTCCCTTAGCCCTCCCACTTCCTTCCCCTTTGCCCCTTTTCTTCCTATTTCACATGACCTATTATACATTTTAGTCCTTATTTACACTTTCAGTTTCTCACACAAGAGAAACTATTCGGTATTTACACATGTGTGTCCTATTTATTTCACTTAAAAGTATCACCTCAATATGCATCCACTTAGCCATAAATGTCTCTAATTTCTCATTTTTAATGGCTGAGGAGTACTCCATTTTAGAACAAAATCACATTTTTGTAATCCAGTCTCCAGTTGATGGGCATTTGGGCTGTCTCCAAGTTCTAGCTATCACAAACTGTGCTGCTATGAGCATGGGCACTCGTATATCACTGTGGCATGATTCTCTGAATTCTTTGGGGAAGATCCCCAGCAGTGGAATAGCGGGGTCAAATGGGACTTCCAGTCCTAGTTCTTTGAGGTATCTCCATACTGATTTCCACAGTGCTTGCACCAGTCTACACTCCCACCAGCAGTGGAGTAGGGTTCCTCTTTCCCTACAGCCCCGCCAGCATTTGTTATTGGTTGATTTCATGATAGCAGCCATTCTTTCTGGAGTGAAGTGGAATCTCAGCGTTGTTTTCATTTGCATCTCTTGAATGACCAGTGATGTTGAACATTTTTTCATGTATTTATTTGTTATTTCTACTTCGTTGTCTGAGAATTGTCTGTTCATTTCAGATGCCCATTTTCGGATTGGGTCTTTAAATTTGGGAGGTCTGATCTTTTTAAGTTCTTTATAGATTCAAGATAGTGGACTTTTGTCTGAGGAAGAGCAGGTGAAGATTTTTTCCCACATTGTGGGTTGTCTCTTCACACTGCTGGTGGTTTCTCTTGCTGTGCGGAAGCCTTTTAATAAGAAGAGATCCCACTTGTTGATTGTTTGTGCTAGTTCATGAGCAACTGAGGTTTTGTTCATAAAATCTTTTCCTACACCGATGTCTTCAAGGGTTCTACCTAACCTCTGTTCCAACTGGTTCAGAGTTTCTATTTTACTATTTTGATCTTTAATCCATTTTGATTTTAGTTTAGTGCATGGTGAGAGATATAGGTCTAGTTTTAATCTTCAGCAAGTTGAAGCCCAATTTTTCCAGCACCATTTATAAAAGAGGCTATCTTTCCTCCAGTGAGGGTGTTTGGCTCCTTTATCAAAGATGAGATGGCTGAGTGTGTCTGGCATTGTTTCTGCATCTTCTAATCTGTTCCACTGGTCCTCTGGTCTGTTTCTTTGCCAGTACCATGCTGTTTTTATCACAGTAGCTTTGTAGTATAGTTGCAGGCTGGGGATTGTGATACCCCCTGGTGTGTCTCTGTTACCTAGAATTGCTTTTGCTATTCTGGGTCTCTTCTTGTTTCCAATGAATTTTTGGATTGTTTTCTCAAGGTCCATGAAGTATGGTGCTGGAATCTGAATTGGAATTGCATTAAATCTATATAGCAGTTTTGGAAGTATGGCCATTTTCACTATATTAATCCTTCCTACCCAGGAGCAGGGGATGTCTTTCCATTTTCTGATATCATCTTCAATCTCTCTTTTCAGAGTGCCATAGTTTTCAGAGAAGAGGTCTTTGATTTCTTTTGTTAGGATGATTCCTAGGTATTTCAGTTTTTTGGATGCTATTGTGAAAGGGATTATTTCCGCTATTTCTCTCTGTGAGTCTGTCATTCGTGTAGAGAAAAGGTATTGATTTTTGTGTGTTGACCTTGTAACCAGCTACTTGACTGAATTTGGTTATTAAGTCTTGAAGACTTTTGGTGGAGTTCTTGGGGTCTTCTATATAGAGTATCATGTCATCTGCAAATAATGACAATTTGACTTCTTCCTTTCCTATCTTTATTCCTTTTATTTCTTTCTCTTGTCTAATTGCCATGGCTAATGTTTCCAGAACTATATTGAACAAGAGTGGTGATAGTGGACATCCTTGTCTTGTTCCTGATTTTAGTGTGAAGGATTTCAGTTTTTGACCATTTAGTATGATATTGGCTGTTGGTTTTTCATAGATGGCTTCTATCAGTTTGAGGTAGAGACCATCTATTCCAATTTTTTGTAGGGTTTTTATCATAAATGCATGTTGGATTATGTCAAATGCTTTTTCTGCATCTATGGAGGGAATCATATGGTTTTTGTCCTTGGCTCTATTGATATAGTGTATTACATTGATTGATTTGCATATATTGAACCATCCTTGCATCCCTGGGATGAATCCCACTTGATTAGGGTGTATGATCTTCTTGATGATCTTCTGCATTCTGTTTGCCATTATCTTATTAAGGATTTTTGCATCTATGTTCATTAGTGAGATAGGCCTATAGTTCTCTTTTTCAGTTGGGTCTTTCTCTGCTTTGGGGATGAAGGTGATGCTTGCTTCCAGGAAAGAATTTGGGAGTATTGCTTCCCTTTCAATTTCATTGAAGAGTTTAAACAATAGTAGCAGCAGTTCCTCTCTAAATGTCTTGTAGAATTCAGCGGTGAAGCCATCAGAGCCCGGGCTTTTCTTAGTTGATAAGTTTTTAATTACATTTTCGATTTCATTGGTTGATTTTGGGTTGTTCAGAATTTTTAGGTCTTCTTTGTTCAACTTTGGTAATTCATATGTATCTAGGAATCTGTCCATTTCTTCTGTGTTGTCCATCTTATTGGCATATAGGTTCTGGAAGTAGGTATTGATAATCCTCTGGATTTCTTCTGGGTCTGTTGTCATTTCACCCTTTTCATTCCTAATTGCATGGATTTGGGTCTTTTCTTTCCTTTTTCTGACAAGGTTGGCTAAAGGTTTGTCAATTTTGTTGATTCTTTTGAAGAACCAACTCTTGGCTTCATTGATTTTTTTGTATCATTCTCTTAGTCTCTATTGCATTGATTTCTCCTCTGATCTTTATAATTTCCTCCCTTGTATGAGCTTTGGGGTTGTCCTGCTCTTCTTTTTCTAGAAGCTTAAGGTTCAGCATCAGGTTGTTTAATTGGGCTTGTTCTGTTTTCCTAATATGTGTATTCACTGCTATGAAATTCCCTCGTAAGACAGCTTTCATTGTGTTGCATAGATTTCAATATGTTGTATTGTCATTGTCACTTAATTGAAGGAACTGTCTGATTTCTTCTTTAATTTCCTCTGTGACCCATTGGTTATTCAGAAGTGTGTTGTTCAATTTCCACATGTTTATGAAATTTGTTGAGTTTCTTTTGCTATGGATCTCCAATTTCATCGTACTATGGTCTAATAATGTACAGGGGATAACTTCAATTCCTTTGCACTTACTTAAACATGTTCTATGTGTGAGTATGTGGTCTATTTTGGAGAATGACCCATGTGAAGCTGAGAAGAATGTGTATTTTGATTTTGTGGGGTGGAAGACTGTGTAAACATCTGTTAAGTTCATTTGTTCAAGAGTTTGATTGAGTTCTAGTATTTCATTACTTATTTTTAGCCTAGTTGATCTATCTATTTGTGACAGTGGGATGTTGAGGTCCCCCACTGCAATTGTATTAGTGCATATATGACTTTTCATGTCCATTAGTATTTGTTTTATATAGTTGGGTGCACTAGTGTTTGGTGCATAGATATTTAGGATTGTCATCTCTTCCTCTCGGATTCTTCCCTTTACAAGGATGTAGTGTCCTTCTTCATCTCTCTTAATCAGTGTTGGTTTGAAATCTACTTGATCTGCCAAGAGGATAGCTACTCCTGCTTTTTTTCAGGTTCCTGTCACATGGAGTATTGTTTTCCACCCTTTAACTTTCAGTCTATGAGTTTCCTTTTGAATGAAGTGTGTTTCTTGTATGCAGCATATTGTTGGATTTTGCTTCTTGACCCATTCTGCCAGTCTATTTCTTTTGATTGGTGAATTGAGACCATTAACGTTGATGGTTATAATTGAAACATATTGACTAGTCATTGCCATGACTTTTTCTTTTTGTTGGGTTCTCCCCCTTTACATTTAATTTCTTGTCATGCCAGATGGGTTCATGCTGCTTTGCTTCCTGGGGTTGTGATCGTCAATGTCTGTTCCTACAATATTGTGTAAAATTCTTTGGAGTGCCAGTTTGGTATTCATGAAGTTCCTAAGGTGCTCTTTGTCATGAAAGTATCTTATTTCTCCATCCATTTTGAAAGATAGTTTTGCAGGGTACATCAATCTGGGTTGGAGGCTGTTTTATTTTAGGGCTCAGAATATGTCACTCTAAGTTCTTCTTGCCTTGATGGTTTGTGTTGAGAAGTCTGCTGTGATTCTGATGGGCTTTCCTTTGTATGTGATTTGTTTCTTTTCTCTGACTGTTTGGAGAACTTTGTTCTTCTGTTGTGTTTCTGGAATCTTAACAATTATATGCCTATGTGTAGATTTTTTTTGATCAAGGCTATTTGGAGTCCTATATGCCTCACTGATCTGTATGTGAAGTTCTTTTCCCCTGCTTGGGAAGTTTTCTGTCATTATTTCTGTGAAGAGTGTTTTTATGTCATCTCCACTCTCTCCTCTTTCTTCATTGACTCTGATCAGTCTTATGTGATTCTTCTTTGCGTCATCTAGCAGCTGCTGGATTGATTTCTCATGTTCCCTTATAGTTTTGAAGCAATTTTTCTTTTCCTGGTCATTAATTGCTATCTTATCTTCTATATCTGAAATTCTGTCCTCACATTGGCTCATTCTGCTGTGTAGACTTTCAGTGGAGTTTTTCATGTCCTGGAAATCTATTTGCATCTGTTTTATGGATTCCATTTGTTTCCTATGTTGGGATTCCATCATGTTCCTCAGCTCCTCTCTAAATTTATTGATCATGTCTTGCACTAGGGGCACAATTTGTCCTGTTATCTGAGAAATTATTTCTGATTTCATTTTTTCCAGATCCCCTTTTGTTGCCAGTTCAGTGGGTCCAGGTGGTTGAGTATCAGAGTGTTCCATCTCATTTCTCTTTGGGGTTGCTGTAGGTGATCTGGAAGTCTGGTTTTGAGACTTATTTATGTGTTTTCTCATTTTGACTGGGGCTGGGGGCTGTTAGCGCCTGCACGGATTGCCTCATCTGAGCTGGGTGAAGTGGGACAGGGGCCAGGAGCAGCGGTAGAGATGGTGACCCAAAAGCCCTTTCCTGTGGGCTGGGAGCAACGGGAGGGATAGTGGCTGGGAAGCCCCTTTCTCTGGACCAGGAGCAGTGGGACAGGGGCTCAGAAGCCCCTTCCTCTGGCCTGGGAGCAGTGAGACTCAGTACCGTGGTCTGGTGGTCTGGTGTCCTCTATGTCTTTGTAGTGTGGAACCAGGTGTCTGTACAGAGGAGCGGGGGGCTGGTGTCCAGTGGATTGTTGCCAGGGTGCAGGCTGATTCTGTAGGACTTGCGACCTTGGTAGGGCGTGTGCAGACCTGCCTGCCTGCAGCAGGCTGATTTGGTGTGTTCTGCACAACTTTTCATAGGTAGCTTTTATCAGATTGAGGTAGAGTCTGTCTATTCCAATTTTTATAGGGTTTTTATTGTAAGTGCATGTTGGATTTTGTCAAATGCTTTTTCTGCATCTATTGAGATGATCATATGGTTTTTGTCCTTGGCTCTATTAATATAGTGTATTACACTGATTGATTTGCATATGTTAAATCTTCCCTGCATCCCTGGGATGAATCCCACTCAGTCATGCTGTATGATTTTCTTGATGATCTTCTGCATTCTTCTTGCCAGTATCTTATTAAGGATTTTTACATCTATGTTCATTAGTGAGATTGGCCTATAGTTCTCCTTTTCGGTTGGGTCTTTCTCTGCTTTGGGGATCAACATGATGCTTGCTTCCAGGAATGAATTTGGGAGTATTTCTTCCCTTTCAATTTCATTGAAGATTTTAAGCAGTGGTGGCAGTAGAGTTCCTCTCTGAATGTCTTGTAGAAATCAGCAGTGAAGCCATCAGGACCTGGGCTTTTCGTAGTTGGTAAGTTTTTAATTACATTTTCAATTTCATTGATGATATTGGATCATTTAGAATTTTTAGGTCTTCTTTGTTCAACTTTGGTAATTCACACATATCTAGGAATCTGTCCATTTCTTCTGTGTTTTCCATCTTATTGGCCTATAGTTTCTTGAAGTAGGTATTGATGATCCTCTGGATTTCTGCTGGGTCCATTGTAATTTCATTTTTTTTCCTAATTGCATGGATTTGGGCCTTTTCTTTCCTTTTTTTGATAAGGTTGGCTAAGGGTTTGTCAGTTTTTTTATTCTTTCCAAGAACCAACTCTTGGCTTCATTGATTTTTTGGTATCGTTCTCTTAGTCTCCATTAATTGATTTCTGTTCTGATCTTTATAATTTCCTCCCTTGTGTGAGATTTGAGTTTGTCCTGCTCTTCTTTTTCTAGACGCTTGAGGTTCAGCATCAGGTTGTTTAATTGAGCTCGCTGTTTTCCTAATATGAGTATTCACTGTTATGAATTTCCCTCGTAAGACTGCTTTCATTATGTCTCATAGATTGCTATATGTTGTAATGTCTTTGTCATTTAAATGTAGGAACTGTCTGATTTCTTCTTTAATTTCCTCTGTGACCCATTGGTTATTTAGAAGTGTGTTGTTAAATTTCCATGTGTTTATGAAATTCCTGTGGCTTCTTTTTTGGGGGGGGTGAGTACCGGGGATTGAATGAGGGACCTTGTGCTTGTGAGGCAGGTGCCGGAACCACTGAGCTAAATCTGCCCCATTCTTGTGGTTTATTTTGCTATTGATCTCCAATTTCATTGCACTATGATCTGATAATATACAAGGGATAACTTCAATTCCTTTGCACTTACCTGAACATATTCTATGAATGAGTATGTGGTTTATTTTGGAGAATGACCCAAGTGCAGCGCTAAGAATGTGTATTCTGATTTTGTGGGTTGGAACACTCTGTAAACATCTGTTAAGTTCATTTGTTCAAGAGTTTGATTTAGTTCTAGTATTTCATTGCTTATTTTTTGTCTAGTTGATATATCCATTTGTGACAGTGGGGCATTGAGGTCCGCCACTTCTCTCTGGCACTTTAACTCCTTGTAGCTGGGATTTTGCTGTGCTGGTTCAGAGTCCTTCAAGTTCTTGAGTCCTGTCTTCAGACAGCAACTTGCATCTTCACTTAATGCAGTCTTCTTTGAGCTCTCTGCTGCTGAAGAAATAGGTAGCAAATTGCTGCCTATACCTCAATGGAAGCCTACCTAGCCCCTAGGGTAGAGTATCTATATGTGACCTTGGGACCAACAGAATCAACATAACTTAAGAATGTGGTAGAAAACCAAATACTCAGTCATCACTCTAGACTTATCAAATCAGGAACTGTTGGATGGGGGCAGTGATCTGTTTTACTTTTTAATTTTGTTTTAAAGGAAGAGTGATTCATTTTGGTCCAGAGTTTATAGAGATTTCAGTCTATAGTCAGGTGGCTCCAAGACAGAACAGCTTGGCAGAGGGCCATGGCAGAGGAGAGCTGTTTGTGGCATGGTTAGCAAAAGATGAGAGAGAGAGAGAGAGAGAGAGAGAGAGAGAGAGAGAGAGAGAGAGAGAGAGAGAGAGAAGCTGAGGAGGAAGATAAACCTATCCAGGCCATGCTCCTAGTTACCTGTCTGTTCCCCTAACAAAACTCTGCCTCCCAACAGCAAGCCAGCTATAGCACCCCCATAGTCAAATTGCATTCCAAACATATGAGACTTTGGGCATCATTTTAGATTTTTTGTTATTAGTACACATTTGTACTGTCTAATGATCACATTCCTTGTAAGAAGTTGGTACATAATACGTAACACACTTTAATTCTTTTTTTAAATCTCCTTCCTCTCTGCTCCTGCCTGACTGCCTCCAGCTCTTGGTTCCCCTCCTATTTGCAAAAGATCTGTCTCCCTATTTCCTATTGTCTTCATTTTGCTCTTTATTTATATTTTTGTTTTCTCACCTAAGAGAAGCCATGCAATATTTAAGCTTATCTATTTGATTTGTTTCACATAACATTGTGGTTTTAAGATGCATCCATCTTCCTACAAATGACTCAAGTTTATCCTTTTTAATGGCAGAAAAGTACTCCATTATGTATAAATCACACATTATCTGTATCCATTCATGTATTGATGGAATACAGTGATAACTCACTTCACAAACTCAATTTTCTCCATGATTCTGGTTACAAACTGAACTGGACAAGAACCAAATCAAATTTCCCCATAAGGCCAACATTGAACCTTACCATTGAATTTGATTTGGTTTTAGTCCAGCTCTATTTGCAGCCAGAAACATGGAAAGAGCCAAGTTTGTGAACTGAGGTGCCACTGGGGTCACTTCTAAGATTTAGCTATCATGAATTGTGCTGCTATAAACAAGGGAATGTAAGTATAACTGTAATATGATGTCTATAATTCTTTCAGGAGGATACCTAGATGGGAATAGCTGGGTCAAATGGAATTTCTTGTTTAATTTTTTTGAGGAAGCTACAAAGTACTTTCTATAATGGTTGTACTAATTTACATCCCCACCAACAATTTTCCCCATGGCCTCCCCAGCATTTGTTATTGTTCAGTTTCTTGATGACAGCCATTCTTTCTGGAGTAAGATGGAATCATAGAGTTGTTTTAACTTGCATTTTCACATGTGGTCAGAGATGTTGAATAGTGTGTCATGTATTTCCTGGCCATTTATTTTTCTTCTTCTGAGAAGTGTCTATTCATTTCTGTTGCCTAATTTTTGACTTGATCTCGTTGGGCAGGGGACACATTTTTTTGTGTGTTCTTTGTATTTTAGATACTAGTTGTCTGTCTGAGGAATAGCTGGGAAAATTTTTTTCCCATTCTGTAGGTTGTCTCTTCACTCTGTTAATTGTTTCCTTTGCTATGCAGAAGCTTTTTAATTTGATATGATCTCATTTGGTGATTTTTGCTATTATTTCTTGTGCAATAAGGGTTATCTTCAGAAAACCCTTGCCTTTGTCCTCAAGACAAAGTTTTACCTGTTTTATCTTCCAGAAGCTGGAGTGTTTTTATTTTAACATTTAGATCTTTGATTCATTCTGATTTAGTTTAGTACATGATGAAAAATAGGAGTCTAGTCTTAGACTCAATGTTTGGCATGTGGATAGCCAGTTTTCCCAGCACCATTTGCTAAAGAGGTTAAAGAGGTAAGTTTTTGGCTCCTTTAGCAAAGATGGAATTGTTTCTGTATCCTCTATTCTGCTTCATTTGTCCATATCTTTTTTTTTTTTTTGCCAATACCATGCTTTTTTTTTTTTTTTTTTAAACACCTTAGCTTTGTAGTATAACCTGAAGTACAGGATTGTGATGCATCCTGCTCTGCTCTTTTTGCCTAGGATTATTTTTGCTATTCTAGGTCTTTTCTGGTTGCATGCAAATTGTAGGATTGTTTCCTCTAGTTCTGTAAAGAATGCTATTGGTATTCTTTTCAGTTTGCATTAAATCTGTACATGTATCAGTGTTAGAAGTATGGGCATTTTGACTATAGTATTCCTCCTGTATATCCAGGAACTTTGGATATCTTTCTATTTTCTGATGTCCTTTTCATTTTTTCTTTTGTACCGGGGATCGAATTTGGGACCTTGGGCTTTCGAAGCAGGTGGTGGAACCACTGAGCTAAATCCCCAGCATGATATTCTTTTCAATGTCCTTTTTTTTTGTAGAGGTCTTTCACTTCCTTGGCTAGGTTAATTATTAAGTATTGAATTTTTCTTGATGCCATTGTGAATGGTATTGGTTCCCTAATTTTTTCTTGGTAGTTTATTATTGGTGTACAGGAACACTGCTGATTTTTGTGTGTTGATTTTGTATTCTGTTACATTATTTAATTTGGTTATTAATTCTAGAAATCTTGTGCTCACTTCAGCAGCACATATAATTCTAGAAATCTTTTTGTGGAAATATATACATTTCTCTTTTCTTTCTTTCTCTTGCCTGATTGCTTTAACTAATGTTTTGAGAACTATATTGAGGAGTACTGGTGATAGAAGATATCTGTGCCTTACTCCTGATTTTAAAGGGAAAGTTTTCAGCTTCTCCCCATTTAATATGATGTTGGCATTAGGTTTGTCATAAATGGCTTTTATCAGATTGAGATAAGATCCTTCTGTACCTATTTTCTTCAGGGTTTTTATCTTGAATAGATGTTGGATTTCTTGCAATGCTTTTTATGCATCTATTGAGATGATCATGTGATTTTTGTCCTTGCTTTTGTTTATGTGATATATGACATTTATTGATTTGCATATGTTTAACCATCCCTGCATCCCTGGGATGAATCCGACTTGGTCATGATATATGGTGCTTTTGATGATTTCTAGCATTCTGTTTACCAGTATTTTATTGAGGAATTTTGTGTCTGTGTTCATTCAAGAGACTGGCCTTTAGTTCTCTTATTTAGCTTGGTTTTGGAATCAGGGTAGTGCTGTCTCCTACAAATGACTTTGGGAGTACTCTTTCCTTTCATTTTCATTAAATAGTTTGAGGAGTGTTGGTGTTAGATCTTTCCTAAAGTTCTTCTTGAATTCAGCAGTGAATCCATCTGGACTTGGGCTGTTTTTAGTTGGTAGTTTTTAAAATTAATTCTTCAATTTCACTCATTAGATTTCATTGGATTGTTAAAGATTTTTATATTTCCTTGGTTGAGTTTTGGTAATTATTATGACCCAGGAATCTATCTTTTTCTTCTGAATTCTCCAATTTATTTGAGTATAGATTCTTAAATTAGTTAACTAGTACCATCTGGATGTCAGCAGTGTCCTTTGTGGTTCACCTTTTTCATTTTTAATTGCATTGATTTGTGTCTCTTTTTTTATATAAGATTGGTTAGGGTGTTGTCTATTTTATTTATTTTTTCAAGCAGCTCTTCAATTAATTGATTCTTTGTATTGTTTTTTACATCTCAATTTCATTAACTTCTACTCTGATCTTTATAATTTCCTTCCTTATGCTAGGTTTGGATTTGAATTGTTCTTGTCTTTCTAGGACCATCAGGTGCATCATTAGGTTGTTTGGGCTTGCTCTATTTTTCTGATGTAGGCATTCACAGATATACTTCCCTTTTGGGACTGTTTTCATTGTGTCTCATAGGTTCTGGTATGTTGTACTGGCATTATTGTTTGATTCTATGAACTGTCTAATTTCTTCCTTGATTTCTTCTGTTACCTATTGATTTTTCAAGACTGTATTAATCTATGAGTTTTCATATTTCTGCTTTCTTTTGCCATAGATTTATTTCATTGCAGTGTGATCTGATAATATGTATGAGATAATTTTGATTCTTTTGGATTTACTTAAGCATGCTTTATAGCTTATTTTGAAGACAGGACCATATGGTGCTGAGAAGAATGTGTATTCTCCTGTTGTTGAGTGGAATACTGTAGATTTCTATTAAGTTCATTTGTTTGAAGGTTTGGTTCAACTCTAATATCTCTTCATTGATTTTTTTTGGTCTGGTCAATCTGCTTCTGAGAGTGGGGTATTGAGGTCTCCCATAATTTTGTTGGTGTTTATCTTTTTGTCATGTCCAGTAGTGTTTATGAAGTTATGCATACTGGCATGTGGTGCATATATTTTCTTATAATTATCTCTTACTACTGAATTGTTCCCTTAATGAATATGTAGTGACCTTTTATCCTCTTTTGATGAGTTATGGCTTGAAGTCCACTTTGTCTGAAATTAAGATAGCTATTCCTGCTTTGTTCTGAGCTCCTGTTGTATGAGTATTGTTTTCCATCCTTTGATTTTTAAACTGTGAATTTCTTTCTGCATTTAATGTGTTTCTTGTATACAGCATTTGATTGGTTCTTGTTTCTTGATCCATTACTGCCAATCCATGTCTTTTGATTGGGAATTGAAATCATTCACATTGAGAGTTATCACTGAAAGTTATTGACTTATTCTTATCACTGCATTGTTTTTCTGCTGCTGATTTCCTTTTCCCCCCCTTTTGCTTAACTGCTCACCTTGTCTGGTGCATTTATTTTATTTTATTTATTGGCATTGTTGGCTTCATTGTCTCTTTCTAGGCAATCCTGGAGATATTTTTGTGGTGTTGGTCTAGTGGTCATTAATTTCTTGAGATGCTCTTTTTCACAGAAATACCTTGTATCTCCACCAATTATGAAAGACAGTTTTACAGGATATGTAAACCTGGGTGGAAATTGCTTCCTTTTAGGGCTTAAAACACTTCACTCCAGGTTCTCCTGTTCTTCAAAGTTTGTGTTGAGAAGTCTACTATAATTTTAAGGGGTTTACCTTTATAAGTTATTTGTTACTTTTATGTAACAGCTTTTAAGATTCTGTCCCCATGCTGGATTTCTGGAATTTTCATTATGGTATGTTGTGGAGAGGTTCTCTTTTGATTTAGCTATTTGGGACTCTATATGTATCATTACTCATAAGTTTAATTCTTTCCCTATATTTGCTTTGTTTTCTATTATTATTTTTGTGTATAGGATTTCTATGTCATTTGTGCTGTCTTCTGATTTTTTGCTAATTCCAAATATTCTCAGATTAATCTTCTTTTCATCACCTAGCAGCCGTTGAATCCATTTTTCAAGTGCTCTCTCTTTTTCAAATGTGCCTCTTAAAAACTAGTTTCTGACAGCAGTCCTATTTTTCAATTCTGACACGTGGTCCTTGCATTGGAGGACAGAGTGTTTGCTGCCCATAACTTTCAATCTCTCAGATTTCTGTTTAGAACATTTTAATGGGCTCTAGTTCTTTACTAAACTGTTCATTCATGTTTTGTGTCATTTTGTTTAGCTCAGCAAGCCAATTAAGTGATCTGTTTTAAAACATTCAAGATGGGGCTATAATTTATGTGTCTCACTACCAGGATGCTCTGAATGACCTTTGGTCCATGCATGACTGTACCATAGGGTACCATAGGACAGTCCCATCAGGTACAAACTGCCTGACAGGACAGTCATGATGTCCCACCAGTGTATCAAGCTGATGGGAACATGTTAAAAAGCCCTCTAGGTGACTCTAATGCATACACAGGTTTGAGTGCTACTGCTCTAGATCTAGCACTGTGCCTGCTCAGCTAGATCCCAAAGCCTTAAGCCAAGTCTACCTGTCATGATGGATATTTATTGCCTTGCTCCTTGCTTAGGACTGGCCTGGCCTCTTACCTTCCTTACCAGCCTTGAATTCCCTTTCCTGCATAAATCTTCAAAGGGCTATTTCTACTTTTAACATGGAATTGCCTGGCTTTGTCCAGTATTGAAGTGTTTAATGGGGAAAATATTTCAGTACTAAAACTGGGAAAGTTCCAAGCAAACTGGAATGGATGAAAACCCTAAATGAACAAACCCATTAATGCATTCAGTATGTTAATTTATAGAAAAATGGGCAAATAGGATTATTGATTCTTCAGATATCATCTCATTTTCAAACAAAATAAACAAAAGCCAAAAGGAAGACTGAAATTATGGAATATAGGCATGCTAATTGTATATTTGAATAATTTTCAGCATCAAATACCTTACATTTTAACCAGGACTATTCAAAGGAAGCAGCTCTAGTGGAGTCTGGTTTTTCAAATGAACTTACTGTGTGATCTCAGGCAAACCACTGAATTTTTGTTTTATCTGTGCTTGGGATGGTAATATAAATTTTTCCCTAATTACATTTCAGGGGATGAGTTGAAGATAAATGAGATTAAGTGGTGTCTGTATAATTATTCTGCTTCTTGTTGGCTGCTATATAAACATGTCATTTTATTTGCAATAACAAACACATATACAGATACTTTCCAAAGAGAACATAGTATCTTTTGCAAGATCTGAGAATAAATCAAAGGTAGCATCTAACCATCCCAGGTGGAAGTGATTTCTTTTGAATTCCTGCAGGGCTTACAGTCTAGAACAAATTTTTCAGCCTTGATTGCTCATTAGAGTCATTTGGGTATCTTAAAAATCAACATTTCCCCCCAAACCAACATGAATTAGTGCCAAGGCTTTCCTTTCCCCTCCAAGGGCCGGACTTAATTGTTCTCTTTGGTACCAATTCACTGGTGGTCTTAAGTTTACCACACAAATTCAAATGTGCAGCCAGATAGGAGAATCATGAGCCAAAAAATAATTTTAAAACTTTAGTCATAAGCATTATCAGGAGAATTGTAAGAAATGCAAAAATTAGCCATTCCCATCCCCTGTCAATCTGGTTAAGTAGATCAAGAATGGAGTTCAGGAATCTACTTGCCACACAAGTTTACCTGATGGTTCTCATTGAAATGGTTTTATTATAGACAGATAAGTTAGATAGAAATATTATAGGTAGTCAGATAGGGCTGGGCCCTCAAGAGTTGGGACGAAGGTGAAACACATCACAACTGGGGCCAGAGATGCATCTGTTGGAGACCAGACCTCAAGATAAAAATGAAATGACTAGGCCTGCAGACTTCCTCAAAAAAAAATACTGGCCCTAATGAAGTCTAGATAGACATCCCCTGGTGGGTGACCAAGATCTCCAGACCCATCATTTCCTAGGAAAAGTCTTTGTTCTTTCCATGCACCCTTGTTATGTGACTTGTTCCCCCAGTGGATGAATATTACCTAAGCGACTATACTTGTAATCTTAATTGGTTAATCATAGTTGCAACCCACGTGGATTTTACTCTCTAAAACTTCCCTGTAAAGTGGGGCCCCTTCTTGCCTCTCAGGAGCTATCCTATCAATAAATATCTTCCTACTCTTAACCTCTGTTGTTCCTAGAATTCATTCTTTGATTTTCAGAGAACTCAAACTCGCCTTCAGACGTCTAACAGGTTGGGAGATATAATATTTTCCTTTTTTTATTCATTAAGTTTATTGGTACATTTAGGTATACATTATGATCACATTCATCATTGGGAATTTGTACCTGTACATGATATATCTTGGTTCTTATTTTTGGGAGATATAATATTTTCATATTTCATCTTATATCAGTTTGAAGATAGTCACCGTTAGAAACTTCAACTCTGACATTTATTTTTTTCATACCATGTATCACATGTTAAGTAGAGGGATCAGTATATAGGAGGTAATAAATGTGTACTAATTGAGGTTTGCTAATCTTTGTTCATTGAGTGACAGTGATTTCAGCTTTTAGAGTGTAGAGTGGTAGGTCCTACAATTTGAGGCTGCTCTAAAAATTATAGATGTCTCTGTTCAGCCTGACATAGATAAGGTGATGGAAGAGCTCAGTATATATCTCCAGTGTTCAGATCCTCACCTGGTTTGACAGTGCCCCCACAGTAGGAAGATAACTCAACATTTTGGATTAATGTTTTTTGCTGGTTTGTGTTTCAGCTTCTAAGATGGCTCAGTGAGAGATCTGATGTAAACTTTTTAAATGTACCAGTCAAAAGAAATTAGCAGAGTGCATTGTGATATCCAAACCAAAGATTTTATTTAATTATTTTTTTTCCTCTTATGATCTAATTTCTGGATTTTGATTCAGCAAACAATGATCCATTGAGCTTGCTAGGTGTTATCACAGCTTCTGAGATGAAAGCCCCCAGAATATTTTGAGTTTTCCTGCTGAAAAATCACAACAGAAAAGCAGAGCCTTTGGATATAATAAAATTGTCAAAAGCTTTTGGTCATATCATGGTTGACTTGACAATTTAGTATATGTGCCGCCGAAGTGAGGATTCGACTTGATGGGTTAACAAGGTCTACCCAGTTTGTAGCAAAAGGCCAAGATAAGCAAATGTTGTGCCCAGATTTCAAGGTCCCGAAAGACCACCAAGGAGCCAATTCCAATGTAAACACATGAGGGTCGTTTATTCAAGCTCGAGCAGGGACTCCCAACCGTCACCGCTGCAGCGGGTCAAGATTGAGAGCCCTGACTCCAAATCAGCAGGGGTTTTTATAGTAGTTACAGCAAGGTTCTAGATTGGCAATTAAACCTGACTGGTTGTGCCTTGTGTACCCAAGCTGCAAATGGTTACACCTGGGACATTGGGGTAGCTGTTGCCAGGGGACGGCTGAACACTTATCACAAGCAGGTGGGCAAAGTACATCTTGTGGTTTTAGGTCTCACATTTCCCCCTTCACATGTAACTCTAGAGGCCCAATCATGGGTGTTGGGGGGTTAAATCTACTGGGACCTAAGCACCATTAATTGTACAGAGCTAGCACGTTCTCCAAGGGTTAAGCAAGGGGCCCAGTAGAGAAGAGATAAACAACACTCTTTACCTAGGGCAGCACAAAGTCTTTTCATAATTATGACTGTCGATGACACAGTCTGAGCTTGAGAGGATTGTCACGGTTTTTGGACACCTGCCATGAGGGGATGTAATCCTCTAGAACGGCGTGTGAATCTGCGGGACGGACGTGAGTGTAATGTATGCACGAGGCAATCCCGTCAACCTTGAGAGCGGTGGGCATGGTCAGGACAGTAACATAGGGTCCTTTTCAATGAGGCTCAAGGTCCTTCTGTCGATGTCTCCGGACAAAGACCCAGTAGTGATGGGGCTCGGGAGGTGGTCCGGACTCTAACAGGGCCTTTAATTTAGGCCAGATGTCTTTGTGAACACACTGGAGGCTTTGTAAGGAAGACAACATTTTAATGGGAGGGGTCACCCCAAACATGATTTCAAAGGGAGTTAGTCCCATCTTATAGGGAGAATTGCACACCCCATAGAGGGCAAAGGGAAGGAGAATCACCCAGTCACCGCCAGTCTCTAAGGTTAATTTAATTAAGGTCTCTTTTAGAGTTCTGTTCATTTTTTCTACCTGCCCTGAACTCTGGGGTCTGTAAGCACAATGTAATTTCCAATTTGCCCCCAGTACCTGTGCTAAACCTAGACTCACCTTGGAAATGAAGGGGGGTCCATTGTCTGACCCTTACATTACTGGGAAACCATACCTTGGCAAGATGTCTTCTAGTAACTTTTTAGCCACAATCTGTGCCGTCTCATGTTTGGTGGGAAAGGCCTCTGTCCATCCTGAAAAAGTGTCTACAAAAACTAGCAGGTACCTGTAACCATACCTTCCAGGTTTTACCTCAGTAAAGTCCAATTCCCAGTATACGCCGGGTCGGTTTCCTCTCAATCTGTTGCCTGGGTTGGCTTTATCGTGAGTAGCATTTGTCAATTGGCAGGCTTTGCAGGTGGCAATGATACGCTCAGTTTCTGGAGGTCTTGCATTTTTCGAGTGCCCATGTGGGTGGCCTGGTGCATTTTGGAGAGAACTTGTTCTCCCAGTGCTTCAGGCAGGATGACTCTACAGTCAGACAGTCTCCACCATCTTTTGAGGCATTGGGCCATGGGCAGTTGTTTTATCCACTTTAAGTCTGCCTCAGTATACTGGGGAGTTTCTGGTAAGGCAGTGCCCCCTTTATCAGGCAGCTGAATGGTCAGGGTCAGATCAGCTTCTAGGGCTATTTTTTGAGCTGTCTGGTTGGCCAAATTATTTCCTTGGGCAATTGGAGTTTGGTGCCTGGGACAGTGAATAATAGCCAATTTCTTTGGCAGCCATAGGGCCGCCAGTAGCACAAGAATTTCTTCTCTGTTTTTAATAGTCTTTCCTTCAGCTGTTAACAGTCCCCTTTCTCTGTAAATGGTCCCATGTATGTGAGCAGTAGCAAAAGCATACCTGCCGTCTGTGTATATATTTAGCTTTTGGCCCTTTCCCAGCGTCAGTGCTTTGGTTAATGCTATGAGCTCTGCTCTCTGTGCTGATGTTCCAGTGGGCAAGGGTTCAGCCCAAACAACCTCAGTCTCAGTGACCACAGCCATCCCTGAATACCTTTGGCCATCCTGAACAAAGCTGCTCCCATTGGTGTACCAGGTATCTTCAGCATCTGGCCATGGCTGATCTTTCAGATCTTCTCGAGTCCCGTGTACCTGAGCCAAGATGTCAGCGCAGTCATGCAGCGGGGCCTCTAGGTCTAGGTCAGGCAATAATGTCAGGCATTGCTGAGCCATCTATCTGGAGACTGTTTTAGAACCCCTTCAATGGCGTGGGGGGTGGTTACATGCAGTTCTTGGCCCAAAGCTAACTTATCAGCATCTTTGACCATCAGGGCTACGGCAGCGATCATCCTTAGGCATGGGGGCCATCCAGCTGCAACAGGATCAAGTTTCTTGGACAGGTATGCTACTGGTTGGTGCCATGGGCCCAGGTATTGGCCTAGGACGCCCTTGGCAACTCCTTTGTTTTCAATGTAAAAGTAGAAGGGCTTAGTGACATCGGGCAAGCCCAAGGCTGGTGCTGACAACAAGACAGCCTTAATTTGATCAAAGGACTTTTGTAGTTTTTCTGTCCATTGAAAGGCCTGATTGTCTTTAGTTGCCTTATAAAGGGGCTTCGCAAGTTCTGCGATCCCCGCTATTCATAAGCGGCAGAAGCCAGCCAATCCCAAGAATTCTCTAACTTTCCGAGGAGAATCTGGTGTGGGTATCTTAAGAACTGTCTCTTTTCTAGCATCTGATAGCCATCTTTGCCCCTTTTAAAGTATGTAACCCAGGTAGCTTACCTCAGGTTTGCAGATTGGGGCCTTTTTGGCAGATGCCCGGTATCCCAGTTCCCCTATGACTGTTAAGAGTTTCTTGGTTCCATCTAGGTAGTCCTCTCGTGTCTCAGCTGCTATAAGGAGATCATCTACATATTGTAATAATTTGAATGAAGTTTCCATACTGGCAACAAGGGGGTATTCCAGGCCGACTGGCATGGCCTTAGAATTCCCTGGGCAAGTAGCCTCCTGATGTGTGGAGTTATTCCCTTGCGGGCCTCTAGAGACATGGGGTATTGGCAGACCCATGCCGGGTCTGCCCCTGGTTTTATTTCCACAAATACAGGTGCTCTGTGCTTGGCGAGCCCCATGCCCCCAGTCTCTGCCCAGGCTTTAGGGAACATAGTCAGCCACTGGTCTATATCAGGGCTTGGCATGGGCTGCTTTTGATGTAGCCTATACTCATCTTCTAGGCTTATAGTTAACACTTGGATGGGCTTTCCTTCTTGGTAAATCATGAATGAGTGGGTTACCCAGCCCACTCCCAAGTCTGCTGTTCTTCGGGTAGCCTATGAATACTTTTTCATGCCTGTGGCCCATTGGACCCAGGAAGTTTTGTCAGATATATGACCATGTGGTTTGAGCAGGACTGAATGTTGAGCACCGGTATCTACCAGGAACTCAACGGGCTCCCCCTCCACTTTAAGGGTTACCCTGGGCTCAGGGAGGGGCACCGAGCCCCATTCCCCCTAATCACTTAGTTCATCCATGGCCAGGACGGAGGCCTTTGAACGGCTTCCCTGTTGCTTTTTGGGGCACTCCTTAGCCCAGTGGCCTTCCTCTTTGCAGTAAGCACATTGATTTTTCTCCAACCGGGGGGGCTCCCTGCATTCCCCCTTACCTTGTCCTTCCACCGCAATCCTTCTCAGGTGACATTCACGTTCCCTTGGCTCTCCTGCAGTAGTGGCCAGAAGGATCCAAGCCAGGTTTCAGGTCTGGCAGTTGTCAGCTTTCACTTGTCTTTCCTCTGAGGTTTCCCTGTTGTTATACACTCTCTCTGCCACTACCACTAAGTCCTGAATGCTCTTTTCTCCTAATCTGTCTACTTTCTGTAACTTTCTCCTAATATCTGGCATCGCCTGGTTGACAAAATGTATTATTACAGCTGCCTTTGTCTCATTTGCTTCTGGGTCCATAGGAGTATACCTACGGAAGGCTTCCTGAATTCTTTCTAGGAAGGCTGCAGGGCTTTTGTTTGGCCCCTGTTGTACATCCCCTACCTTGGCCAAATTGGTGGGCTTTCAAGCAGCCGCTTTGAGACCTCCCAACAGAGCCTGGCATTAGACTCGGAGCCTCTCCTTACCTTCTGCTGTGTTGAAGTCCCAGTCGGGCCGGGACAAAGGAAAAGAAGTGTTGATAGTATCAGCATTGGTAGTTGGTTGACCATTGTCACCAGGAACCAATTTCCTGGCTTCATTTTGGATTCTCTCTCACTCCTCTGTGGTAAACAGGATCTGGAGGAGCTGCTGACAATCATCCCAGGTGGGCTGATGAGTGAACAAAACAGTTTCTAACAGGTTAATCAAATCTCTAGGGTTGTCTGAGAATTTGGTGTGTTGAGTACGCCAGTTATAAAGGTCACTAGTGGCGAAGGGCCAGTAGTGATGATGCTGGTTACCATGTTCATCAGGGGGCCCTGTCACCCTTAGTGGGAGAATAGTGGAGTCTGCCGGTCCTGCCGGTGAGGTGGCACGCTGGTGGGGAGTGTTCTGGGCGGGGCCATCCCCGCTGCCGGTGCCCGGAGCCGGCCCTCTTTCCCCAGCTCCGGATGGGGCCAGAACTTCTCCCCCTGCCTGCTGTTGCAGGGGAGTGGAGAGAGAGTGGTAAGGGGGGGGAAGGAGATCTTCCTCGGTTCCTCCTTGGAGGACCAGGTAAAGCGGCGCGGTCAGCTCATTGTCAGTTTGCCTTTTTCCGTTGCATTTTCTGGGAGTCTTTTTACAGGCTGCCAGGATTACCTCTGGCTGCTGTTTCTGTGGAGGCAAAAAGGGCTTGACCCGTGGAGGGGGGTCACATATTAGATTTTCCCAAGTAACAATACCTAGATCAAAGGTCCCCTCAGGTGGCCATCCTATCCCAAAGGCAGGCCACTCCGAGCTACAGAGGGTGACAAGTTTAGTCTCTTTAACTTCTAAACTCAGGTTATGAGCACGCTCCCTAATTTCTTTAAAATGGCTCATCATGAGGGACAGGGGGGTGGTCACGGTCTGTCCCATCATCTCAGTCCAAGTTACATGATAGACAGACAAACACAACAGAAACACAAAAAGCAAGACAAAACAGTCCTCTGCTCGATCGGAGGCAAAACTGCTCAGAGACTCACGGGGCACTCCGTCCCCTCCTATGGGGTCCGGAACGTCTTCCAGGACCCCAGGTCGGCAGCCCTCCAGCGCGTCTGCCTAGACCGTCTGCCGACCTGTTCAGAAAAATGGGCCCCAGACTTTACAGACACAGAAACACTCACCAGCCAGCATCGACCCTCCAGTACGGGGATCCTGGGGGTCTTGGGGATCCCGGACGAGCCCCCAAATGTTGTGCCCAGATTTTGAGGTCCCCAAAGACCACCAAGGAGCTGATTCTGATGTAAACACACGAGGGTTGTTTATCCAAGCTCGAGCAGGGACTCCCAACCGTCACCGCCGCAGCGGGTCAAGATTGAGAGCCCTGACTCCAAATCAGCAGGGGTTTTTATAGTAGTTACAGCAAGGTTCTAGATTGGCAATTAAACCTGACTGGTTGTGCCTTGTGTACCCAAGCTGCAAATGGTTACACCTGGGACATTGGGGTAGCTGTTGCCAGGGGACGGCTGAACACTTATCACAAGCAGGTGGGCAAAGTACATCTTGTGGTTTTAGGTCTCACATTTCCCCCTTCACATGTAACTCTAGAGGCCCAATCATGGGTGTTGGGGGGTTAAATCTACTGGGACCTAAGCACCATTAATTGTACAGAGCTAGCACGTTCTCCAAGGGTTAAGCAAGGGGCCCAGTAGAGAAGAGATAAACAACACTCTTTACCTAGGGCAGCACAAAGTCTTTTCATAATTATGACTGTCGATGACACAGTCTGAGCTTGAGAGGATTGTCACGGTTTTTGGACACCTGCCATGAGGGGATGTAATCCTCTAGAACGGCGTGTGAATCTGCGGGACGGACGTGAGTGTAATGTATGCACGAGGCAATCCCGTCAACCTTGAGAGCGGTGGGCATGGTCAGGACAGTAACATAGGGTCCTTTTCAATGAGGCTCAAGGTCCTTCTGTCGATGTCTCCGGACAAAGACCCAGTAGTGATGGGGCTCGGGAGGTGGTCCGGACTCTAACAGGGCCTTTAATTTAGGCCAGATGTCTTTGTGAACACACTGGAGGCTTTGTAAGGAAGACAACATTTTAATGGGAGGGGTCACCCCAAACATGATTTCAAAGGGAGTTAGTCCCATCTTATAGGGAGAATTGCACACCCCATAGAGGGCAAAGGGAAGGAGAATCACCCAGTCACCGCCAGTCTCTAAGGTTAATTTAATTAAGGTCTCTTTTAGAGTTCTGTTCATTTTTTCTACCTGCCCTGAACTCTGGGGTCTGTAAGCACAATGTAATTTCCAATTTGCCCCCAGTACCTGTGCTAAACCTAGACTCACCTTGGAAATGAAGGGGGGTCCATTGTCTGACCCTTACATTACTGGGAAACCATACCTTGGCAAGATGTCTTCTAGTAACTTTTTAGCCACAATCTGTGCCGTCTCATGTTTGGTGGGAAAGGCCTCTGTCCATCCTGAAAAAGTGTCTACAAAAACTAGCAGGTACCTGTAACCATACCTTCCAGGTTTTACCTCAGTAAAGTCCAATTCCCAGTATACGCCGGGTCGGTTTCCTCTCAATCTGTTGCCTGGGTTGGCTTTATCGTGAGTAGCATTTGTCAATTGGCAGGCTTTGCAGGTGGCAATGATACGCTCAGTTTCTGGAGGTCTTGCATTTTTCGAGTGCCCATGTGGGTGGCCTGGTGCATTTTGGAGAGAACTTGTTCTCCCAGTGCTTCAGGCAGGATGACTCTACAGTCAGACAGTCTCCACCATCTTTTGAGGCATTGGGCCATGGGCAGTTGTTTTATCCACTTTAAGTCTGCCTCAGTATACTGGGGAGTTTCTGGTAAGGCAGTGCCCCCTTTATCAGGCAGCTGAATGGTCAGGGTCAGATCAGCTTCTAGGGCTATTTTTTGAGCTGTCTGGTTGGCCAAATTATTTCCTTGGGCAATTGGAGTTTGGTGCCTGGGACAGTGAATAATAGCCAATTTCTTTGGCAGCCATAGGGCCGCCAGTAGCACAAGAATTTCTTCTCTGTTTTTAATAGTCTTTCCTTCAGCTGTTAACAGTCCCCTTTCTCTGTAAATGGTCCCATGTATGTGAGCAGTAGCAAAAGCATACCTGCCGTCTGTGTATATATTTAGCTTTTGGCCCTTTCCCAGCGTCAGTGCTTTGGTTAATGCTATGAGCTCTGCTCTCTGTGCTGATGTTCCAGTGGGCAAGGGTTCAGCCCAAACAACCTCAGTCTCAGTGACCACAGCCATCCCTGAATACCTTTGGCCATCCTGAACAAAGCTGCTCCCATTGGTGTACCAGGTATCTTCAGCATCTGGCCATGGCTGATCTTTCAGATCTTCTCGAGTCCCGTGTACCTGAGCCAAGATGTCAGCGCAGTCATGCAGCGGGGCCTCTAGGTCTAGGTCAGGCAATAATGTCAGGCATTGCTGAGCCATCTATCTGGAGACTGTTTTAGAACCCCTTCAATGGCGTGGGGGGTGGTTACATGCAGTTCTTGGCCCAAAGCTAACTTATCAGCATCTTTGACCATCAGGGCTACGGCAGCGATCATCCTTAGGCATGGGGGCCATCCAGCTGCAACAGGATCAAGTTTCTTGGACAGGTATGCTACTGGTTGGTGCCATGGGCCCAGGTATTGGCCTAGGACGCCCTTGGCAACTCCTTTGTTTTCAATGTAAAAGTAGAAGGGCTTAGTGACATCGGGCAAGCCCAAGGCTGGTGCTGACAACAAGACAGCCTTAATTTGATCAAAGGACTTTTGTAGTTTTTCTGTCCATTGAAAGGCCTGATTGTCTTTAGTTGCCTTATAAAGGGGCTTCGCAAGTTCTGCGATCCCCGCTATTCATAAGCGGCAGAAGCCAGCCAATCCCAAGAATTCTCTAACTTTCCGAGGAGAATCTGGTGTGGGTATCTTAAGAACTGTCTCTTTTCTAGCATCTGATAGCCATCTTTGCCCCTTTTAAAGTATGTAACCCAGGTAGCTTACCTCAGGTTTGCAGATTGGGGCCTTTTTGGCAGATGCCCGGTATCCCAGTTCCCCTATGACTGTTAAGAGTTTCTTGGTTCCATCTAGGTAGTCCTCTCGTGTCTCAGCTGCTATAAGGAGATCATCTACATATTGTAATAATTTGAATGAAGTTTCCATACTGGCAACAAGGGGGTATTCCAGGCCGACTGGCATGGCCTTAGAATTCCCTGGGCAAGTAGCCTCCTGATGTGTGGAGTTATTCCCTTGCGGGCCTCTAGAGACATGGGGTATTGGCAGACCCATGCCGGGTCTGCCCCTGGTTTTATTTCCACAAATACAGGTGCTCTGTGCTTGGCGAGCCCCATGCCCCCAGTCTCTGCCCAGGCTTTAGGGAACATAGTCAGCCACTGGTCTATATCAGGGCTTGGCATGGGCTGCTTTTGATGTAGCCTATACTCATCTTCTAGGCTTATAGTTAACACTTGGATGGGCTTTCCTTCTTGGTAAATCATGAATGAGTGGGTTACCCAGCCCACTCCCAAGTCTGCTGTTCTTCGGGTAGCCTATGAATACTTTTTCATGCCTGTGGCCCATTGGACCCAGGAAGTTTTGTCAGATATATGACCATGTGGTTTGAGCAGGACTGAATGTTGAGCACCGGTATCTACCAGGAACTCAACGGGCTCCCCCTCCACTTTAAGGGTTACCCTGGGCTCAGGGAGGGGCACCGAGCCCCATTCCCCCTAATCACTTAGTTCATCCATGGCCAGGACGGAGGCCTTTGAACGGCTTCCCTGTTGCTTTTTGGGGCACTCCTTAGCCCAGTGGCCTTCCTCTTTGCAGTAAGCACATTGATTTTTCTCCAACCGGGGGGGCTCCCTGCATTCCCCCTTACCTTGTCCTTCCACCGCAATCCTTCTCAGGTGACATTCACGTTCCCTTGGCTCTCCTGCAGTAGTGGCCAGAAGGATCCAAGCCAGGTTTCAGGTCTGGCAGTTGTCAGCTTTCACTTGTCTTTCCTCTGAGGTTTCCCTGTTGTTATACACTCTCTCTGCCACTACCACTAAGTCCTGAATGCTCTTTTCTCCTAATCTGTCTACTTTCTGTAACTTTCTCCTAATATCTGGCATCGCCTGGTTGACAAAATGTATTATTACAGCTGCCTTTGTCTCATTTGCTTCTGGGTCCATAGGAGTATACCTACGGAAGGCTTCCTGAATTCTTTCTAGGAAGGCTGCAGGGCTTTTGTTTGGCCCCTGTTGTACATCCCCTACCTTGGCCAAATTGGTGGGCTTTCAAGCAGCCGCTTTGAGACCTCCCAACAGAGCCTGGCATTAGACTCGGAGCCTCTCCTTACCTTCTGCTGTGTTGAAGTCCCAGTCGGGCCGGGACAAAGGAAAAGAAGTGTTGATAGTATCAGCATTGGTAGTTGGTTGACCATTGTCACCAGGAACCAATTTCCTGGCTTCATTTTGGATTCTCTCTCACTCCTCTGTGGTAAACAGGATCTGGAGGAGCTGCTGACAATCATCCCAGGTGGGCTGATGAGTGAACAAAACAGTTTCTAACAGGTTAATCAAATCTCTAGGGTTGTCTGAGAATTTGGTGTGTTGAGTACGCCAGTTATAAAGGTCACTAGTGGCGAAGGGCCAGTAGTGATGATGCTGGTTACCATGTTCATCAGGGGGCCCTGTCACCCTTAGTGGGAGAATAGTGGAGTCTGCCGGTCCTGCCGGTGAGGTGGCACGCTGGTGGGGAGTGTTCTGGGCGGGGCCATCCCCGCTGCCGGTGCCCGGAGCCGGCCCTCTTTCCCCAGCTCCGGATGGGGCCAGAACTTCTCCCCCTGCCTGCTGTTGCAGGGGAGTGGAGAGAGAGTGGTAAGGGGGGGGAAGGAGATCTTCCTCGGTTCCTCCTTGGAGGACCAGGTAAAGCGGCGCGGTCAGCTCATTGTCAGTTTGCCTTTTTCCGTTGCATTTTCTGGGAGTCTTTTTACAGGCTGCCAGGATTACCTCTGGCTGCTGTTTCTGTGGAGGCAAAAAGGGCTTGACCCGTGGAGGGGGGTCACATATTAGATTTTCCCAAGTAACAATACCTAGATCAAAGGTCCCCTCAGGTGGCCATCCTATCCCAAAGGCAGGCCACTCCGAGCTACAGAGGGTGACAAGTTTAGTCTCTTTAACTTCTAAACTCAGGTTATGAGCACGCTCCCTAATTTCTTTAAAATGGCTCATCATGAGGGACAGGGGGGTGGTCACGGTCTGTCCCATCATCTCAGTCCAAGTTACATGATAGACAGACAAACACAACAGAAACACAAAAAGCAAGACAAAACAGTCCTCTGCTCGATCGGAGGCAAAACTGCTCAGAGACTCACGGGGCACTCCGTCCCCTCCTATGGGGTCCGGAACGTCTTCCAGGACCCCAGGTCGGCAGCCCTCCAGCGCGTCTGCCTAGACCGTCTGCCGACCTGTTCAGAAAAATGGGCCCCAGACTTTACAGACACAGAAACACTCACCAGCCAGCATCGACCCTCCAGTACGGGGATCCTGGGGGTCTTGGGGATCCCGGACGAGCCCCCAAATGTTGTGCCCAGATTTTGAGGTCCCCAAAGACCACCAAGGAGCTGATTCTGATGTAAACACACGAGGGTTGTTTATCCAAGCTCGAGCAGGGACTCCCAACCGTCACCGCCGCAGCGGGTCAAGATTGAGAGCCCTGACTCCAAATCAGCAGGGGTTTTTATAGTAGTTACAGCAAGGTTCTAGATTGGCAATTAAACCTGACTGGTTGTGCCTTGTGTACCCAAGCTGCAAATGGTTACACCTGGGACATTGGGGTAGCTGTTGCCAGGGGACGGCTGAACACTTATCACAAGCAGGTGGGCAAAGTACATCTTGTGGTTTTAGGTCTCACATTTCCCCCTTCACATGTAACTCTAGAGGCCCAATCATGGGTGTTGGGGGGTTAAATCTACTGGGACCTAAGCACCATTAATTGTACAGAGCTAGCACGTTCTCCAAGGGTTAAGCAAGGGGCCCAGTAGAGAAGAGATAAACAACACTCTTTACCTAGGGCAGCACAAAGTCTTTTCATAATTATGACTGTCGATGACACAGTCTGAGCTTGAGAGGATTGTCACGGTTTTTGGACACCTGCCATGAGGGGATGTAATCCTCTAGAACGGCGTGTGAATCTGCGGGACGGACGTGAGTGTAATGTATGCACGAGGCAATCCCGTCAACCTTGAGAGCGGTGGGCATGGTCAGGACAGTAACATAGGGTCCTTTTCAATGAGGCTCAAGGTCCTTCTGTCGATGTCTCCGGACAAAGACCCAGTAGTGATGGGGCTCGGGAGGTGGTCCGGACTCTAACAGGGCCTTTAATTTAGGCCAGATGTCTTTGTGAACACACTGGAGGCTTTGTAAGGAAGACAACATTTTAATGGGAGGGGTCACCCCAAACATGATTTCAAAGGGAGTTAGTCCCATCTTATAGGGAGAATTGCACACCCCATAGAGGGCAAAGGGAAGGAGAATCACCCAGTCACCGCCAGTCTCTAAGGTTAATTTAATTAAGGTCTCTTTTAGAGTTCTGTTCATTTTTTCTACCTGCCCTGAACTCTGGGGTCTGTAAGCACAATGTAATTTCCAATTTGCCCCCAGTACCTGTGCTAAACCTAGACTCACCTTGGAAATGAAGGGGGGTCCATTGTCTGACCCTTACATTACTGGGAAACCATACCTTGGCAAGATGTCTTCTAGTAACTTTTTAGCCACAATCTGTGCCGTCTCATGTTTGGTGGGAAAGGCCTCTGTCCATCCTGAAAAAGTGTCTACAAAAACTAGCAGGTACCTGTAACCATACCTTCCAGGTTTTACCTCAGTAAAGTCCAATTCCCAGTATACGCCGGGTCGGTTTCCTCTCAATCTGTTGCCTGGGTTGGCTTTATCGTGAGTAGCATTTGTCAATTGGCAGGCTTTGCAGGTGGCAATGATACGCTCAGTTTCTGGAGGTCTTGCATTTTTCGAGTGCCCATGTGGGTGGCCTGGTGCATTTTGGAGAGAACTTGTTCTCCCAGTGCTTCAGGCAGGATGACTCTACAGTCAGACAGTCTCCACCATCTTTTGAGGCATTGGGCCATGGGCAGTTGTTTTATCCACTTTAAGTCTGCCTCAGTATACTGGGGAGTTTCTGGTAAGGCAGTGCCCCCTTTATCAGGCAGCTGAATGGTCAGGGTCAGATCAGCTTCTAGGGCTATTTTTTGAGCTGTCTGGTTGGCCAAATTATTTCCTTGGGCAATTGGAGTTTGGTGCCTGGGACAGTGAATAATAGCCAATTTCTTTGGCAGCCATAGGGCCGCCAGTAGCACAAGAATTTCTTCTCTGTTTTTAATAGTCTTTCCTTCAGCTGTTAACAGTCCCCTTTCTCTGTAAATGGTCCCATGTATGTGAGCAGTAGCAAAAGCATACCTGCCGTCTGTGTATATATTTAGCTTTTGGCCCTTTCCCAGCGTCAGTGCTTTGGTTAATGCTATGAGCTCTGCTCTCTGTGCTGATGTTCCAGTGGGCAAGGGTTCAGCCCAAACAACCTCAGTCTCAGTGACCACAGCCATCCCTGAATACCTTTGGCCATCCTGAACAAAGCTGCTCCCATTGGTGTACCAGGTATCTTCAGCATCTGGCCATGGCTGATCTTTCAGATCTTCTCGAGTCCCGTGTACCTGAGCCAAGATGTCAGCGCAGTCATGCAGCGGGGCCTCTAGGTCTAGGTCAGGCAATAATGTCAGGCATTGCTGAGCCATCTATCTGGAGACTGTTTTAGAACCCCTTCAATGGCGTGGGGGGTGGTTACATGCAGTTCTTGGCCCAAAGCTAACTTATCAGCATCTTTGACCATCAGGGCTACGGCAGCGATCATCCTTAGGCATGGGGGCCATCCAGCTGCAACAGGATCAAGTTTCTTGGACAGGTATGCTACTGGTTGGTGCCATGGGCCCAGGTATTGGCCTAGGACGCCCTTGGCAACTCCTTTGTTTTCAATGTAAAAGTAGAAGGGCTTAGTGACATCGGGCAAGCCCAAGGCTGGTGCTGACAACAAGACAGCCTTAATTTGATCAAAGGACTTTTGTAGTTTTTCTGTCCATTGAAAGGCCTGATTGTCTTTAGTTGCCTTATAAAGGGGCTTCGCAAGTTCTGCGATCCCCGCTATTCATAAGCGGCAGAAGCCAGCCAATCCCAAGAATTCTCTAACTTTCCGAGGAGAATCTGGTGTGGGTATCTTAAGAACTGTCTCTTTTCTAGCATCTGATAGCCATCTTTGCCCCTTTTAAAGTATGTAACCCAGGTAGCTTACCTCAGGTTTGCAGATTGGGGCCTTTTTGGCAGATGCCCGGTATCCCAGTTCCCCTATGACTGTTAAGAGTTTCTTGGTTCCATCTAGGTAGTCCTCTCGTGTCTCAGCTGCTATAAGGAGATCATCTACATATTGTAATAATTTGAATGAAGTTTCCATACTGGCAACAAGGGGGTATTCCAGGCCGACTGGCATGGCCTTAGAATTCCCTGGGCAAGTAGCCTCCTGATGTGTGGAGTTATTCCCTTGCGGGCCTCTAGAGACATGGGGTATTGGCAGACCCATGCCGGGTCTGCCCCTGGTTTTATTTCCACAAATACAGGTGCTCTGTGCTTGGCGAGCCCCATGCCCCCAGTCTCTGCCCAGGCTTTAGGGAACATAGTCAGCCACTGGTCTATATCAGGGCTTGGCATGGGCTGCTTTTGATGTAGCCTATACTCATCTTCTAGGCTTATAGTTAACACTTGGATGGGCTTTCCTTCTTGGTAAATCATGAATGAGTGGGTTACCCAGCCCACTCCCAAGTCTGCTGTTCTTCGGGTAGCCTATGAATACTTTTTCATGCCTGTGGCCCATTGGACCCAGGAAGTTTTGTCAGATATATGACCATGTGGTTTGAGCAGGACTGAATGTTGAGCACCGGTATCTACCAGGAACTCAACGGGCTCCCCCTCCACTTTAAGGGTTACCCTGGGCTCAGGGAGGGGCACCGAGCCCCATTCCCCCTAATCACTTAGTTCATCCATGGCCAGGACGGAGGCCTTTGAACGGCTTCCCTGTTGCTTTTTGGGGCACTCCTTAGCCCAGTGGCCTTCCTCTTTGCAGTAAGCACATTGATTTTTCTCCAACCGGGGGGGCTCCCTGCATTCCCCCTTACCTTGTCCTTCCACCGCAATCCTTCTCAGGTGACATTCACGTTCCCTTGGCTCTCCTGCAGTAGTGGCCAGAAGGATCCAAGCCAGGTTTCAGGTCTGGCAGTTGTCAGCTTTCACTTGTCTTTCCTCTGAGGTTTCCCTGTTGTTATACACTCTCTCTGCCACTACCACTAAGTCCTGAATGCTCTTTTCTCCTAATCTGTCTACTTTCTGTAACTTTCTCCTAATATCTGGCATCGCCTGGTTGACAAAATGTATTATTACAGCTGCCTTTGTCTCATTTGCTTCTGGGTCCATAGGAGTATACCTACGGAAGGCTTCCTGAATTCTTTCTAGGAAGGCTGCAGGGCTTTTGTTTGGCCCCTGTTGTACATCCCCTACCTTGGCCAAATTGGTGGGCTTTCAAGCAGCCGCTTTGAGACCTCCCAACAGAGCCTGGCATTAGACTCGGAGCCTCTCCTTACCTTCTGCTGTGTTGAAGTCCCAGTCGGGCCGGGACAAAGGAAAAGAAGTGTTGATAGTATCAGCATTGGTAGTTGGTTGACCATTGTCACCAGGAACCAATTTCCTGGCTTCATTTTGGATTCTCTCTCACTCCTCTGTGGTAAACAGGATCTGGAGGAGCTGCTGACAATCATCCCAGGTGGGCTGATGAGTGAACAAAACAGTTTCTAACAGGTTAATCAAATCTCTAGGGTTGTCTGAGAATTTGGTGTGTTGAGTACGCCAGTTATAAAGGTCACTAGTGGCGAAGGGCCAGTAGTGATGATGCTGGTTACCATGTTCATCAGGGGGCCCTGTCACCCTTAGTGGGAGAATAGTGGAGTCTGCCGGTCCTGCCGGTGAGGTGGCACGCTGGTGGGGAGTGTTCTGGGCGGGGCCATCCCCGCTGCCGGTGCCCGGAGCCGGCCCTCTTTCCCCAGCTCCGGATGGGGCCAGAACTTCTCCCCCTGCCTGCTGTTGCAGGGGAGTGGAGAGAGAGTGGTAAGGCGGGGGAAGGAGATCTTCCTCGGTTCCTCCTTGGAGGACCAGGTAAAGCGGCGCGGTCAGCTCATTGTCAGTTTGCCTTTTTCCGTTGCATTTTCTGGGAGTCTTTTTACAGGCTGCCAGGATTACCTCTGGCTGCTGTTTCTGTGGAGGCAAAAAGGGCTTGACCCGTGGAGGGGGGTCACATATTAGATTTTCCCAAGTAACAATACCTAGATCAAAGGTCCCCTCAGGTGGCCATCCTATCCCAAAGGCAGGCCACTCCGAGCTACAGAGGGTGACAAGTTTAGTCTCTTTAACTTCTAAACTCAGGTTATGAGCACGCTCCCTAATTTCTTTAAAATGGCTCATCATGAGGGACAGGGGGGTGGTCACGGTCTGTCCCATCATCTCAGTCCAAGTTACATGATAGACAGACAAACACAACAGAAACACAAAAAGCAAGACAAAACAGTCCTCTGCTCGATCGGAGGCAAAACTGCTCAGAGACTCACGGGGCACTCCGTCCCCTCCTATGGGGTCCGGAACGTCTTCCAGGACCCCAGGTCGGCAGCCCTCCAGCGCGTCTGCCTAGACCGTCTGCCGACCTGTTCAGAAAAATGGGCCCCAGACTTTACAGACACAGAAACACTCACCAGCCAGCATCGACCCTCCAGTACGGGGATCCTGGGGGTCTTGGGGATCCCGGACGAGCCCCCAAATGTTGTGCCCAGATTTTGAGGTCCCCAAAGACCACCAAGGAGCTGATTCTGATGTAAACACACGAGGGTTGTTTATCCAAGCTCGAGCAGGGACTCCCAACCGTCACCGCCGCAGCGGGTCAAGATTGAGAGCCCTGACTCCAAATCAGCAGGGGTTTTTATAGTAGTTACAGCAAGGTTCTAGATTGGCAATTAAACCTGATTGGTTGTGCCTTGCATACCCAAGCTGCAAACGGTTACACCCTAGCTGTTGCTAGGGAACGGCTGAACACTTATCACAAGCAGGTGGGCAAAGTACATCTTGTGGTTTTAGGTCTCACAGCCTATAGCAGCCACCTACAGAACCCTGTCACCCTGTTTGCATGCCAGTGTATTTATTTAGCTCTTCAGCCACCGCTCTTTCTGGAGGAGCCAATTTTTTCTTTTTTTCAAAGTTGACTTTTGTTTTCTGAACCATGCCAACATTCCAGTCACATGAGAGAACCTGAACTGGTTTGAACCCCAAATTCAAAGTACTGTTTGTACTACAAACATGTTACAGTTGTCAGCGAGCAGTACACAAACACATTGGGAAGGGGAGATGGAAAGTGAATGAATACTCTCGCCTGGGGTTGGTTGCCAGGTAGAATGCTACATTTCTGAAGGTCCAGCCAACTGTAATCAGCTTCCCAAAAGTCTGCTGTATACAGTCCTTGCAAGACAAAGCTTTGTTAATGTTAAGTACAGCAGCTGAGCTAGGTAATTAAATAAAACCTTTAGTAACAATTGGGGAAAGAAGGCCTCCACCTGGAATTCCTCAGTTTTTTGACAGCAAAGCAGGTCTAACAACCCCACAATTATGAGAGCTCAGGGACATTTATATATATGAAAGCCCACTGTTACATTTTTTTGGTGTGGCTCATTTTAAGGAAATAAACTAGAGAAATTCCTCACATATTTCATTCCACAAATGTTCTATAAAATTCTTCTTGCATTTGGCCTCTTATAATATCTTTTTACAATATGAACCAAGAAACTCAGCATTTTAAAGGCAAATTATCATTTTCTATGATTTGTGATTTAAACTGTGAGTATTTAAAAATTGTAATAAGACTTTGAATACAATTGCCAACTAATTAAAATAACTTTACTTTATTTTCTGCTTCATTTGGACTGATATCATTAAGCAAATTTTCGAGGGCTAAGGAAATGAAAAAATACTTTATTTTCTTTACCCCAAGTGGTATATTAGATACCTCCCCATGTGCTTCTAAAACCATTGGCTCCACTGTAGAAAAATGACTTTTCAGAGTGTGGCTAAAGTGGTCATTAGAATTTCAAAATAGGATGAAATGTCCATGAATAGGAAACAGATAATTGGATATTCTATCAGATGGAATAAATGTCATCTTTGCAATTGTTTGTCCATATTCCCTTTTTCGGTTATTTTAATACTTGTGCTTATCGGATTATTAGGTCCTCCAGCAGGCATTATTGTAAACTTTTAATATACAGCTCCCAAGAGATGGACGGTAAAAATAACCAGAATAAATTACTAATGAATGTTCCAACCAGTAAATAGGGTAAAGTTTTGAAATACCTTCTAACGTGTAAAAAGCCTCCTAAATTATGCTCTACCTTGAATATATTTGATTATATTAAAATTTATTGAATATTGAGCTGCCAGTATATTCTAGCTGCAAACAAATGTCAGGTCTGTTGGTCTTATTATTAGAGATTGAGGTAGGGACCGTGGAAATTCTTGGGAAGTATTATTGGGTTTTCTGAAACTGTGAAAACTTAGCAGAGCATTTAGTGATTCTTTTCAGATGAACATTTTAGCCTTTCTTTGGTATTTTGCCATTGAACTTTCCTTTAGGTTGTTAAGATAAAGGGTTGTGATGGTTAAATGGTATGAGTTTATTTTTATTTTTGTTTTTGTTTTTTGAGAGAGGGTCCACTGTGTGGTATATGTTGGCCTTAAACTTGGGGTGATTCTCCTGCCTCAGGCTTCTGAGTGCTGGGATTACAGGTGTGCATCACCATGGCTAGCTCAAATAGTATGAACTTATAGGTAACATTGTTTTTCTTCCTTCCTAGTTCCTTGAACTATGAAAGAAAAAACAGTATTTATTGAGCATTCATTATGAGCCAGTGTTTTTTTTAATGTGGTTAATGAATATAAATACTTCAGGAAAACTACTGAGTTTGTACTACAGGTTAGGAAACAGATTCAGAGAAGTTAAGAATCTTGCCTGATAACACCTTCCTACTTAGTGGGGCAGCACGATTCAGACTGAGGTTGCTGCTTCACAAGCCTACACTCTCTCCAACTATGAAGCAATGGAAGGCTAGATGTCATAACAGGTTTTAGAAGCCATCAGTAAAACAAATAAATGCGAGTAGAGGTGGGGTGTTCATGGAGGAAGACAGAGGGCTAAGGAGAAGCTTAAAAAAGAGAATTACTGAATGAGTCCCTGTCAGATCCAAACTGCTTCATGTATTTATGTTATGTGCTTTACTATCTTCCTTAGGAATTTATAGTATTATCAATATGAGGAAACCACTTGGTTTGTGACCTTAGAAAGAGAAACAGACTTATTGAAAGTGGAGTGTTTAGACAACAGGGCTACTTTTGAATTCCAAATTCTAAAGCATGTGTCAGAGGACAAGATTTTGTATTTTGTATTTCATGTATGAAGTCAAACAAAAACATATAGAACTGCATTTTAGCTTCTCCATGTTTTATATGAGACAAAGAAAATATGCTAGGGTAAACTTTCAAAAAATAAGAGCCAGTAGAGGTGGCAAGATGGCTCCAGTGGGGGTAGAGAAAAAGCTGCTGCTGGGTCCCAATGGGCCTGTGGTGGCTGCCTCTGGCAACTTAACCAGTGAAGAGGAGGAGGGCCAGAGCCTGTGGTCTTCTATCCTGAGTGAAGGGTTCACCCACGCCAGGTCCAAGCTGCCATCCAGCAAGAACATCCTGGTCTTCAGTGAAGATAGTTCTGGTAAAACAACTCTCATGACTAAACTACAAGGAGCAGAGCATGGCAAAAGAGGAAGAGGACTAGAGTATCTCTACATCAGCATCCTTGATGAGGACTGAGATGATCATACATACTGCAATGTGTGGCTTCTGGGTGGAGACCTCTACCACAAAGGCCTGCTGAAGTTTGCAGTTTCTGCTGAATGCTTGCCAGAGACCATGGTCATTTTTGTTGCAGACATGCCTAGGCCTTGGACTATAATGGAATCTCTACAAAAGTGGGCTAGTGTTTTACATGAGCACATTGATAAAATGAAAATTCCACCAGAAGAAATAAGAGAACTGGAACTAAAGTTTGTGAGATTTTCAAGACTATATGAAGTCTGAAGAAGGTTGTCAGGGTTCCCCACAGAGAAGAGGGCCTCTCAACTCAGGCTCTGATGAAGAAAATGTTGCCCTGCCTCTGGGTGACAACATGCTGACTCATAAGCTGGGGATCCCAGTGTTGGTGGTGTACACAAAGTGTGATGCAGTAAGCATCCTCGAGAAGGAACATGATTACAGGGATGAGCACTTGTACTTCATCCAGTCGCACCTTCAGAGGTTCTGCCTCCAGTATGGAGATGCCTTGATTTACACATCAGTGAAAGAAGAGAAAAATCTCAACTTGTTGTATAAGTACATTGTTCATAAAACATATGGTTTCCACTTTCCCACACCTGCCTTAGTTGTGGAAAAGGAGGCAGTTTTTATACCTGCAGGCTGGGACAATGAAAAGAAAATAGCTATTTTACACGAAAATTTCCTAACTGTGAAACCAGAAGATGCATATGAAGATTTTATTGTGAAACCTCCTGTAAGAAAGCTGGTCCATGACAAAGAGTTGGCAGCAGAGGATGAGCAGGTGCTCCTAATGAAGCAGCAGTCACTCCTTGCCAAGCAGCCAGCCATGCCCACAAAAGCCTCCAAATCCCCTGCAAGAGGACCCTCTGGCTCTCCAAGGACTCAGGGCTGGGGAGGGCCAGCCAGTGTGCTGAGCCCCTCCCCAGGAACATCAGTAAAGAAGCCAGACTCAAACATCAAAAATAATGCAGCAAGTGAAGAGGTGTTGGCCAGCTTCTTCAATAGTCTTTTGAGTTAAAAAACAAGTTCTCCTGGAAGTCCTGGTGCTGGTGGTGTACAGAGTACAGGCAAGAGGTCAGGACAAAAGATTGTGTTGTCAAATGTTCAGGAAGAACTGGGTAGAATGACTTGAAAATCAGACTCCATGATAACAAACTCTTCAACTGAAAATGAAGCCTGATCCTCCTTAAAATGCACATGTCAAATGACCAAATAGCGATGTATAGTGATCTGCTAAGACCAGGATTTTTCTGATACAGCACATGCTATCAGTTTCTTGGGGTAGGGGAGATGAACTTTAAAAAAACACTTCACTGGCTTGTCCCATGTGTGAAATGCACATTTTGGAACATTATGTGTCAGACCCCTTATTAAGGATAACCCTTGGACTCTTTGGGCATGTAGCTGTCACATAGAAAGAGCACAGCTGGTCTTGTGGAGCAGAGGAAAGGGCCCACTTTCCATCAGAGTGGAGCAGATGAGACCAGGAGATCAATCAGTTGGTGGTTAGTCTGACCAGTTGTGTGTTAGCAAATTCACCTTTTCTTGGGAAGCAGATTAAGTAGCAGAAAGTCCAGGAAAGAAAGACTAAAAGGAGGAATGAGAGAAGTGATGGTGGGGAAACTGAATGTTGAGGGAGGCAGAGGAAGGAGGAGATAAGCAGTGTTAGTAAATACTGTGCTCAGTAGAGTCAAATAATCATTGTTTAAGACTTAAAATTAGAAGCATTTCCAAGCTAAACACTAAGCAAAATGGGACTTATAGTGGTTACATCTGGTGTTTGTCTTTAAAATGGAAAAATAAACCCAACCTAAAAGATATGGCCCAGGTAAAGGCCATGGATTGGTCTTTCTAAAAATTCAACAGGAATGTTGCTAGATTATTTTATTTTGTTTGCACTTTCTTTTTGGGGGGTTGGCATTTTAAAATCAGTATTTAAACTGAAGAAATTATTGTGTTTTATTTAACGAAGTTGAAAGTGACTGCTCTGTACATCATTACCTTTTAACAATGTTGATGCTGTAAGTGAAAGTTCACTGTCATCTCTATGCTAAGTTCATTGGTGTTTTTAACATAAAATTAGGACTGCAGATTATCTCCCCACCAGCCTTAGTCCAGGGCGTGGCTCTGTCCAGGTACAGTATGCAGTCATGTGGAACCTTGCTTTCTAGCGCTGGGAAAAAAAAGATGTCTCTAATTACTGGCTTCAATAAACATGAATCCAGACTGCAAAAAAAAAGAGCCAGTAATACAGTAAATGGAAAGCTGCATGCTTTAAAGTGTTTGGATGTCATGATGAAATCTGGACATATTCTTGTATGTTTAGCTTTCTATAAGAATGAGGTAAATTGTCAACAGAATTTTCCAGAGTTTGCAAAAGTACATAATATCATCATCTATGGTGAGTATACTGTCAGTCTAACCTGCCATATTCAACCCTTGAGATCAGATCATTTGCAATAAATTAAAAGCCAATATGATATTTCTGAGGCATTTTAAAATAAGAGCTCATTAATGAAAAAACTGCACTTTTAGTGCAATGTACTTATTGAATAAGGCTTTGTGATGACTTTTTTTTTGGTACCAGGGATCAAACTTGTGTCCTTGCACTTGCAAGGCAGGTGGTGGAAACACTGAGCTAAATCCCCGGCCCTGTGATGACTTTTTAAAGAAATCTTTGGAGAATAAAGATGGAAAATTAAAGGAACTATTTAGTAAATCCTCCACTAACTAGAAATTCAATAAACCAACAGATTTGCCACGTATTTTCATGTATTTGAGTTAACTGCATTTTTTCAATTATATAGCCTTTACCTATACTTAAATCAAAAAGGTTAAAAATCTTTTTATATAAAGTATATAAAATTACTTTATATATGAAGATAGATGTAAAGGACCAGGACTTTTTTTAGCTAAAAAATTAGATGGTTGTTATTTAATTTAGATGACACATTTTGACTCTGCAACACAAAAGACTTTGTGTCTCCTTACGTCATGGGTACCCAACAATACCCATATAGTTTTACTTGAGGCTTTTCTGTACCCTATTATTTGCTGTCTTTTCCTTCGTAACTACCAGAACTTCAAGAATTCCCAATTTCTTCAAGTATTCACTAACTGAGGGTAACTAGAACATTAATGACTGATTAGAGATAACCCACAGTTTTTAGGCTTGGAAATGGTAAAGAAGGGACATGTAAGGAGGAACATTTAAAACAAAACAACAAACACAGAGAATAGGTCAACATAACAAAAAGCATCTTTTAAATCAGCAAGAACATTCCTCTATAATTATGTTACTTTTGATGGTAAGAGATGAATCCTAAGGCCTTTTTCTACAGTTCTGTCCACATCTTTATATGAGTGACCCAGCGTGGTTTGAGGCACATGAGAACACAATTCTATGCCTCAGGGTGGTAGATAGAGATCAGCAATGCCCACAGAGATTTATGCAGTTCCATGGCTTGTGATGACAGCCCTGTTTGGTTCTGGTGAAAACATTATGGGCTCCAACTACAGCAAGCCCATCATGCCAACTTTTCCCTACAGCTGCCTCAGAGTTTGGATCTGCTGAAAATTCCTAAGGATAGTGGACAGAGAAAGGGAAAGAAAAATGAAACAAAACAACACTCCAGAAGGTGGCTTGGAGTGAGGGAGAGTCTCAGACTCTGCCTAGAGATATATTCTTGTCCATAGCACAGGTTTCCAAGAGGCTTAACACAGATTATTTATCTACATTAATTCCATTTTAACAATGGACAAAGAACTGCTCCAGGGACATAAGTATCATGACCAAAGCCACACAGCTATTAAATAGGGTGCTGGAATTTAAGCCCACATCTATGATTTTGATCATGGTCCAGTCTGTCTTCCAACACAAATGGCCAAGGGATGGAAGGGGCAGTTGGGGATGGTCATTGTTCTCTGTTACTTTCAAAGACTTGTTTTCTTCATGCTATCGGCCATGTGTTAGCAGCCACTTGGTACAATTAATGATCTTAATGAGATCCTTCATTTCCCTTCTTTTGTGACTTCCAGAAGGCATAGATTTCTCACCAATGGATACCTAAGTCTATGGACTTCAATTTTAAGTCTAGAATTAATGAGTGTCTAGCATTACCCCCAAATGAGAAGTGCGCCCCTGCTTTTGTCCTCCTGCCTAGCCCCATGCCTGTCATGCTGAGATCATCTATGATCTTCATTCTAAATGATTATTAAATTAAAAACACACCAGCAACTTTTGACAGCCACTTTTTCCTGCTTTCTACAGTACATTGTATTCTACATCTTCTTTTTCATTATATTTTGTTTTTAATTTTTTGGAGACATCGTTCAGAAGTTATTTCAAAAGAAGTGAACAGCTAAGCTTTCTCTCTTCTTCATACTTAAAAATATCTTTATTTTGTGTTTGAAATTTGGCTGATAGGATTGTAGGTTCAATGTTGATTTTTCTTTAGAATTTTGAATATGGTATGCCGACATTTTCTAGTATCCAGTGTTGCTACTGATATTTCAGACATTTATCTAATTCTCATTCATTAGTACATTATTCCTCTCATCTTCATTCCCCAGAAGTGTTCAGAATTATCTTTTTGATTGGAGTTTTAAAATTTCATGTGGATATGTTTTGCTGTGGTTCTTCAATTCATTCTGCTTGGCATTTGATCATCCATTTGAATGAAAAGGTTCAGGTGTTTCTTTAGCTCTAGGAAGTTTCTTCAGTGAGTCGATGGTATATCCTCTTTTTTATTACCTCTTTTCTCCTTGGAACACCTACCAGATAACTGCTGAAGCTCTTGAATTTATGGCTTTCATCTCTTCCTTCAGGCTTTCTGTCTCACCCTTCTTTTGTACCACATTTTGAGAGAATTACTTAGCTTGATCTTCTAGCTCACCGATTCATTCTTCATATATATGTATATATTCTATTTCAAATACCTTTTTAGAAAATTTAAATGTAAACAATCACATTTAAAATTTTCAAACTGTTTAGTTCATTTTTCCTCATAACAAAAATCCTCCTGACTTCATCCCTGAGAATATCACTACAGTATTATATTAGTTTGGTTGTGGTATCCTAACAAAATACCACAAACTGGGTGGCTTAAATTACAGAAGCTTATGTTTCAGAGTCTGGGAGTTCAAGATCAAGGTGTCAGGGGGATTGATGTCCTCTGAGCCCTACCTATTTGGCTTCCAGGAGGCCTCCTCTCACTGCCTCTTCATATGATCTTAACTCTGTGTCTGTACCCTCTGGTCTTCCCTTGTGTTTCTTCATCTTTGGTTAGATTGGAGTAGGGTGCACTCTAAAAGACCCATTCTTCCTTAATCACCTCTTTAAAGACCCTATCTCAAAACAATCATATTTGATAGTAATTATAGACAAATTTTAATTTGGAGTTCCTCTCCATGATTGTGAATATATCGATTCTGTTTTCTCAGATGTTATTTATTGACTTTGTTGGCCATGCTTGGGTGGTGTCATTTTTACTCAAATGTTTGGACTTTTGCTTTTTTGCTCTTTATCCTTGTCATGTGCTTGAGGATGCTGACTTTGAAATTTGTAGTTCATCTTCAGTGATGGTTGGAGGGATGGAATGCCCTGTTGGGTGAGAGGTGCTATGTAAGGTGGCTCATTCTTCCTCCTTGATCATTTAAAAAATTATCAGCATACTCCAGCAATTCTCTATTTTCTTTCTATTATTATTTAAACAGTACAAATTTATGGGTTTCAGTGTCATATTCCAAAACATGTATACAAGCTGGGCATGAGGGTGCACTCTTGTAATCCCAGCTCTCTGGGATGCTGAGGCAGGAAGACCTAAATTGGAGCCCAACCTGGGTGACTTAGTGAGACTGTGTCTTAAAATAAAAATAAAGAAAGGACTAGGGCTGTAGCTTAATGGTAAAGCCCTAGGATCAATCCCCACAACCACAAAACAAAACAAAAACATGTATACAACACCTACTGATCAAATTAGGGTAAAGTTTCAATTTTCTTATCATTACTCTGTGATTGGAGACTTTGGTCTTCTGTCTTCTAGTTCATAGAATATATAACAGGATATTGTGAGCTGTAGTTCCCTCCACTGTGCTGTAGAATAGAACTGTCCTATAGAACTCTAGAACTTATTATTTCTACCTAACTGGTTAGGTGCTTTTCCAACCTCCCACTATCCCTCCTTCCCTCCTTTCCAGCATCTTGTAATTTGTTATTGCATAACCCAACTGACTTTTTAAAGTTTATTTTTACTGTATTTTATTTTTAGTTTTTCATTTAAAAATTGTTTTGCAGCACTGATGATTGAGCCCAGAGCCTTTGGATCAGCCCCTTTTTATATTTTGAAACTATGTTGCCCAGGCTGGGCTTGAAGTCTCAATCCACCTGCCTCAGCCTTCCAAAGTGCTGGGATTACAGGCATGTGACACGAGGTTGTTATATTGGCTAAACTGGCCTTGAAGTTGTGATTCCCCTGCCTTTGCCTCCCAAGTGGCTGAGATTATAAGCGTGTACCACCACACCTCCCATAATAGAAGCATATGAGCGAGACACATGGTATTTGTCTTTCTGTGTCTGATTGTATTTCACTAAGCATATGTTATGGCTTGTGGTTAGATAGTCCCCCAAAGCCTCATGCAGTCATAGGTGGCTTTTTTCAGAGGTGGCTCAACCTAGAGTGTGTGATACTGGCAATAAGGGTATGTGAGCACTAGACCTGTACATTAATTGGTTTAGGACTGCCCTAATCCTGATAGAGTGAATAAGATAAGAGGAGATGGAAGATGCTGTTAAGGTCCCTTGTTGTTTGCTACCTTGTGGCTCCTGTGAACTGTTCTCCTCTGTGAAGCCCCTCTGCCAAGCCACTCTGCCTTGGAGCCAGCTGATTGTGTACAGAAACTTCTATAAACTGTGAGCTAAATAAACCTTTCCCCATTTAACTTTGGATGTTGGGTATTTTGTCTCAGCAACAAGAAAAGTAACTAAGACAACATAATATCCTCAAGTTCTATCCATTATGCTGCAAATGATAGGATATCATTCCTTTTATGGCTAAATAATATATATACACATATATATACATACACACATATATATACACATATATATACATATATATATACACATATATATATGTGTGTGTGTGTGTGTCACAAAATCACTTGCTTTATCCACTCATTTGTTAATATCCATCTAGGTTGATTCCATATCTTAGCAATTGTGAATTGTACAGCAACAAACATGAGTGTGCATATGTCTATGGTGTGCTGCTATCATTTTGTTTGAATATATACTCAGAAGCAGGATAAGTGGATCATATAGTAGGTCTGTTTTTAGTTTCTTGATAATCTTCATACTGTTCTCCATAGTGGCTGTACCAATTTGCATTCTCACTAACAGTGTATGAGTTCCCTTTTCTCTACACCCTTGCCAACATTTGTAATTTTTTTCTCTTTTGGATGGATAATAGTCATTCTAACTGCAATTCATTTTGGTTTTTATTTGTATTTCCTTAATAGATACTGAAGTTAAACATTCTTTTTCATGATTTTTATTGGCTATTTGTATATCTTCTTTTGAAAAGGAGTCTACTTGAAACCTTTACCTATTTTTAAGTGGAAGTGTTTGTTACTAAGTTTTGAGACTCTTTATATATTCTGGATGTTTGCCATTTTTCATGTGAAAGTTTGCAACCTCCTCCCAAATCTGTTATTTTTTTCTTTTCTACATTGTCACACCACTAATTGAAGGAAAACAACACAACCTACTATGACCCAAAATTGGTGGTTTTTTTTTTTTTTGCATGAGAACTATCTTCATTTATTTTCTTTTCATTCCTACATTTTTCACTCTCAGGGTTCCAGCCCATGCATGAGGAATGCAGTTTGCAGCTTGCGGCTTGCTGGGTGTCACAGATCCACTTTTGCTGACTGGAATTGGAATGAAGACATCACAAAACATTCAGCTCCATCGAAACCCAAGCTAGGGTCTGCTTTCCCACAGCGAATATCATGCAACCTCCAAAATTGGTGCTTTTACTCTGCCCTTTCTTGATGACTTTGTGAGACATAAGCAAAAGGCCCAATGAATGCTTTTAAAGGGGGCTTGGGTCAATTTTATTTGGAAATTGACTGTTTCTTGAGATCTCCAACTGATATTAATGATTTAGTCCAGTTGTCATTATCTCTCCTGGTAGCCATTCACTCTGTTTGGTAAGATGTTGTATTAGGCTGCTTTCCTATCTCTGGGATATAATACCAAAAACCCACAATTTAAAGAAAGAGAAGTTTAATTTGGCTCACAGTTTCATGGCATTTAGTCCATGGCTGGCTGGTGCCAAGACAGAAACAACATGATTGAAGGCCATGGTGAAATAGAGATATTTAATTCATGGTGGCCAGGAAGTAGATCAAGGGAACAGTGCCAGAGAGGAGGTGACAAAGGACCAGATCTGGTGCCCAAGGTCATGCCTCCATGACCCCCCCCAACATTAGAAGTATGCATTACTAAACCCATGGGTGGCTCCTAAGCCAATCAAATTGACACATTAAACTTAACCACCACAGATGTAGAACACAATCAACTTAGAATCTTCAAAGCTACCTTTGGGGTCTTCCCTGTTATTTTGTCCACTGATTCTAGAACTTCCCAAACTGCATGTTGCATTTGTGCAGTTTTGTGACTGTAGAGATATTATTTTGTCTGTTTACTGTCAAAGATCCCTCAAAATATTTTCAAGTGTTATATTTTCTTTTATTTCAACATACTGGTGAATTTGTGATTTTTTTTCTTTCAAAATGTTTTTTACTAGTACATGACTGCAGTACATAATGAATACATTGTGATTCACTGTGAAGAGTTGTTTAAAAAAGCCTAACACATCTTGATTCATTTTGCATCCCCTTTTTCTCTCCACCCATCTCCCTTCCTTTACCCTTTAGGTCCTCTTGAAATTTGCAAAAGAACTGTCTCTCTGTTTCCTATTATCTATCTTTTTATTTTGCTCTTTACTTTAATTATTTATGCTTTGGGTTTCTCATAGATGAGAAACCATGTGATATTTAAGCTTGTGGGTCTGCTTTATTTCACTTAATATTGTGTTCTCAACATTACCCATTCCTAAAATAGACACAAATTTTTTGTTTTTTATGCTGAGTAGTACTCCATTGTGCATAAATACCCCATTTTCTTTATCCATTAATCTGTTGATATAGGTGATGTGTCCCATTTATTAATGATAAATGCAATGTGTCCCATTTATTAATTTGCGTATAATGAACCACCCCTGGGATAAAGCCTACTTGGTTATGGTGTGTGTCTTCTTTAATAATTTGTTTCATTCTTTTTGCCAGTGCCTTGTGAATCTTTGCATTGATGTTCATTAAAGTGATTCATCTGTAGTTTTCTTTTTGAGTGGAATTCTTGTCGCGTTTTGGAATCAAGGTAATTCTAGCTTCTAGGAATGAATTTGGCAGTCCTCCTTCCTTTTCAATTTCATTAAAGAGTTTGAGGAGTATTAGTATTAGATCTTCCCTGAAGTTCTTGTGGAATTCGTGGTAATCCATCAGGTCGTGGGTTTCTTTTAGATGGTAGTTTTTCTTTTTATTACTGCCTCAATCTCATCATTTGTTATTGGATTATTCAGGGTTTTTATGCCTTGTTAGTTTGTTTTGTTAATTCACATGTGTCTAGGAATCTATTTGTTTCTTCTGTATTCTCTAACTTATTGAAGTACAAGTTTTCAATGCAGTTATGTATAATCTTCAGGATTATTCAGTATCCATTGTGATGTTACCTTTGTCATTTCTAATTGCATTGATTTGGGTCTTTTCTTTCCTTTTGATTTTTTTGTAAAGTTGGCTAAGGGTTTGCCAATTTTGTTTGTTTTTTTGAAGAACCAGCTCTTTGATTCATTAATCTTGTGTTTTTAAAGTCTCAATTTCATTAATTTCTGCTCTGATCTTTAAATTAAATTTCTTCTTTATAGCAGCTTTGGATTTGGACTGTTCTTGTTTTTTTTTTCCTTAAATACTTTTATTGGTACATTTTAGGTATACAATACATTTACTGTTCTTGTTTTTGTACAGTCTTCTGCTCCATCATGTGAATTCATTTTTTCTGATGTGGGCATTCACAGGTATAAACTTCCCTCTTTGGACTGCTTACATTATGTCTCATAGGTTCTGGAATATTGTAACGGCATTATCATTTGCTTCTAGGAACTGTCTAATTTCTTGTTACCCACTGATTACTCAACAGTGTAGTTTAATTTGTGCATGTTTGCATAATCTCTGGGCTTTCTTTTGGATCCATTGCTAGTTTCATTGAACTATGACCTGATAATATGCATGGGTTAATTTCAATTCTTTTACATTTATTTAAACAAGCTTTATGGGCAGGTATGAGGTCTATTTTGGAAAAAGTTTTGTGTGCTGATGAGAAGAATGTGTTTTCTGTTGTTTGGTGGAACACATTGTAGATATCTTGTCTATTTGTTCAAAGATTTTATTCAACTCTGATATCTCTTTGGTGATTTTTTTGTCTAAATCTATTTGTGACATTGGAGTATTCAGGTGCCCCATTATTTGTTGATGTTTATGTGATTTTTTTTCTATTAAATTCTTTTATTGGAACATTGTAGGTACACAATTACATTTCTCATTGGGAATTGCACCTTTACATAATGCATCTTGGTTCTTATTTTTTCCCCATTCCTAGCCTTCCCTTCACGCCCTTCACCCTTCCCTATCTACAAAGACTTTATTTTCATTTTTTCCATTTCTCATCATTTTTCCTTTCCCTTCTTTCCTTTCCCCTGTCCCTCCCACTACCACTACCTCTTTGGACCTTTTCTTCCTATTTTACATTATTGATTATTCATTCTAATCATTGGTACATTTTAGGCATACAATATAATGACATTCATTCTTGGAAATTTGCACCTTTACATAGTCTCTCTTGGTTCTTATTTTTCATCCTTGCCCAGCCCTCCCTTCAACCCCTCCATTCCTCCCTATGTATAAAGATTTTGTTCCTATTTTTCCATTTTCTCATATTAATCCCATTCCCTTCTATCCTTTCCCCTAGCCCTCCCACTTCCTTCCCCTTTGCCCCTTTTCTTCCTATTTCACATGACCTATTATACATTTAGTCCTTATTTACACTTTCAGTTTCTCACACAAGACAAACTATTCGGTATTTATACATGTGTGTCCTATTTATTTCACTTAAGAGTATCGCCTCAATGTGCATGTACTTAGCTATAAATGTCTCTAATTTCTCATTTCTTATGGCTGAGTAGTATTCCATTTTATAAAAAAACCCCATTTTCTTTATCCAGTCTCCAGTTGATGGGCATTTGGGCTGTTTCCGAGTTTTAGCTATTACAAAATGTGTTGCTATTAACATGGGCACACATATATCACTGTGGCATGATTCTCTGAATTCTTTGGGGAAGATCCCCAGCAGTGGAATAGCGGGGTCAAATGGGACTTCCAGTCCTAGTTCTTTGAGGTATCTCCATACTGATTTCCACAGTGCTTGCACCAGTCTACACTCCCACCAGCAGTGGAGTAGGGTTCCTCTTTCCCTACAGCCCCGCCAGCATTTGTTATTGGTTGATTTCATGATAGCAGCCATTCTTTCTGGAGTGAAGTGTAATCTCAGTGTTGTTTTCATTTGCATCTCTTGAATGACCAGTGATGTTGAACATTTTTTCATGTATTTATTTGCTATTTCTACTTCTTTGTCTGAGAATTGTCTGTTCATTTCAGATGCCCATTTTCAGATTGGGTCTTTAAATTTGGGAGGTCTGATCTTTTTAAGTTCTTTATAGATTCAAGATAGTGGACTTTTGTCTGAGGAAGAGCAGGTGAAGATTTTTTCCCACATTGTGGGTTGTCTCTTCACACTGCTGGTGGTTTCTCTTGCTGTGCGGAAGCCTTTTAATAAGAAGAGATCCCACTTGTTGATTGTTTGTGCTAGTTCATGAGCAACTGAGGTTTTGTTCATAAAATCTTTTCCTACACTGATGTCTTCAAGGGTTCTACCTAACCTCTGTTCCAACTGGTTCAGAGTTTCTATTTTACTATTTTGATCTTTAATCCATTTTGATTTTAGTTTAGTGCATGGTGAGAGATACAGCTCTAATTTTAATCTTCAGCAAGTTGAAGCCCAATTTTTCCAGCACCATTTATAAAAGAGGCTATCTTTCCTCCAGTGAGGGTGTTTGGCTCCTTTATCGAAGATGAGATGGCTGAGTGTGTCTGGCATTGTTTCTGCATCTTCTAATCTGTTCCACTGGTCCTCAAGTCTGTTTCTTTGCCAGTGCCATGCTGTTTTTATCATAGTAGCTTTGTAGTAGAGTTGCAGGTTGGGGATTGTGATACCCCCTGCCATGTCTCTGTTACCTAGAATTGCTTTTGCTATTCTGGGTCTCTTCTTGTTCCAAATCAATTTTTGGATTGTTTTCTCAAGGTCCATGAAGTATGGTGCTGGGATTTGAATTGGAATTGCATTAAATCTATATAGCAGTTTTGGAAGTATGGCCATTTTCACTATATTAATCCTTCCTACCCAGGATCAGGGGATGTCTGTCCATTTTCTGATATCATCTTCAATCTCTCTTTTCAGAGTGCCATAGTTTTCAGAGAAGAGGTCTTTCATTTCTTTCATTAGGCTGATTCCTAGGTATTTCAGTTTTTTGGATGCTATTGTGAAAGGAATCATTTGCCCTATTTCTCTCTCAGTGAGTCTGTCATTCGTGTAGAGGAAAGCTATTGATTTTTGAGTGTTGACCTTGTAACCAGCTACTTGACTGAATTTGGTTATTAAGTCTAGAAGACTTTTGGTGGAGTTCTTGGGTTCTTCTATATAGCGTATCATGTCATCTGCAAATAATGACAATTTGACTTCTTCATTTCCTATCTTTATTCCTTTTATTTCTTTCTCTTGTCTAATTGCCATGGCTAATGTTTCCAGAACTATATTGAACAAGAGTGGTGATAGTGGACATCCTTGTCTTGTTCCTGATTTTAGTGTGAAGGATTTCAGTTTGTGACCATTTAGTATGATATTGGCTGTTGGTTTTTCATAGATGGCTTCTATCAGTTTGAGGTAGAGACCATCTATTCCAATTTTTTGTAGGGTTTTTATCATAAATGCATGTTGGATTTTGTCAAATGCTTTTTCTGCGTCTATGGAGAGAATCATATGGTTTTTGTCCTTGGCTCTATTGATATAGTGTATTACACTGATTGATTTTCGTATATTGAACCATCCCTGCGTCCCTGGGATGAATCCCACTTGATCAGGGTGTATGATCTTCTTGATGATCTTCTGCATTCTGTTTGCCAGTATCTTATTAAAGATTTTTGCATCTATGTTCATTAGTGAGATAGGCCTATAGTTCTCTTTTTCAGTTGGGTCTTTCTCTGCTTTGGGGATCAAGGTGATGCTTGCTTCCAGGAAAGAATTTGGGAGTATTGCTTCCCTTTCAATTTCATTGAAGAGTTTAAACAGCAGTGGCAGCAGTTCCTCTCTAAATGTCTTGTAGAATTCAGCGGTGAAGCCATCAGGGCCCGGGCTTTTCTTAGTTGATAAGTTTTTAATTACATTTTCAATTTCATTCGTTGATATTGTGTTGTTTAGAATTTTTAGGTCTTCTTTGTTCAACTTTGGTAATTCATATGTATCTAGGAATCTGTCCATTTCTTCTGTGTTGTCCATCTTATTGGCATATATGTTTTGGAAGTAGGTACTGATGATCCTCTGGATTTCTTCTGGGTCTGTTGTCATTTCACCCTTTTCATTCCTAATTCCATGGATTTGGGCCTTTTCTTTCCTTTTTCTGGCAAGATTGGCTAAAGGTTTGTCAATTTTGTTGATTCTTTTGAAGAACCAAGTCTTGACTTCATTGATTTTTTGTATTGTTCTCTTAGTCTCTATTGCATTGATTTCTCCTCTGATCTTTATAATTTCCTCCCTTGTATGAGCTTTGGGGTTGTCCTGCTCTTCTTTTTCTAGAAACTTGAGGTTCAGCATCAGGTTGTTTAATTGGGCTCGTTCTGTTTTCCTAATATGCGTATTCACTGCTACGAATTTCCCTCGTAAGACTGCTTTCATTGTGTCCCATAGATTCTCATATGTTGTATTGTCATTGTCATTTAATTGAACGAACTGATTTCTTCTTTAATTTCCTCTGTGACCCATTGGTTATTCAGAAGTGTGTTGTTCAATTTCCACATGTTTATGAAATTTTTTGAGTTTCTTTTGCTATGGATCTCCAATTTCATCGCACTATGGTCTGATAATATACAGGGGATAACTTCAATTCCTTTGCACTTACTTAAATGTGTTCTATGTGTGAGTATGTGGTCTATTTTGGAGAATGACCCATGTGCAGCTGAGAAGAATGTGTATTCTGATTTTGTGGGATGGAAGACTCTGTGAACATCTGTTAAGTTCATTTGTTTAAGAATTTGATTGAGTTCTAGTATTTCATTACTTATTTTTTGTCTAGTTGATCTATCTATTTGTGACAGTGGGGTGTTGAGGTCCCCCACTACAATTGTATTAGTGCATATATGGCTTTTCATGTCCGTTAGTATTTGTTTTATGTAGTTGGGTGCACTAGTGTTTGGTTCATAGATATTTATGATTGTCATCTCTTCCTCCTGGATTCTTCCCTTTACAAGGATGTAGTGTCCTTCTTCATCTCTCTTAATTAGTGTTGGTTTGAAATCTACTTGATCTGCCAAAAGGATAGCTACTCCTGCTTTTTTTGGGGTTCCTGTCACATGGAGAATTGTTTTCCACCCTTTAACTTTCAGTCTGTGAGTTTCCTTTTGAATTAAGTGTGTTTCTTGTATGCAGCATATTGTTGGATTTTGCTTCTTGACCCATTCTGCCAGTCTGTTTCTTTTGATTGGTGAATTGAGACCATTAATGTTGATGGTTATAACTGAAATGTATTGACTTGTCATTTCCATGACTTTCTCTTTTTGTTGGGTTCTCCCCCTTTACATTTAATTTCTTGTCGTGCCAGATGGTTTCATTCTGCTTTGCTTCCTGGGGTTGTGATCCTCAATGTCTGTTCCTAGGATATTGTGTGAAATTCTTTGGAGTGCTGGTTTCATATTCAAGAAGTTCCTAAGGTGCTCTTTGTCATGAAAGTATCTTATTTCTCCATCAATTTTGAAAGATAGTTTTGCAGGGTACATCAATCTGGGCTGGAGGCTGTTTTCATTTAGGGCTTGGAATATGTCACTCCAAGCTCTTCTTGCCTTGATGGTTTGTGTTGAGAAGTCTGCTGTGATTCTGATGGGCTTTCCTTTGTATGTGATTTGTTTCTTTTCTCTGACTGCTTGGAGAACTTTGTTCTTCTGTTGTGTTTCTGGAATCTTAACAATTATATGCCTATGTGTAGATTTTTTTGATCAAGGCTATTTGGAGTCCTATATGCCTCACTTCTCTGTATGTCAAGCTCTTTTCCCCTGCTTGGGAAGTTTTCTGCCATTATTTCTGTGAAGAGATTTTTTATGCCATCTGCACTCTCTCCTGTTTCTTCATTGAGCCCAATCAGTCTTATGTTATTCTTTTTTGCATCATCTAGCAGCTGCTGGATTGATTTCTCATGTTCCCTCATAATTTTGAAGCAATTTTTCTTTTCCTGGTCACTAATTGCAATCTTATCTTCTATATCTGAAATTCTGTCCTCACATTGGCTCATTCTGCTGTGTAGACTTTCAGTGGAGTTTTTCATGTCCTGGAAATCTATTTGCATCTGTTTTATGGATTCCATTTGTTTCCTATTTTGGGATTCCATTATGTTCCTCAGCTCCTCTCTAGATTTATTAATCATGTCTTGCACTAAGGGCACAATTTGTCCTGTTATCTGAGAAATTATTTCTGATTTCATTTTTTCCAGATCCCCTTTTGTTGCCAGTTCAGTGGGTCCAGGTGGTTGATTATCAGAGTGTTCCACCTCATTTCCCTTTGGGGTTGCTGTAGGTGATCTGGAAGTCTGGTTTTGAGACTTATTTATGTGTTTTCTCATTTAGACTGGGGCTGGGGGCTGTTAGCACCTGCACAGATTAGCTCCTCTGAGCTGGGAGAGGTGGGACAGGGGCTGGGAGCAGTGGTAGTGATGGTGGCCCAAAAGTTCTTTCTTGTGGGCTCGGAGCAGCGTGAGGGATGGTGGCTGGGAAGCCCCTTCCTCTGGACCAGGATCAGTGGGATGGCGTCTCAGAAGCCCCTCCCTCTGGGCTGGGAGTGGTGGGAGGGATGGTGGCCTGGAAGCCCCTTCCTCTGGGCCAGGAGCAGCTGGACAGAAGGTGGCCCAAAAGCCCTTTCCTCTGGGCTGGGAGCAGCAGGAGGGATGGTGACTGGGAAGCCCCTTCCTCTGTACCAGGAGCAGTGGGACGGCAGCTCAGAAGATCCTGGCTCTGGGCCGGGAGCAGTGGAACTCAGTACCTTGGTCTGGTGGTCTGGTGTCCTCTGCATCTTTGTAGTGTGGAACCAGGTGGCTGCCTGTCTGCAGCAGGCTGATTGGGTGTGTTCCGCACACCTCTGGACCTCTGTAGGGTGTGCCGTTTATGTGATTTTTTTAAATGTCAGTAGTGTTTGTTTTATGAAGGTGGGTTTAGTGCATACATATTTATAATGTTATGTCTTCATACTACATTGTTTTCTTGACCCATATTTAGTGACTGTGTTTGCCTCCTCTGAGTAATTTTGGCTTGAAGTCCATTTTGTCTGAGTTCTTCTCCACTTCTAACCTGGCATGTGGAAGGAATTATTTTTGGTGTAAAACTCCAGGCTGTTTGAACTTATGATTCTCCTGCTCATTCTCCCAGAGTGCTGAGATTAGAGATGTGTGCCACCTTGCCAACCCCATTTGTGTGTGTGTGTGTGCACTGAAAATTGAACAAAGGGCCTTCTACATGCTAGTCAAACACACTACTACTACTGAGCTACATCCCTAGCCAAGTAAAATTTTATATCAATATAAGATAAATCCAGAAATCCCATCAACTGTTTAAATAGTTTAATATCTCTAGCTATTTAATACCATCAACACTTCTAGATAGATCACAAATGCTTGTGGCCTCATACTCCCAAATTCTTCATTTCTCTCTTCCTAGAAAGAGAATAGATTCCTACTATGTTTATCTATACATGTCTTCCTTGAGAGCTTGTTTGGAGGTTCTAGCAGGGGAGCCCAGCGACTCCTATACCCTTGATCGAGGAAACAGTCTTCCTTTATCACCTCTAAATGGTGGTTGTCCTTGTCAACACAGCTTCAGGAGGGACACATATGGAGTGGTGAGGGAGGAAGAGGACACCCACCTAGCCAGCCAGATCAGCCAAATGAACCCTGATATCAATGGGGGGGTGACAGATGTTGCAGCCAGATCACCCTCATATTCTATAGATGTCTTCCTAAATGTTTTAATTACTAGGTAAATCCAAAAGATATCTTGATCATAGGATTTAAGCAGCTTTCTTTTATAAGCCATAATTAAAAGTCACCATTAACCTGTTAAGGGGAGAAAGTTTTAAGGAACAGATGAATTTTATTTTAGATGTGTGGCATTTGTATATACTAAACAATATGCACAAAGGAACACTGAGCAGCCATTTGGAGATGTGGTAGGAAACTTTTCAACCTCCATCTTACTACTTCATTTATTTATGGAAATCCTACCATACACTGATCTGATAATATGTACATGAGATACAAAGATTAGCAAAACTATACTTGCCCCCAGTAATTCACAGCCTAGTGAGAGTCAAGCATATGAAGTTAGGCCATTGTAGAAGTAGAAGAGATATGCTTAAAAGCTATGGGAAGATTAATGTAGTGCTAAAGATAAGCTGGTCTCAACTCTGTACCCACTCTGTGTATTCCCTTTGTGTTGGGATATGTCAAAGTACTGTACACACTTCTGAATTTTTTGTTTTTCTTGGCTGGCTAACCAGAACACTGGTATGTATTGTGCAACCTATTTCATGTGATAGGCTTAATGTTAGGTTTAGTGAAAATCTCTCCACATGATTCGTCTTCCACCTTTCCACCCACAAGAACTTACACACTGTTATTTGAACTATGTACAAGTGACTGTTTAGAAGATGAGGTGTGGGATTGGTTGGTTTCCCTGTGGGAGCAGATATGCTTACAAGAAGGGGCAGAAGAACAGACTAGTTAAGAATGAAGGCTATATTGAGTTGCTGGAAGGAAATCAACACAATGAGAATACTGTGGAGTAGTGAATCTTGATTTCTTGGGTGTGGTTGTGGCTATGGGTTATGAATGGAAGAAAGATGTGATGAATATTGTCTATTGGTCTTTAGCAATATCATTTTTAAAAAAAGTTCTTTCCTGCATTGTGGGTCTGGAATGATAAAAATTACATTGCTAATTTACCTTACTAGCAAGTTCCAGTCTAGATTCTCCCAGTGTGAAGCATATGCATGACTTTAGCAAAGCAGAAAAGAAGGGGAGCCATTGATCTTTGACTGCTGTTGCAGGCAGATGAATGAACATCAGCAAAAGACAGAAGTGAAGTTTTGCATGTGGGTACTGCGTGACCTCCTGAGAATCAACCATTTTGATGCTAGTAGAAATTTCTTGGTATCCTTATCCTTTCTGATTTATTGAATGGAAACAGAGGCATCCATGACCATTGCTTTTGTAGTCCTTTTAACAATTTTGCCCATCTCTGGATCCCTCCAATAAATTATTTCTTGGTGGAAATACCTAGCGTGTCTGCTGTTTTCCTGATGGTACCTTAACTGGTCAAAGGGTAATGGTCACTGCTTGAATTGGCAGGAAAAGTGTGTATGTTTTGTGAGGGACCTAACCTAACACCTTTACAGAAAAGTTTCACCAAAAACTACAGGCATGGCTCCTGCTGAATGGAGAGGAGCCCATTTCTGGCATGAAAAAGCACTGGCACAGGGCTCCACGGCCACAGTGGCTCTAGGCATTCAGACTTCTGTTACTTTGTTATGGACTATTTCAGTAGCCTTGTAGACCATGAAATTATTGTGAGAGAGCAATAAGAAAATATAAAGATATTTATAATCAGATATTGATAATCGTATGAGTTTTGATCAACTGTTTCTCATTCCTTGAAGCATTTCCATTTGAGTTTTACAAAGGTGAAACTCTCTTTGGATGGCACTCAAAATAGACCCAAGCCCTTACAAATTCTCCTGTGTAGTAAGTAGCTTTATATTGAGTTTGCAGCATAATATATCAAAGCATTAAGAAATTAGAATGGAAGATTTTCCCCCTGAACTGTAAAAATTTCATCCATATAGCAGGAATTACTTTCTCATTTTAGAATATTAAATGTGATGCCAGGCATGGTTGCACACACCTGTAATCCCAGAACTCGGGAAACTGAGGCAGGAGGCTCACTGCGAATTTGAGGCCAGCCTGCGGTACTTAATGAGGTTGAGGCCAGCCTGAACTACACAGCAATACCCTGTCTCAAAAAAAATGAGTATAAAAAAATTAAATGTGTTCAGCCTGTTCAGTCATTTTTATGTGAAATTGGGACTTCTAGTTGTGACATTTAAATGTGACATTTAAATCTATAAATATTAATTATTTATTTGGCCCTGCAAAAACGAAACTGTGTTTGAGTATAGGAAACCTGTTTAGCCCTTATGTGAACGGTCAGCTGTAGTGGTGTGTATACTTCTTGTCTTCTCACAGAGCTCAGAATTTTTCTGGCTGCGATCTGTTGGAAGATTTCTTCTCATGATTCTCTGCTACTTAAAATCTTTACATGCAGCATGAGGTTCAGCAGCCTGTCATTTGAGATGCTCTATTGTTAGACATCAGAATAATCTGATTTTATCTCTGTCCCTACATTTAGAGAATGTTTTGTCCATCTTTCCCTCCATATCTTTTCTTTCTTTAGTCCTAAATCTTTCCTATCATTAATCTGAATGATAATACATTTTCTTCAAAGGCTATTTTAGATGTCTTTTCTGCATAAGTATTTCAAGTCATACTACTAATCAGCAATCTTTCCTTTTGAATTCATAATGTATATGTCACCTCTATGGTAGGATTATGAATTCCTCTAGAACAATTCCTCAAAGATGTACTCTTAGTCTGCTTTATTATATTTTAATACACACTAGCTAGACAACATATAAAACTTGCTGAGTTCAATGAAAGCTTTAATCGATGTTCTTGAGTACTTTGAAAAATGAGTCATCTTGCTGTACATGAATAAAATAATTCTCTTAATTAAAAATATTAATTTTGAATAATTTAAAATATTTTTTTCTTAAAGATCAGGAAGGAAGAAATAAGATAGCAGTCATTTGCAAGTGATAGAGCTGTTTATATAAATAATTTAAGGGATCTACAAACAACCATTAAAACTCATACTGAAATTAGCAACATTGTAAGGTAGGAGGATAATATAATAATCAACTTTATTTTATATTCTTTCAGCAAATAAATGGAGAATAAAATGAAAGAATGATTACATTGATAAAAATATGAAAAACAGAACAATTTAGATATAAATTTGTAATATCTTTATACTTCAAACCATAAAACATTGCTGAGAGAAATTAAACAAGTCCTAAATAAAGAGATATACCATGCACATATATTGGAACATTCAATATTGTTGATATACCAGTTCTTCCTAAATTGATTTCTATAATACAGTCTGCATTATAATTACAGGAGGTCTTTTTGGGTAGAATTTGGTACATAATTTAAAAATATATACAGAGATGCAAGGGATCTAAGATATTCAAGAAATGTAGAGAAGGGCTGGGGATTTAGCTCAGTGGCACAGTGCCTGGCTCGAAAGCACAAGGTCCTGAGTTTGATCCCTGGTACACACACACAAAAAAAGAAAAAGAAGAAATATAGGGAAATAATAATAAATTGGATGACTGGCACTCCTGGACTCTAAGGCTTACTATTACATTATAGTAAACTAGGTAATGTGGTTGTGGAATGAAGTTTGAAAAATCAACAGTGCTGGAGCCCTACTCCTCACTGGAGTCTTTATTGGGATGTTTGCCTATGTAGCTCACTATGGATTCTGCCTTTGGGGAGTCTCATGAGCCCTCTGTTCTCATTTTCCTTTTGTCTTCTCTTATTCATTTTGAGGTATCATGCTTCTAGGAGGGTTATAGTCTTCTCAAATCTTTTTTTGTAACTCTGTTTCTCTCAAATGTTCTAGACCTAAAGGACTCTTGGCATCCCAGAAAACCTTGGGTTATAGAGATGAATACAGGGAGACTCTTTTCCACATTCATCTCCTGAAGTTAAGAACACAAAAAGATTGTTAAAGTAGGAAGTGGAAGAATAAGGACAGGCAAAAGTGAATGACCAGAAGAAGATTAATCATTGTGTATTAGTTTTCCCATTGTTGGGCACTCAAAACCTCCACTCAAAACATGAAGGATGAAAAGTTTAATTTAGCTAAAGGTTTGGGAAGATTCAGTCAATAGACAGTTGATTTTTTTTTATTGGTTCTAAGGCAGGAACATAATGCCGGAAGAATGTGGCAAAGCAAAGCTGCTTACTTCGTGACGATTGGAAAGCAGAGCCGAGGAATAGTGCCAGAGAGGAATGGGTGAGGAGCCATACATAGTGCCCAAGGCCACTCCTCCATGTACCACCCAAACATGCACAGGGTTCTGCTTTCCTTATCTTCTAGGTGTTTCTGAATCCAATAAAGTTGACATTATCAGGACTAATGATCTCAACTCGTTATAGATTATTATCTTGCTCTATTTGCAGTAGCCAGTCATCGCATACTTTCCTAAGTTTTTACAGGTATTTAGTTTCATGGGATTTAGCTAGGTTGGGGTATTTCCAGTTCTTTACCCTACAGTATAGCAGATTCTGTGGTATACTACCCATATTTTCTTTCTGAACCACTGTATCTCCCAGCCACTGAAAATATTAGCTACTGATAACTTTCTGCTAAGGACACTGTCAGGAATTGTTCTCTGCTAAAAAAAGAACCATCTCAGCTGATACCACACTCCATTTTCAGGTACAGTCTATATACAGGAATTGTTCTCTGCTAAAAAAGAACCATCTCAGTTGATACCACACCCCATTTTCAGGTACAATCTATATTTTCAGGTACAGTCTATATTTACTGTGAATAAGAGTAAAGGGAAGGGGGATGATCACCAAGATGGAATATCTCTGAAGGGCTACATAGCTCCAGAGCTTTCTGTAGGATGAATTGAAGTTTTTATGGTGACTCTATTATAATTCAGTTTCTACTTATGTTTATAGGAGTTGATTCTGAGGGAAATTCCTCATGAAGACCTTGCACACTGATTTCCATCTCAGAGTGTCTCCCAGGCACTGTCTTGAATATAGATTCACAGACGGATTGGATATGGTAGGTAGGCAAGAAGTTATCAGGTTGACTCTAAGGGGTTGGCTTAAATACCTTAGTAGAGGGTAATATCATTTAATTGCCTTGGTTATGCTAATTTTGAGATGCTATTAGATAAGAGTTATCCAGGAGGCAGTTGGAGATTTGACTGGAGCTCAGAGAAAGGTCATAGCTGTTGATAATGCATTCGGACATCTTATGATATAAATAGCATTTGAGGTCCTGTTGGATAAGGACCTCATGTTCCATGAAGCAGAAGCTTCAGATGAGTTCTGGCTTCCTCTGATGTTTTCCAGGAGTCACAGCTAGAAGTACAACCAAGGGCTGTGTATTAGTTTCCTACAGCTGCTATAATAACCACAAACCACTTGAGAAAGACAGAAATTTATTATCTCATAATCAGAAATCAAGGCATTGACAAAGCTCTGCTCATGCTGAGGCATTTGGGGAGGATCCTTCCTTTCTCATCCCAGGTTTTGGCTGGTCCACACATCCTGTGCTTTGTGGCAACATAGCTTGAATCTCTGCTTTCATCTTTACATGCCTATTATTTCCCATGTCTTCCTAATCTCTCCTCTGTGCACATCAAGGTCCATGTCCAGATTTCTCCCTTTTGTAACTGTATTAGTCATATTGACTAGAGCTCTATACTACTCCAATATGACCTCATCTTAACTCATGACCATATTTTGACATAAGGCTGCCTTGTAAGTCTGAGTCTGGGGGTTTATTTTTGTATGTATGTATGTATGTATGTATGTATGTATGTATGTATGTATGTATTTTTGTAGTGCTGAGGATTGAATGCAGGGAGTTGAGCTTGCTTAGCAAACACTGTGACATTGTGTAACATTCTCAGCCTACTCAATATATCTGTTTTTGAGGGCATGCAATTCAACCAAAACAGGCTTCTGTAAGGATTTTCTACCAGGTTTTCTGAGTTAAAAGGACATTCTTACGTTACAGTCATATTACATATAGTATGTGACATTTTACTAGAATGTTAGGTTCATTATGTCCACTCTGAATAAGCAAGAATCCACAAGTACTTATCCTGATGACTTTTTCTTCAGAGAGTAAATGTGAGCCACATCAGGAGCCTCACATGTGGGTACAGACAGTCAGTTTGGAGACCCTGGAGATGTAATTCCTGGAAAACAGACTCAGAGTCCATGAATGTAACACTTTACCAAATTTGTAGATAATAGTTGAACAGCTGACTCATACTTCTGGATTTTTGAAAAACAGACACTACGCCACAGTACATAGTGATGTGTAGACTCAAAAACAAATTGGGGAAAGAGATCCCAAAGCTGCTGAAGAATCACAGTAGACAGAAACACTCTGTACTGCTGAGTTCTTGGACAGCCTCAATTTCAACTTTCTGTCGAGGTTTTGCTTGTTTCTCTGTCACATCATTTTTCACAGCTGTGCACTTTAAAAGCATGCAGCACCTATAAATACACTCATCTCAGAGATAAGAAAGCAGAACTTTTAAATAGAAAATGTAAAGTTGTGCAGAAGTGTCTATGGAAATATGACCCAGCCGGAAGAATCAGGGTCTCTGAGACTGCATTGTTTGAGAAACAACTCAGCCTACAGAGGAATCTAAATTCCTGACACGTTGTGTTGATTAGAAATGGCTTGTTGTGATTCTCAAACATTTTGTTTTGAGCCAACTCCATTTACTTTAGCGAGGTATGGTTAGACAATTGGGAAATAGAATATAGTACTCATTAGCTTATCTTTATGCTCAAGCTACTAAGCAAAATTTTATCATATACTGACTAATAATATAATTCAAGAGCCTATGTATATGCTGAGTTTTGGGGGACAAGTGGTGGGAAGGAAAAGGTACAGAGAGGAGCTAGTACTCCTGTGAACTGGGCATTGAAGCCACTGTCCCTGGCACAGAAATATGAAAATCAAATGGAGTTTTATTGGGCTGCGGTACAGCCCACCGATAACGTTGGCTTTAGAGTCAATTACTTGAGGTTGAAACCCGGCCTTGCCTTAGGTGCTCTGATACATTGTTTAATTTTTAGCATTTAATCACTTTAGAACATTTAGAACTACAAATTTCTGGATCATAATGTAGCTATCTGCATCAGAATCTCTATAGGCAAGGCCTCAGAATCTGTATATTAAATGACAACCCAGGTTTCTGTATATTTAAACTCTCAAAGTAATCTGAGAAACACGAATTGCCAGTGGTTCGTAAAGTGCCAAGAATAGGGCATGTGGCATAATCAGTGCTCAGCGATTGCTTTTTCCCCAATCCCTTTCCTTATTGAATATGTAAAGATGACAGAGATTTGCTCATGTAATGTGTCATAGTTGAATGAGCTAGCAGGGTCATATTGCCAGTGTCTTTATAACTCTGGGTCAAGTGTTCTAAGTGATAAATATTTTGGATAGAATTGCTGGTTTATGAACAATTAGCCTACTAAGTGCCATGACCCCTTTGTTATCGAAGGGTAGTAGATCCTCTTGGAGGAGTATATTTTACCTTCAGAAATGACTTCAACATTTAATTATGACATATTCAAAGTTATTACTGGAATTATTCTGTTGAAAGCAAATCTGGCTGTACTTATCTTTATTTTGAATTACAAAATGTTCAAGTCTTGTTTTGTACTTTTTTTTTTAAAGGGAAAACATCTAGCCAAACTGAAGTACTATCAGAATATCATATTGTTACTCTTGTCCAACTTTGAACTGGACAGAAAATCATGTTAATTTGTCTTGTTTAAGCCTCCTAGTTCTAGGTGATATGATGAAAAAAGTTGATTTATAAGAAGACAGCATTTATCTTTTGGAGGCAAAAACAATACATACTTTATGGTAATTTAACAAGATCATTTAAAGTATCAACTTCATTTTTTAGACATTGCTAAAAGACTTATTCTTTATTACGCCATTACAAACTAATTTTCAGTTGTGACTTTTCCTAAGAAATATGCTATGCCCATTTTGGGAGAATTTCTGTCGACAGTACCATGTTGATAATTCCAACAAAAGTTATATTCATGAGTATGTACAACTTCTTGACTCTCTCTTGTCCATGAAAGACAATTCCAGCATTGTTCTGCAGTTCCTAGTTCCCCAAAACATTCCTTATTATTTCAGATTCATATAACTGGGGCATCCAAGGAATGGAAATAGCGGACTCATATTTAACATGAGAGAATAGAGAGAGAAATAATGGAAATAGAAAGAAATGGAATAGGAAATGAAGACTCTATGTGGGTAAGGTAAGGGTAATGCAAGGGAAGAGCATTTTGAGAAGTAGCTACTAGCTTAAAAATTTTTTAGAAGCTCTTGTCATTAATTTTTGACTGTCTGTTATTCTTTGATTGCTGCACTAGGCTGAGATTGGACCAGAGTGGGCTTCAGGATTTATATGGGTTTCAGAACTAAATTGACTGCAGTAAAATGAAAATTTTATCATTTCAAAAAACTATATATACAAATACTATTTATCAAGATTATATCAAAATGTATAATAGATAATGTGAAATAGGAAGAAAAGGTGCAAAGGGGAAGTGGGAGGGGTAGGTGAAAGAAAGAAGGGAATGGAGAAAATGAAAAAATGGAAACAAAGTCTTTGTAAATAGGGAGGGATAGAGTGGTTGAAGGGAGGGCAGGGGAAGGAGGAAAAATAAGAACCAAGAGAGATTATGTAAAGGTGCAAACTTCCAATGATGAATGTCATTATATTGTATACCTAAAATGTACCAATAAAATTAATTTAAAAATATTGTATCATTTTTGATAATGATAAATGTATGATCGATCCAAGATGAGTAGGCTCCAAAGCCCTAGGTATGTGTATGCTTAGTCTATTGGATTAATATCAACATATATACTTAGGTTAGTTGGAAAAGAACCAAAAGACAATAAACATATGAGAAATTGAAGTAAATAAAGTTTTTCCCAAGACTTTTGCTGCTTTGACTGTGAGAAGCTGACAGCTTTCCATTTGGGACTGTATTAGTGGTATATTTGTTCTGTATACACTGGAAAGTGCACTCATGTGTATAACCAGGGCCAAGTTTATGGCTGTATGACCTGTGTAGTCTCATGAGAGTCCATGCTTACAGTGACCCATGATTAGCTTAATGCTCTGCTCCTGCCATCTTAAATTCTCAACATTTTTTTGAAATTCTTAAGAATTTTTAAACAAGGGGTGGTGTATTTCTATTCCCTAGGCCCCACCAATTATGTAGATGACCCTATGTACAACTGATAAAAATAGACACCTGCAGGTTCTTAGTCAATTATGACTTATTTTTAAGTTTAGATTTTTGAATATGTAATGCATTCACTTGGTTCAAAATGTTAAAGTTATTAAAAGATTGACAAAAAATGTTTTTCCTATCTCTATCTTGATTTATCTAGTTCTGCCACTCTTTCCATGTAATTGTATTTTTTCTTATGTTGTATCCTTCAAGAGTTTCTTTTTGCATACAAAAGAAATAGGAACATAGAATCTTATTCTCTTCTTTTTATTTTACAGAGAGGGTAACATAACAAAATACACTGTTCTGCACTTCTCTCTCAATATTTCTTGAGTGCTTATCATATCTCTAGATAAGAAACTTTCTGTTTCTTTTTTACAAGATTCATAGAAAGTCATTGTATCAGTGTCTCATTATTTACTTTATTGGTCTTTATTGCTAGACATTTGGTTTACTCTACTCTTTTGCTATTATAATCAAAGCCGAAATGAATAATATTGTGCACTCATCTTGCTCATGTGTCAATATGGACATAGGAAAGATTCTCTAAGGTAGAACTGCTGAGCTAAAGGTTATATTTGTAATCTTAACAGCTATGCCAAGTTGTCCTCCAAAAATATATTAATTTATACTAATGATGTATGAGATACTCTTTCCCCACAACCTCACTAGCAGAGTAAGTTCCTAAACACTTGGATTCTTTCTTTTCAACAAAATAGTGATGTTTTAGTTTGTATTTCTCTTAAGAATGAGATTGAATGTCCTGTCATGTTTAATAGTTATTAATTTGGATTATATGCAATTGCTAATTTTCAAACATTTTTGCATTCAGTAACATTAATTTCATATGACTTAATCTCATACTCCTTTTCTATGAATTCTCATTTTATACCTTTTGCCTATATTGTGTTGGTCTTTTCCTTATTGATTTCTAGGTGATTCTTATATATGAGGGAGATTAGCCTTCGTGATATAACTTGCAAATATTTTTCCTCTCATTTGCCTTTTGATTTGCTTTTGATACTTCTATCCATGCAAATTTTTTTGTCATCAAATTACCATTTTTCCTTTTATTGATTTTTGGTTATAGTTAGAAAGACCTTCCTAGTCCACAATTATAAAGGAATTTTTTATAACTCCAGCTCATAAGGAAGTTATTTCTTCTTTAAGAGAATATATACTATGGGAGGTGGAGGCAAGAGGATCACATGTTTGAGTCCAACTTGGGCAACATAGTATCTTAGCAAGACTGTCTCAAGATAAAAAAGGGCTAGCAATATAGCTTAGCATGAAGGCTCAGGGTTCAATCCCCAGTTTCATTACCACCAGAAAAAGGGAAAGAGAGAGAATATTCATAGTTTCACTTTTTACTATAAATCTGTGACCTGTCCCAATATAAGATGTAGAGTATGGATCCAGTTTTATTTTTTTTCTAATTGGCTACCCAGATGTCCCCAAGTCATTTATTGAATAGGACTTTCCCGATACTGGTTAGACATGGTAACTTCTTCATGTGCTAATACTCTGTGAACATTTGGGTTTATTTAGAGACTTTTTAGTTTCTTCATGAGCTAATACCATACCACTTTAATTATTGTGATCAGCCTCATTACCCATAGCAACATCTAATAAGAGAGAAACTCTGTGTCAACACAATTGTTTTTCATCTTAATGTTCTTATGTCACTGTGAAGAACAGTAAAATGCTAGGTATGCAGCTTTGTGTTGGAAATTTTTCTGGTGGAAGCTGATTTAACAGCAATAGGAGGTGGAAAAGAGAACAGACTGTGACTGTGTATGCTATGACTCACCTTTGCTAGGTTACAGTGCCCAGTTGTTGGGCAAACTAAATGTTGCTTAAAGAAATTTTTTATATTTGATTAATATTTATAATCAACTGACTTTAAGTAAAGCACATCACCCTCCATAGTGTGGGTGGGCCTCATTCAGCCAGTTGAAGGGCTTAAGAGCAAAGACTGAGATTTCCAGGAGAAGAAACAATTCTGCCTCCAGACCTAAATCCTGTCTGAGCTTCCAGCCTCCTTGGTTTGTCCTGTGGGTTTTTGATTCAAGGCTACAGCATCAACTCCTAACTAAATTTTTATCCTGTTTGTGTGCCCTTCACATTTCAGGTTTGCCAACCTCTACAACTGCATAAGTTGATTCTTAAAATAAATCTCCCTATTTATATGTCCCATTTATTCTGTTGCTCAGGAGAATCCTGACTTTAAGGATACTAGGTGAAAAATGTGATCAGATTTTTTTTTTTTTTTTGGTACCGGGGATCGAACTCAGGACCTTGCACTTGTGAGGCAGACGGTGGAAACACTGAGCTAAATCTCTGGCCCCTGTGATCAGATTTAAAAAAAAATCTTATATTTTTTAGTTAGTGCCATGGCTCTCTGTGTGGTAATTAGTGAATGGGGTGCAATTTATATCCTCACCACCTTGTTGTTGGAGCTAACCTTAGGCACAAGTGTGAGTTTAATGCCCTGTTCCTCTTCGCAGCATGTTATCTTCCTCTTTCCTGGTACTTGTCTTTATTCTGGTACCCTGTCCCATCTCAGGGGCACTTCTTAGTATCCTTTATTTTAGACATCTCACTACATTGCTTTTACTGGGAGAGAGACTGTAAGAGATAAATGAAAAGATAATTTAGTCAGTGAAGGGCTCAAGGTCATTTTATTCCAGAGACAATTTCTTCTTTTGTTTTGGCTACTTAGTTTTTGGCGATGAGGATTGAACCTGTGGGAGACTGCAGTATTGGTTATGTCCAAAGCAGGCTGTAAGCAGTGCAGGCTGTGAAGAGTTAACCCCACAATTGGCTTGTTTATAGAAGAGAATCCACCCAAAACCTGTGTGCTGAGGTCAGAGTAACTCACACCCAAATTCCATTCCCACAACTAAAACCTTCTTACTAGAAGGACAATGTTCTAATTACAACCATATATTCTGTTTATTCTGTTCTTAATTCGAGAATGTTTTGTCTTGTCTTTTATGAGCCTTGCTTATATTAATTTCCATAGAAACCACATGGATGGAGCATCTTTACACATAGGGTTATCCTTGCACATATCTCATCTTTAACCCAATTGATTACTAATAAAAATCAGTGGCTTGGATTGGCCAGTGCCTTTGTTGGTTGCACCAGCATTGGTCACCCTGGTGCCCCACTTTCTGTCTCTCTTAGTTCTGTCTCTTAGTTTTTTTCCTCAGGCCTGCATTGTACACCGAGTAGGAGACTGGAGCCTACTGCAGAGGTTTCCCATAATGTTTCAGAGGTCCTCAGTAGAAGCCTTGGCTTTGTGCATGCTAAGCACATGCTCAACCACTGAGCAATGTCCCTACTCCTTTTTTTGCTACTTTTGAAAGCTGAGATTGTTACAGCCTAACATAAACTCCTTGAAATCATTGAAAGTTGGCCTTATCTAAAAAGCATATGCTCAGGAATTGATAGCATTATTCTATATGCTAAAAAGAGCTTCTTTTTTAAAATTCACAAATTATTTGGCATTTTTCTAACCTTTAGAGATCTCAAAATCCTTCACTAATTATATGTATAGACATATACACATATATGGTTAGGACATATATGTACACATTAGAGATATATATTACATATATAAACAGATGCACATGAAATATATAAATATATACACATATATATGTGACATGTAAATATATATGTGTTTTATATACACATACATACATACTTAAAATAAATAGTCAGCTCTTTGTATCCATCGGTTCTGTATCTGTGGATTTGACCAAATGTAAATAGAACGTATTTTAAAACTTACATACTTATTGAACATGTACGAACTTTTTCTTGTCATTAGTCTCTACATATTATAATGAAACTATTTACATGGCATTTAGGTTGTATTAGGTATTATAAGTACCCTGGAGATAATTTAAAGCATATGATACATGTTGGTTATATGCAAATACTGTACCCCCTTATATAGTGGATTTGAGCATTCAAAGATTTTAGTATCAATGGAAGATCCTGAAACCAATTCTTCAGGGAACTGAGGGATGACTACATATACACTTATGAGATTTATAGCTATACATCTGTCTATAAAATACTCATATGCACAATCATATATAAGCATACTGACTTATGATTGGAAGCTTAATTATGAAGGGTGCAGAAAATCAGGACCAGGCAAACAGACATGCAGGATAAGATATAGGAACATAATGAACACAAGGACACCATATTATTTCCCTGCCTTTATTGTATTAAAAAAATATATTAAGACTTTGTTTTAACAGGACCTTCCCATGTTTGGGTTGGTTTTTCTGTCACAACACTAAGCAATCCAAGTTTGCGTAGTTTGAGTTCACACATATGTCAGTATAAGATGAATCAGACTGGTGTTTATATAAGTGTCATTGGTTTAAAACAAAGGGACTTGCTTGGAAGTAAAAGGCAAATATCTCATACATGGTGACAGTGTTTGGATTTCCAAATCAATGTAGAGTACAGCTACTAGGCATTTTCCTGTCTTGAAAAATCTATTGAATGTAATGTTAGTCTTAGAAGTATGTAGTGCTAGAGTTGAATGTCCTTGGAAAATACTGTTTCTTGGATCAAAAAAATGGGTATTATTTATTTAAAGCTATGTCTTTTCATCACCAATATCCTCTCCCCCTGTGCAAAAAAGGAACCCTAAGAGAATATTTCAAATGTGGCATGTAAAATGAAATACCTGATCAAAATAAAAACAGTATTGTGTAAATAAAGATACAGAAGAATGAGAAAGTAAATAAAGAGTAATGTTTTCTATTCACATAGGGAGCATTTCTGAAAATCTTATAGGACTTTTGAGGCATTCAGGAATTAAGACTGGTTTGGCTCTCAAAATACGGCAGTGTTTAGAGTCATTTCACAGGAGGAAACAAAGTTCTGAGTAATGGCTTTCACAGTTTTCAAAAAACTTTGAGCTCTTTGCAAAGCTTTGTATACAAGATGGTGGTAGCAGAAACAGCTAAAAGCAGAAGTACTCTGGGTGAAGAAAGTCTTGGAGCCCAACTTTTGGCTATGTCACCTGCCCTGCCACTTTTAGGGAGATGCCATGGAATCTAGTAACTTTCATAATATAGATTATGTAGGTAGAAACACATTAGTTCAGGGTTTAAAATCTTAGGACAATACTCAAATTAAGGTTCCAGGAGGTAGAAAGGGCATCCTGAAAGATCTTCAGAAAAGCACAAACATCCCAACCACTGGAGGAGGGACAGGGATGCCTTTTGTGGAAGAAGGTGTGATTGCTCTAAGGCTAACCATGTCTCTAGCTACAATAGTGGCAACAAGATATACAAAGATTTGTGTTCTTAACACAGTCCTTGACACAAAACCATCCATAAAATATAGCTAGCTATATCCATATAATAGTATCTCTGCTACCGTTGGCGCGATTCCCTACTTAGACCACCATCACAACTGCTATAAGTCTGTACCAATTGACAGCTCTGCTCCTGCCATTTGTTCCCTTGCTCAATCCCTCAAAGAGCATAGGGTGAAAAATGCAGTGGAAAAATGAGGGCCACGATCTTCTGCAGTGGAAGTGCTGTGAGATTGAGGAGCAGCAGCTGGTGAACTTTGAGGAGTCCATCCACAGCTCCAACAGGTGCCCACAGTGAGAAGAAGAAAAAGAGCCTACTGGCCTAAACAAGCTGGACCTCTCTCAACACTACTGGGAAGTAGATTTCTAGGTCCATGAATAGCAGCTTCCCCAAGGTCTCACCTAAGGAAATGGTCCCCAACTTTTTTTTGGCACCAGGGAAAGGTTTCATGGAAAACAATTTTTCTGTGGCTTTCCATGGACAATCTGGGGAGTGTGGTTTTGGGATGATTCATTGCACAGCTCACAGTAGGCCTCATGCTCCTATAAGAACCTAATGTCCTGCTGACTGGAGAGGAAGTGGAGCTCAGGCAGTAATGGAAGTGATGGAGAGCAGCTGTAAATACAGATGAATCTTCACTCACTGTTTACCTCCGACAGTGTGGCCTGGGTTGAGGACCCCTGCCCTATGGTACCAGTGATCAACAAAGACCATGAATCCAAAGACAGTCAGTTGCTTGTGGCCAGCCAGAAGTTTAGGAAAAACACATCACCATCTTTGTCAGGCTGGAAGAACATGGACCTTAAGAAGTCAGATATCGGAGGTCCTGAGTCACGCGGAAGATGCCAAATCAGCCCGCTGCAGACAGGCAGGTCTGCCCACACCCTACTGAGGTCCTCAGTCCCGTGGAACACGCCGAATCAGGCCGCTGCAGACAGGCAGGTCTGTGCACGCCCTACCGAGGTCCTGAGTCACACGGAAGACACCGAATCACCCAACTGCAGACAGGCAGCCACCTGATTCCACATTACCAAGGCGCAGAGGACACGAGACCACCAGACCAAGGTACTGAGTCCCACTGTTCCTGGCCCAGAGGGAGGGGCTTCTGAGCCACCATCCCACTGCTCCTGGTCCAGAGGAAGGGGCTTCCCGGTCACCATCCCTCCCACTGCACCCAGCCCACAGGAAAGGGCTTTTGGGTCACCATCCCTACCGCTGCTCCCAGCCCCTGTCCCACCTCACCCAGCTCAGAGGAGGTAATCTGTGCAGGCGCTAACAGCCCCCCACCCCAGTCGAAATGAGAAAACACATAAATAAGTCTCAGAACCAGACTTCCAGATCACCTACAGCAACCCCAAGGGAAATGAGATGGAACACTCTGATACTCAGCCACCTGGACCCACTGAACTGGCAACAAAAGGGGATCTGGAAAAAATGAAATCAGAAATAATTTCTCAGATAACAGGACAAATTGTGCCCTTAGTGCAAGACATGATTAATAAATCTAGAGAGGAGCTGAGGAACATAATGGAATCCCAAAATAGGAAACAAATGGAATCCATAAAACAGATGCAAATAGATTTCCAGGACATGAAAAACTCCACTGAAAGTCTACACAGCAGAATGAGCCAATGTGAGGACAGAATTTCAGATATAGAAGATAAGATTGCAATTAGTGACCAGGAAAAGAAAAATTGCTTCAAAATTATGAGGGAACATGAGAAATCAATCCAGCAGCTGCTAGATGATGCAAAAAAGAATAACATAAGACTGATTGGGCTCAATGAAGAAACAGGAGAGAGTGCAGATGGCATAAAAAATCTCTTCACAGAAATAATGGCAGAAAACTTCCGAAGCAGGGGAAAAGAGCTTGACATACAGAGAAGTGAGGCATATAGGACTCCAGGTAGCCTTGATCAAAAAAATCTACACATAGGCATATAATTGTTAAGATTCCAGAAACACAACAGAAGAACAAAGTTCTCCAAGCAGTCAGAGAAAAGAAACAAATCACATACAAAGGAAAGCCCATCAGAATCACAGCAGACTTCTCAACACAAACCATCAAGGCAAGAAGAGCTTGGAGTGACATATTCCAAGCCCTAAATGAAAACAGCCTCCAGCCCAGATTGATGTACCCTGCAAAACTATCTTTCAAAATTGATGGAGAAATAAGATACTTTCATGACAAAGAGCACCTTAGGAACTTCTTGAATATGAAACCAGCACTCCAAAGAATTTCACACAATATCCTAGGAACAGACATTGAGGATCACAACCCCAGGAAGCAAAGCAGAATGAAACCATCTGGCACGACAAGAAATTAAATGTAAAGGGGGAGAACCCAACAAAAAGAGAAAGTCATGGAAATGACAAGTCAATACATTTCAGTTATAACCATCAACATTAATGGTCTCAATTCACCAATCAAAAGAAACAGACTGGCAGAATGGGTCAAGAAGCAAAATCCAACAATATGCTGCATACAAGAAACACACTTAATTCAAAAGGAAACTCACAGACTGAAAGTTAAAGGGTGGAAAACAATTCTGCATGTGACAGGAACCCCAAAAAAGCAGGAGTAGCTATCCTTTTGGCAGATCAAGTAGATTTCAAACCAACACTAATTAAGAGAGATGAAGAAGGACACTACATCCTTGTAAAGGGAAGAATCCAGGAGGAAGAGATGACAATCATAAATATCTATGAACCAAACACTAGTGCACCCAACTACATAAAACAAATACTAACGGACATGAAAAGCCATATATGCACTAATACAATTGTAGTGGGGGACCTCAACACCCCACTGTCACAAATAGATAGATCAACTAGACAAAAAATAAGTAATGAAATACTAGAACTCAATCAAATTCTTAAACAAATGAACTTAACAGATGTTCACAGAGTCTTCCATCCCACAAAATCAGAATACACATTCTTCTCAGCTGCACATGGGTCATTCTCCAAAATAGACCACATACTCACACATAGAACACATTTAAGTAAGTGCAAAGGAATTGAAGTTATCCCCTGTATATTATCAGACCATAGTGCGATGAAATTGGAGATCCATAGCAAAAGAAACTCAAAAAATTTCATAAACATGTGGAAATTGAACAACACACTTCTGAATAACCAATGGGTCACAGAGGAAATTAAAGAAGAAATCAGTTCGTTCAATTAAATGACAATGACAATACAACATATGAGAATCTATGGGACACAATGAAAGCAGTCTTACGAGGGAAATTCGTAGCAGTGAATACGCATATTAGGAAAACAGAACGAGCCCAATTAAACAACCTGATGCTGAACCTTAAGCTTCTAGAAAAAGAAGAGCAGGACAACCCCAAAGCTCATACAAGGGAGGAAATTATAAAGATCAGAGGAGAAATCAATGCAATGGAGACTAAGGGAATGATACAAAAATTCAATGAAGCCAAGAGTTGGTTCTTTGAAAGAATCAAGAAAATTGATAAACCTTTAGTCAACCTTGTCAGAAAAAGGAAAGAAAAGGCCCAAATCCATGCAATTAGGAATGAAAAGGGTGAAACTACAACAGACTCAGCAGAAATCCAGATGATCATCAATACCTACTTCCAGAACCTATATGCCAATAAGATGGACAACACAGAGGAAATGGACAGATTCCTAGATACATATGAATTACCAAAGTTGAATGAAGAAGACCTAAAAATTCTAAACAACACAATATCAATAGATGAAATTGAAAATGTAATTAAAAACTTATCACCTAAGAAAAGCCTGGGCCCTGATGGCTTCACCGCTGAATTCTACAAGACATTTAGAGAGGAACTGCTGCCACTACTGTTTAAACTCTTCAATGAAATTGAAAGGGAAGCAATACTCCCAAATTCATTCCGGGAAGCAAGCATCACCTTGATCCCCAAAGCAGAGAAAGACCCAACTGAAAAAGAGAACTATAGGCCTATCTCACTAATGAACATAGATGCAAAAATCTTTAATAAGATACTGGCAAACAGAATGCAGAAGATCATCAAGAAGATCATACACCCTGATCAAGTGGGATTCATCCCAGGGATGCAGGGATGGTTCAATATACGAAAATCAATTAATGTAATACACTATATCAATAGAGGCAAGGACAAAAACCATATGATTCTCTCCATAGATGCAGAAAAAGCATTTGACAAAATCCAACATGCATTTATGATAAAAACCCTACAAAAAATTGGAATAGATGGTCTCTACCTCAAACTGATAGAAGCCATCTATGAAAAACCAACAGCCAATATCATACTAAATGGTCACAAACTGAAATCCTTCACACTAAAATCAGGAACAAGACAAGGATGTCCACTATCACCACTCTTGTTCAATATAGTTCTGGAAACATTAGCCATGGCAATTAGACAAGAGAAAGAAATAAAAGGAATAAAGATAGGAAATGAAGAAGTCAAATTGCCATTATTTGCAGATGACATGATACTCTATATAGAAGACCCCAAGAACTCCACCAAAAGTCTTCTACACTTAATAACCAACTTCAGTCAAGTAGCTGGTTACAAGGTCAACACACAAAAATCAATAGCTTTCCTTTACACGAATGATAGACTCACTGAGAGAGAAATAGGGCAAATAATTCCTTTCACAATAGCATCCATAAAACTGAAATACCTGGGAATCATCCTAATGAAAGAAATCAAAGACCTCTTCTCTGAAAACTGTGGCACTCTGAAAAGAGAGACTGAAGATGATATCAGAAAATGGACAGACATCCCCTGCTCCTGGGTAGGAAGGATTAATATAGTGAAAATGGCCATACTTCCAAAACTGCTATATAGATTTAATGCAATTCCAATTCAGATTCCAGCACCATACTTCATGGACCTTGAGAAAACAATCCAAAAATTCATTTGGAACAAGAAGAGACCCAGAATAGCAAAAGCAATTCTAGGTAACAGAGACATGGCAGGGGGTATCACAATCCCCAACCTGCAACTCTACTACAAAGCTACTGTGATAAAAACAGCATGGTACTGGCAAAGAAACCGGCTTGAGGATCAGTGGGACAGATTAGAAGATGCAGAAACAATGCCAGACACACTCAGCCATCTCATCTTTGACAAAGGAGCCAAACACCCTCACTGGAGGAAAGATAGCCTCTTTAATAAATGGTGCTGGAAACATTGGGCTTCAACTTGCCAAAGATTAAAACTAGACCTGTATCTCTCACCATGCACTAAACTAAAATCAAAATGGATTAAATATCTAAATATTAAAATAGAAACTCTGAACCAGTTGGAACAGAGGTTAGGTAGAACCCTTGAAGACATCGGTGTAGGAAAAGATTTTATGAACAAAACCTCAGTTGCCCATGAACTAGCACAAACAGTCAACAAATGGGATCTCTTCTTATTAAAAAGCTTCTGCACAGCAAGAGAAACCACCAGCAGTGTGAAGAGACAATCCACAATATGGGAAAAAATCTTCACCTGCTCTTCCTCAGACAAAGGTCTACTATCTCGAATCTATAAAGAACTTAAAAAGATCAGACCTCCCAAATTTAAAGACCCAATCCAAAAATGGGCATCTGAAATGAACAGACATTTCTCAGACAAAGAAGTAGAAATAGCAAATACATACATGAAAAAAGGTTCAACGTCACCGGTCATTCGAGGGATGCAAATGAAAACAACGCTGAGATTCCACTTCACTCCAGAAAGAATGGCTGCTATCATGAAATCATCCAATAACAAATGCGGGCAGGGTTGTGGGGAAAGAGGAACCCTGCTCCACTGCTGGCGGGAATGTAGACTGGTGCAAGCACTGTGGAAATCAGTATGGAGATACCTCAAAGAACTTGGAGTGGAAATCCCATTTGACCCTGCTATTCCACTGCTGGGGATCTTCCCCAAAGAATTAAAAGAATCATACCACAGTGATATATGTGCACCCATGTTCATAGCAGCATAGTTTGTAATAGTTAAAACTTGGAAACAGCCCAAATGCCCATCAACTGGAGACTGGATAAAGAAAATGTGGCTTTTTTTTAATAAAATGGAGTACTACTCAGCCATAAAAAATGAGAAATTAGAGACATTTATAGCTAAGTGCATGCACATTGAGGCAATACTCTTAAGTGAAAGAAATAGGACACAGATGTGTAAATACCGAATAGTTTCTCTGGTGTGAGAAACTGAAAGTGTAAATAAGGACTAAATGTATAATAGGTCATGTGAAATAGGAAGAAAAGGGGCAAAGGGGAGGGAAGTGGGAGGGCTAAGGGAAAGGATAGAAGGGAATGGGATTAATATGAGAAAATGGAAAAATAGGAACAAAATTTTTGTAAATAGGGAGGGCTGGAGGGGTTGAAGGGAGGGCTGGGCAAGGGTGAAAAACAAGAACCAAGAGAGACTATGTAAAGGTGCAAATTTCCAATGATGAATGTCATTATACTGTATACCTAAAATGTACCAATGATTAGAATGAATAATCGATAATGTAAAATAGGAAGAAAAGGTCCAAAGGGTAGGGGTAGTGGGAGGCACAGGGGAAAGGAAAGAAGGGAAAGGAAAAAATGATGAGAAATGGAAAAAATGGAAATAAAGTCTTTGTAAATAGGGAAGGGTGGAAGGCATGAAGGGAGGGCTAGGAATGGGGAAAACATAAGAACCAAGATACATTATATAAAGGTACAATTCCCAATGAGAAATGTAATTGTGTTGTATACCTACAATGTACCAATAAAAGAATTTAATCCAAAAAAAAAAAAAAAGAAGTCAGATATCAGATACCTATAGCCCAGAGCTGTACTAGAGCAGAAGCACAGAGCCCTGAGATACTGGACCCTGTGGAGCAGGGCCCAGAGGGCACAGTGGCACCAGAAATGGCAGCAGAGAAGCCCATGGGACCTTTATTGGGCCCTCCTGATGCAGAATGAGCCAGGACAGGGTTCAGCCTCCAAATATACCCACGAGTGCCTCAGATGTCATCGCCGAGGCAGCAGCAATGGCCATAGGCTTGGCTGTTAAGGGAAGAGATATGTCTTCATTCATGGTTGTACTAACAGTTCAGAGGTCAACCAACATGCAGATGCCTGTTACAAGAATCACAACTAGGAAAAGTTAAGTGTATGGACAACAGAAGAGACTAGCTTTTGGACAAGTGGTTGCATTTGTTACAATGCGAAGCAAACAGAAAATGCCTACAGATGCAGAGATACTGTAGTCAGGAAGTAAGATGTCATCAAGCAAGATAGTGTCACCATATCTTGTCACTTATAACATCACCAGAGAATATCTCACTAAATCCAAAGGCAATGAGAGTCGTCCAGAGTGTTCTGAACATGGCTGCGGCTGATGACAGCAAGCTGCTGCTGTTCAAAGCTGTTGGCAGGGTGTTCTGTTGTGGTCTTGACTTTATTTTATGAGGCATCTCACAGATGACTGAAAAAGAGAAAGCACTAACATGGCTGAAGCTGTCCGCTTAAGAAGCCTGTTGTAGCAGTAAATGGCCCTGTGATTGGACCAAGAGCATCCATATTGTCTCCTTTTCAAAAGTTAAATATTTTTATTGGTATATGATTGCACTACAAAATAACTTATCTTGGGGGAATTGGTACATACACATATTGCATCTTAATGGTTTTTCATTCCACTTATCCTCCTAGCCTTCCCCCACCTGCCTGCCCAGGTTCCCTTTCTATATTTGCCTCTTTGTGGTATGGTTTGGGCTAATAAAAAGTCTTATTTTCAAACACCCTACACTGCCTGCAGACAGAGTTCAGAAGGCTGTTCTGCATTAATGTTTCCCAAGATTATGGGAGAAGTATCTTTAAACGAAGTGTTGCTTAGTGGGCAGAAGCCGATGGCATAGGAAGCTATGGCAAGGGCCTGGTGTCTCAGGAGTTTTAGCCAGGGAACTTCACCTCGGAAATCATGGCTTGAATCAAGGACCTCACCCTTCATAATCCAGTTGTGCGGGAGATGTCCAAGGTCCTTGTGTGCTCTAATATGAAGCTGGGCCTGGATCAGGCCAATAAGAGGGAGTGTAAGGTGTTGAAAAAGATCTGGGGCTCGGCATGAATTTTATGCTAAAATATTTGCAAGGAAAGTGATGAGTTTTGATGGTCAGGCAATATGTTGGTGACACTGGAACTAATTTGAGCTGGACACTGGTTGCCCTCACTTGCCACAGTCCATTCTCATAGCCTAAAACATCGTCACAGCATTAATTTATACTTACAAACATACAGTACGTGCAAGTATAGAAGCATAATGGTGAGCACTAGACTTCAAGCTCCAACTTTTTGACTTTGGCTAGTAATGTATAAAAAAATTGTGTTTTATTCATTTTGGGGGGCATAAGTCTGCAACAGTACATGTTTGCCTCATTTTTTTCCCATCCAGAACACAGAACCTAAAAGGGTATTAGTAAGTCCCATCTTCCCTGCCCCAGGTAAAGATACAGAAAGATCTGAGATGTTTCCCTTGTCACCAAAGAGGGAAGAGTGGATACTTCAGAAATTCAAAATTCTAAATAAAAAATAAAATTTAACTTTTAGAAAAAATATTTCAATGAACTGTCTCAAGCACTTAGGATTCATGCTGAGATATGAATGTGTTCTTCCTTCTTAATATGTTCTGTTCTTAGCTAGTTAACATGAAGAAACCATTGTCTCTCTAGAAAAAAAGCCTATTTTGTAGTAGTAGTGAATCATTGTATAGCTTAAATGTGAATATCTAAATTGTAAGTTAGTCTTAGCAGTTTTAAATAGTTTTTCTAACCCTTTTGAAAAATAACTACGTAAGTATTTCTTGTTGGATGAGAAATACTACTTTATATACAATTTTGATTTTCTAACTGCAGATATGATCAATGTACTACACAAAATATTTTTATGCTTATAAAGCATAATTTATGGTGCATTTAGAACATATTTAAAAAGCTAAAATTATTTTGGCACCCTGTTAAATACAGAAACTACTTTCAAAGCAAAAAAAACTTATCTTACATTTGACAGGTAACATTCTCAGTTTCTGCTTTTGTGTCTATACTATGTATGGAGTACAGCATGGTGTCCAAGAGTGCCCTCTGTGAAGAGATACATGCATTCCTTTTGGAGTGGGGGCACTGATTCCTGACTACAGGTGCTTATGAGTAGTTAGGCTGTTGGGCTTTCAATCACATTGAATGTATGAAGAATGAAATAAAACCAAAGCCTTATATTTGTACAGTTTTGAAGTTTATACTTAGAACTGACCACTTCCCTGGCCATGTGCTGAACTATACAGTGTGTAAATCTGCCTTTGCCTTGGATTGATTGGTGTTGTGTTTTTGCATCTATGAAACCAATTTTTTCATTCAGTAGTTTGAAAAAAATATAATGAACTATACAATCTGTAAGAATTTTATAGAATAAATTTTTAGCTGTAAAAACTGAAATATTTAGTATTTCTTAATGCACACAAAAAAATTCTGAATGAAATTTCCTTCATACTGCAAACGGTTTGTATTTACTGAATACTGGGATATTTTATTTTATGGACAACATTGTTATCTATGATTGGTTTTTGCATATGACAATGGAAAATGATTCCAAAGTGTTTTATATTGTTTCCTCCCAAACTCTTCCCCAGTTATTCTGTGCCTTTTATGTGTTTATCAGTAAATGTTTATTGAGTATATTATTGTGGATGGTCACCATGCTAAGTATTACAATTGCAAAAATGAAAAGATGAGGCCCTAGTCCTTTATGAATTTCCAGAGTCAGATGGATCATTAGTCAGTTGTTTGGACTCCTAGTTGAGGCCTTTATTAGGTACTGTTCTTTCATCAACCAGACTTATTTATTGGCTCTGTGACTTTGGGGCAAAAATTTCAACTATTAAGAGCTTTAGACTTCTCAATGGTTAAGGGAGAAAGTAATATTACCTTTCACAAATTTATAACTGAGAACCATTACTGTCTTGTTCGTCTTCTTTCTCAGTGTATCTAAAACCATTTGAAAAGAGTGTGGCTGAAAAAATAATAGAATGAATTCAGAAAAGAGAGCATTTTGTACACCTGGGTACATTGTTCTCTGCCCACTCATTTATCCTACCAAGTAATTTAACATTTTATGTGGTATTATATTTGGATATAATTATTAAGAAAAATAGCAGAACCTAACCCTTTGACCCATCAAAGTGCAACAACAGCAGGTGTTAACTTCAGTGGTGTGCATCTGCACACTTCCAGGTTCCAGAATTCTGTGAACACACGCAATGGAGCCATCTTCTGAGAATACCACAGAACCCACACTTCCTACGTGAGTCTCAGATTACACAGAACCCCTCGTTCCCCAGAGGAAAAAGTTTTCACAGTGTTAAACACGAAATACAGATCCTGAAGGTTGATCCTGTTGTTGTTCTGCGGTTACGAGTCAACTCTGCAGTCGGTGAATGATTTAAGACAGAAATCTTCATGCATTATTCAGCAAAACCAAACCCGTGATATAATGTTTGGATACCACATTTCCTGAGGGAATTTGCTGCCTTTGATTATTCGTACATTTCCTTCCTCTAAATTCCCAAATATTCAATTACAAGATTATCTGCTGATCTGAAACAATTTTATTAATGTCTCTATTCAATTGTATTGACATTGTTGTTTTCAGTGTTCACATATCTTCCAAATACCTCACAGGACGGGCGCCTCATGAACATTCCTGTTGAATTTGCTGTGTTGTCCCCTGGAGCTGACATTTGAGTTACTCTGATTACATGCATCCATATTTAGGCAAACATCTTCTTGTTTCAATTTTATCTCAGAAAGGACAATTTTGGTTAACTAATCTTTCAGTTTAAGTAATTTTAGTAAAAATATATCTGAGATGAAAATTTTGATATCCAAAAAAAATCTTTGCAAACAGCGTTCAGGCAGTAAACTATTTGTGCTATCAATTGATGACCTTGTATAATAATGTAGATCAATGAATTGGTCATTCAGCGATTGCTGAAATGCTGCTTTTGTTTCCTAAAAGAGTACACTGAAAAGGAAGGAAGAGTACATTGTATTAGTTTCCTAGGACTTTTGTAACAAATTACAATAATCTGGGTGTCTTAAAAAGCAGAGGTCTATTCTCTCCCAGCTCTGAGGGCCAGAAGTCTGAAAGCAACTTGCTAGCAAGGCCACATTTCCTCTTAAGGCCCTAAGGAGATTCTTCGCCTCTTCCAGATTCTGGTGGTTGGAAGTGTCCCTTGGTTGTGGTAGCATTGATTACAGTCTTTGCTTCTGTCTTTACATGGCTTCTTCTTTTACTTCTCCTTGTGTCTTCTTTTCTTTGTCTCGTGTAAATGCAGTGCATATCACTGCATTTCGAGCCACGTGGATGACTGCAGATGATCTGGTTTCAAGGTCCATAACTAAATTACATCGGCAGAGACCCTTTTCTCAAATAAGGTTACATTCCTAAGTTTCAGGGGTAAGGAGGTGGACATATCTTTTCAGGAGCCACCATTCAACCCATGTCACTTGTTGAGATTTTATCACTCATCATTTCACTTTGGATGTAGGTAAACTATTTCTTAGCAGCCAGTTTTATCTTCTCAGTTATACCACCTCTGAATTCACTAAAATAAATTTATTTGACAGACTCCCGAAGTTGATTTTCCTTTGTAATTCAATTACAATAATGTATCCTGGGAATATTTTCACACACAATTTTAAAGTAGCAAATCTTTGACAAACAGGTGGATTTTGTTTTAGACGGATGAGTTTTGGTATCCAGCAGGCACTTCCCCAAGAGCTTTGTTCAAAATTGAGAAGTCTTGTAGAATTTACAATTCAGGGGTAGTCCCCACTAGATGGCAGTCTTGGCTCACTACAGAGCATGTCTAGACTAGTGGTTTTTGTAGAAAGTGATTGCTGGGATACTCTTAAGTGAAATAAATAGGACACACATGTGTAAATACCGAATAGTTTCTCTGGTGTGAGAAACTGAAAGTGTAAATAAGGACTAAATGTATAATAGGTAATGTGAAATAGGAAGAAAAGGGGCAAAGGGGAAGGAAGTGGGAGGGCTAGGGGAAAGGATAGAAGGGAATGGGATTAATATGAGAAAATGGAAAAATAGGAACAAAATCTTTGTAAATAGGGAGGACTGGAGGGGTTGAAGGGAGGGCTGGGCAAGAGTGAAAAATAAGAACCAAGAGAGACTATGTAAAGGTGCAAATTTCCAATGATGAATGTCATTATACTGTATACCTAAAATGTACCAATGATTAGAATGAATAATCGATAATGTAAAATAGGAAGAAAAGGTCCAAAGGGTAGGGGTAGTGGGAGGGGCAGGGAAAAGGAAAGAAGGGAAAGGAAAAAATGATGAGAAATGGAAAAAATGGAAATAAAGTCTTTGTAAATAGGGAAGGGTGGAGGGCGTGAAGGGAGGGCTAGGAATGGGGAAAAAATAAGAACCAAGATGCATTATATAAAGGTACAATTCCCAATGAGTAATGTAATTGTGTTGTGTACCTACAATGTACCAATAAAATAATTTAATACAAAAAAAGAAAGTGATTGCCGAGACTTTTTGCTTCTCCTTAAATACAATAACACAATTAAAATACTAAAATACAAACACATAAATATACACTCCATAGTAAGAGAAATAAGACAGAGCTAAAACAAAAATCCAAGGAGATCAGAATTTCTAGGTATTTTGAGATTATTTCTTCAGCTTTTATTTGAGGTTAAGACTGTAATTATAAATCCACATTGCCTTATGTGTTCTCCCATGTTTCTGGAGGCAGTGGTTCTATGCTTTAGAATCCTCTTGGGAGCTTTGGAAAATACTGATGCCTGAGTGCCCATGAAAGAGTTCACTTTGCCTGGGTATTGGGAACAAATGATGAAATGATTCAGATACAAAGAACAGCAAGGTTCATAGATGTGGATGGGAAGCTGTACTCTTGAGTAAACAGACATGGTGAGGGAGCAGAAAGATGTAGAGGGGAAAGGGATTAATATATAGTGACAACTGTGAGAAGGAAGATGCCAAGATAGGGAAAATTGCCATAACATTTAGGATAAACAGCAGTTGTTGAGTGAGACCATTCACACTTTGGAAGTCCCTTTGGAATTCACATTTTTCTAATTGCCTGAAATATCAGATAACAAGACTACAAGACTTCATGACTTGTGTGTGTGTGTGTGTGTGTGTGTGTGTGCGCGCGCGTGCCAGGGATCGAACTCAGGACCTTGCACTTGCCAGGCAGGAGTGGCGCCACTGAGCTAAATCCCCAGCTGAAGTCTTCATGACTTGGGACAGGTTCTGGGACTCTGTTTCTTGCAACCATAGAAACAGGTCACCAGAGACCTTTCAGTGGGTAGGTTCTGGAGTTTCTGAACCTTTTCCTGTTAGTGTCATCCCTTTTACCTGTGGGGGATCAATGCATTGAGCACTGTGGATTGATTAATCCTCTTGATGGTACTGAAATCTACCAGTGACAGACTCTTGGTCAACCTGGACACTCATAAATCCAGCTATAGAAGATTCAGAGTGGTGGCTCTCAACTTTGACCTTATCTGACACAAAATTATGTTTCTGTTAGATATCTTAAATTTATTTGTACGTTTCTTTTAAACTTTTATTAGCTTATGTCAAATAGAGCACCATAAAGGAAATCTCATTGCTAGAGGATACATAGAATATACACAGCTTCTTACTTTCTTTGAATTATATTTATTCATTTCTGTGACTGCCTTTACACTGCCCAGCTGGGAAAACAGTGCAGAAAAAGAGAAGTAGATGTCAGCCAAGGAGAGATAATGCCTCTATTAGTCACTTTCCCATTGCTGGGACAAAATACCTGGCACCTGCATCTTAAAGGAGGAGAAGTTTACTTTGGCTCACAGTTTCAGTGGGTTTGGTCCATGGCTAGCTGGCTTTAAGGCAGCAATGGCATTATGGAAGGGCACAGCAGAGGAAAGTTGTTCATTGCATAGCAGCCAGGAAGTAGAGAGACAAGGGAGGATGTATGGACAAGAATATACTCTTCTATGTTATGTCCCTAGTGACCTACCCTATTTTAATCATACCCTGCATTAGAATGTGAATCTTTCAGGGGAATGTTTTAGATCTAAACCATATGCACATTTTTCCATGGTAAAGAAAAAAAATCAGAATTTGTATTAGTCATTCTCAACTTTGAATGTATAATGAAATCCTCTATTACAAAACTGATGCTGGGGTTTTATCCACAAAGATTTTGATATAATTAGCATGGATTGTAGCCTGGGAATTGAGATTTTATAAACACAATTGAGGTAATATTAATATGTAGCTAATTTTGAGACCGAAGATAGAAAATGTTGTATTCAGAGAAGTGACACAATGCCAAAAAGAAGGGGTAAAAAGGATTAGCAAAACACCTATATTTTGCTACCCTCTGTGTCTGTCTTCAAGATGCTCAACAAGTGCAGGCTCACTGATTTAATTTATCTCTGAATAATATGACCCATTGTTACAATAACATCCCCAATTCCTGAATCTAATCAAATAATACTTTGATGTATATTGGAACTGGGAGAATGGTTTGGAAGAATGTTAGTTCCTTGCAGGTGTTTATAATCAAAATGGAATCACATTTCCAAGTTTTTGTTTTGAAAGGTGGCATTCAAAATGATTTCAGAGATTTTTTTTTTTTTTGGTACTGGGGATCGAACTTGGGACCTTGCGCTTGTGCAGCAGGCGGCAGAACCACTGAGCTAAATCCCTGGCCCCAGAGATGTTTTATGGTGTAGTTCATTGCTTGAAATTACTGAAATTCATTTAAGTAAATGTATTATATTGCAAAATGACTAACCACAAAGTATTCATAAAATGGCCACATTTGTTAAGTTGTTAGAAGTAGAAATGCCAAGTTAAAAACGTGGTTACCTTAGTTAACTGTTTAACAGTTAAAGGTAATTCACAGGAAAGTATGTTAACAGTGCTATGCTGTTAATTCCTTTCCTGCTTTAGGTTAATGTTTAACAATTATGAGAAAAGTTCTTCATATAGGTACTGCTGTCATTGTCTTCCATTGGTAGGCTATCACCGAAGCCCCTGTCTATGAGTGAATAATTTAGTCACTTTAGTCTGCCATGGGTCCAAACCCTCTATTTTAGTTGTTCTGGAACCATCTTTACCAGCCCTAAGCAAGGTCCTATCTACTTTGTTTTACATTTATTTGGGGTGGTTTTGCAGCCCCGCCTATTAAAAGCTGAAACAAGTAGACGGGAATTTGATGTTGCTTCTAAGACATTCCTTAATTATATATCTAATCCATATGTTTCCTGTTTTTGCCAAACTTGAAGTAGGACTTGATATCTTTTAGTGCCAAGAAAAACTCCACTGCAGAAGTTGCTTATCCCTGTCTCAAAGTAGTGAGCAATAGAGATTTTACTGATGCATATGTAGAGGGTAATTTACATGTTAGGAAAATGGCATCGTGTTACATAAATGGCCGTTCCTCATGCCTCTCCTACCTGCCACCCCAGCCCCTGCCAAGCAGCTCATTTTCCCAGTTCCTTGAAGGTACTAATGTTTCCAGTTCAGTTAAGCATTTGTTCTTCTCTGTGTGGAGAACAATTGAGCCTTGTTTTATTCCCTGATAGTCAAACTTGCATCTTCAAAGCTGTAGACAGCAGTAAGGCATCAAAACCAAACTAATTGTTAATTGTTAATTTTCTTTTATGAGAAAATATAAATATTGCCAAAATTGCTCAGGTCATCCTTACAGTGATGTTCAAATGAACATGTTTGTGTTTTGCTCAGCAGCCCTATCTGGGACCAAAAGGAGATTTGTGACTTCCTGTTGCTCAATATTCTTCTGGAGTTAAAAGCTGATGGTTATTACTAAAATTCAACCGAGCTAAGGGTTTGTTTTATTTTTCAATTTCTAAGTGGCAAGTAGAATTGTATATGTATATATCAAGTTCAGTGTGATGTTTTGATCTATGTAGTGTGTGTTAAGTCAAGCTAATCAACATACCCATAACCTCATACATTTTTTTTTTGGTGGTAGGAACATTTAAAACTACTCTTAGCAATTTTGAAGTATACATTACATCAATATTAAAATTATAGCCACCATGCTGTGCAATAGATTGCACACACTTTTTCCTTCTAACTGAATCTTTGTACCCTTCAGTCAAAATTCCCCTGCCCCCTGACCTCACTCCTTCAGCCTACCAGTCTACTCTTTACTTCCATAATTTCAGCATTTTCAGACTCCACATATACTTGAGATCTGAATAGAGATTCTTTGAAAATACTAAAAGTAGAGCTACCATATGATCCAGTAGTATAATTTCTGGGTATTTTGACAGGAAAGGAAGTTAGTATGTCAAAAGGAATATGTGGAGGAGGAATCTGATCTCCCATGTTCACCAAAGCATTGTTCACAATAGCCAAGATATGGAAGAATGATCCTAAGTGTCCATCCATAGATGAATGGATAAAGAAAATGTAATATATATATGAAATGGAATATGATTCAGCCTCAAAAAGAAGGAAATCCAATCATTGTGACAACACAAATGAGCCGGATGGACATTATGCTAAGTGAAATAAGTGAGAGCCAAGCTTTGCTTTTTAATATTTTTATGTTTATTTAGTACACAGGAGTAACAGTTTTATATCCTATTTTCCCTTCATCAAATTCTGTTGGAAAGTGACCATGCCCAGTCTGACCTGGCTCTTCTAAGAAGTGAGGAAGGGGCCCCATGAGATACACTGTGCCCTCCTCAGCAGGGGTGTTCATCCTCCTGCTCGACCTTGATCTTCTCCTTGTGCACTTCTGCATGTGTTTGGGTGCATGCAATGATATCAAAGTCTAAACTATAAAATCCAGTTAGAAAATCCTGGGTGTTTTATCTGTATACATCCAAGATCTGGATATTGGATATAAATTTTGAACTCACCTTTGTCAGTGTTTACCCCTGGATTATGCAGTAAAAATGTACAAAAACTTAAAACATGTAGTGGAGCCACATCTGTTTCTGGAATGGTCTGTGGAAATGGAAATTGTAGTCATTAGACATAGCAACTCATTTTTCAGCCTTGTGCTCAGACATTTTGGCAAGGCAGCCAGAGAAAGTTTGATTTTAAGATTTTCATAAGCTTTTCTTGCCGAAGAGGACTTTCGTCCAGAAGTCATTAAATGATATTCTGTAAAATTCTTATTGAGGCTTGGGTTAGACTATGCTATCAGTTACCACTTAAAATGTTGCTATAAGAGGTACAGGAATTGCAATCTAGGCATGCTCTGCTTTTCTGCAAGGATTGTATTGAGTGGGTTTTGGGAGCTAAGAAACTTGTTTTGATCAATTATAATGTCAGCTTCAATTAAAGAAGTAGATATTTGGCTAATGTGTAAAATCTCAACAAGAAGATATTTAGATTTTTACTAAAATTAATCAATAAACTATATTTTACAAATCAGCACCAAGCATCCTTTATTTTTATAAACTGTGATTAAACACAAAAGAAAATGAAAACATGATTTTGTAGCCATGTGGCAGCACCATAAAGTCATCTCTGGGGTAGGGGGGCAGTGGGTTGTTTTACACAAGGCTAGCAGGGTGGCATCATCTCCTTGGTAGATTTCATGGTTTGGCCTGCCCTTCTGTCTTGCAGGCTCTTAACATGGATTTTGGAAGAACACTGAGAGCAGATCAATCTCTTATAAGCAAACTTGTTACTAAGCTTATGTGGCTGAGCAGTGAAATCAGAATGACTCAGCCTACCTTTCCAGCCTTTCGCAGTCTTGTCCCTGTTGTTCTTTCTTTCCCAGGGATGTGAGTTTTTCTTTCATTTCTTGTTTCTTTCCTTTTTTTCCCTCTCTCTCTCCTCCTCTCCCTTTCTTTCTTCCTTTCTTTTTTCTCTCTCCCCTCTTTCTTTTTCCTTCCTTCCTTATGATTCTAAGAATTGAGCCTAATCTGTTCTCACTGAGCTACATCCTCATCTCCTTTAAAAATTTTTATTTTGAGACAGGGTCTTGCTCAGTCACTAAATTGCCCAGGCTGAGCTCAAACTTATCCTCCTGCTGCAGCCTCTTAGAGTTCTGGGATTATAAGCATGCACTACAATGCCTGACTTTCTTCTTTCAGTTCTTCAGTGTCCCATGCTCTTGAATTTCTGTGAACCTATTGACATGCTATTCCCTTTTCCAAGGATGTACTCTCCTGTCAATCCATGTCTCCTTACACACACACACACACACACACACACACGCACACACACACGCACAGTCACCTATGAGCTTTGGTGACCTCTGCTTGTTCTCTTACACTACAGGTTTGATCTTAAACACTCCTTCCTCAGGGAAGCCTTTATTGTGCGTTACCTGTTCCTCGCTGCAGGTTACATTAGGTGGTCATGCTTTGCAACTCTTCCTATGCAGAGCATTTATATTTCTTAGCACTGTTATTTTTTTAACATCTACCTCCCTTGCTAGGTAACCTCTATGAAGACAGACATACTTTACGCTTGATGACTGCAAAATGGTTGTAGAGCTAATTGTGGGAGCTCAGATCCTAGTTCTCTGAGTATTTCCACTTTATTTACTCAAAGGGGTGGACATCTCTCTTACTTTCTGTGATTCTCAAGAAAGATGTCAGTGTGTTGACTCAATGATTTCTACTCATGTCCAAGCAGAGAGAGGAAGTAGTGTAGTGCATGTTTTCAGGACTTAGGTTTGTGATTATCTGCATAAGTCTTGGCCTTTGAGAAGGAAGGCCTGTGACCCTGGAAGCCCCCTTACTGAGCTGGCTGAGATCTAGGCAGTGAGACACATGATAGCTGAACTGATTGGGCATTATGCAATTTACTAACTGGCCATATGATTAATTTACTAGGTGAAAAAACCCTCAGCAGAGTGTTTTGTACATGCATGCAGTACATAATGCAAACATGTACTAATGCATTCATGGTGGGTAGTTAGTACTTACACATGACATATCTTAATTCTTTTTACCCTCTTCCTTCACCTCTTGGTCCCTTTCTTATTTGCAAAAGATCTATTAGTGACTTCCCTTTAGTGCTTCTCTTTTCAAAGATGAGTAAAATTGCCTGGGTCAGTTTTCTCATCTATATGCTTTCTACAGTTTATTTTCATTTGAAATTTTTCTGTTTAGTATCATGGGAAAAGCATGTGCTCTTTTAGCATTCTTGGAATCCCAGTCCCACTGTTAATGTGTATACAATAATAAACAAGTGACATGAACATTCTGAGCCTAGTTTCTGCCTTTGTATAATGGAAAAACATTGGCATTAATTTAATAGAATTATTGTGAAGCTTAAATGAGATAATCTATGCCAATGCTTTAATGCAGCTCTTGGCACACAGGAAGCACTCATTAAATTGTTACTTATTTTTGTAAAATGAGATCAACAATACCTACCACAAGGTTTGCTGTGTTAATCAGGTAAGATAACTTAATGCAGATGTCAAGCTCTGAGTCTGGCTCGTGTAGCCGTCCAATAAAAATAAGTTTTCTCTTCTTGTCTTCCCATTTCCATCTCAGACAATGATGTATCTTCCTGAAAACCACAGCAGTCTTCCTTCTCAGATGTTTCTGAGAACACAACACATTGTCTTCTTTTCAAATTATTTCTTTTCCATCCACTGCAAAGCGATCATTATTGCACTGATGTTATAATGACCAGCTTGTAATCCATACCCTGTGATTTTATACATGTCTTCATCCTTTCCACTGTCGTATATTCCTTGTAATGATCTTGGTCTTGCGTGATTCTGAGTTATTTTATTTGTGGGTCTCATCTATGTTATTTAGTTCTCCACAATGTCAAAGACAATGAAGGTAACTCTTTAATTTTTCCTCTCTTTTCTGTCACTCAATTATGTATGTGCACCTCAATCTTTAAATCTATTACACTTCAAAATTTCTCTTTGATTTCTTTATATAAAACAGCACTGAGAGTTCATTTGTTTTTATGGTACCCTTTAAGCAGATCAAATTTAAATTCAAGGCCCAGAGGAAAATTCCAGATTAAACCCATTCTCTTGTTTTGTTAATTAGAGAAGAACATATAGCAGAGAAGGCTCCTTTATTTCACAGTCTGCTCATATAGTGCTCGCACTGATATTATTTATATCTATATCTGTCATGTGAAGTACCTCACTTACCAGGTTCTTTTACTTACTACAATATCTCTGTTTCTATTGAATGTTCTTTTTCTTTACAAGTTTTGGCTAATATGCTTCATTACTGAAAGCCATTGATTGTTTTATACTTCAGTTTCCAAGAGGAGATTTATTTTGTCTTGTTGTAAATTTTACTTGAGTTTTAAATTTTTAAGCAAAAGTTATCAAGAGCCATATATCAGCCCTTCTCCATCTGCAGTTCTGTTCACTCTTTTCCTTAAAGAAGGCGAGGCATGTGATTGGCTTCCAAGAATTCTATTAAGATCTACCCTGGTCCCATATATGGTCACTCCTTGCTTTTGTCCCAGTGATTCCTTTATTGAGAGGAAACTGCAAACAGAAAGAAATCTTGGCTTTGCAGAGCAAGACTGTAAATAAAGGCTTTCTGAGCAGCTGTTCACTTCTGCATGGCTTATGTAAGTCTGTATCCATGCTTGCTCTTTCTGTACAGTTCAGTTCTTCTCAGCGTCATGACAATAATTTTTAAAAGATTAGATCATTGGCCTTCTCAAATTCCATCTAGGAATTTGAAAAAATTTTTGTTTTAAAATTTTTTATTGTTCCCCATCCTAAATCCAGTAGATATAGCATCAAGAGAAACACATACCGATGCTCAATGTATTTTCTTTTTTTTTTGTATATCCTTTTATTGGTACATTTTAGCATTTTAGGTAATGACATTCATCATTGAAGATATGCACCTTTACATACTCTCTTGGTTCTTATTTTTTTCCCTTTTCCCCTGCCCTCCCTTCAACCCCTCTATCCCTGCCTATTTACGAAGACTTTGTTTCCATTTTTCCATTTTCTCATATTAATTCCATTCCCTTCTTTCCTTTCCCCTACCCCTCCCACCTCCCCTTCCCCTTTGCCCCTTTTCTTCCTATTGTATTTTCATTTTTATGTTTTTCTTTATGTTATCCAAGCTTCTTCTGTCATCAACTGAAAGCCTTATGAGATTTTAATTTTTTTTTTTTTTTAGGTACCGGGGATTGAACTCAGGTCCTTGTGCTTGCACAGCAGGCAGTGAAACCACTGAGCTAAGTCCCCGGCCCCGAGATTTTAATTTTTAAATAAATAGAATTGTTATTACCGTTATCTGTGTAGATAAGTTTTAAAAATTGATCTTAGTAATATCATCAATCTATCTGGTAACAACAAATATCCACATCTCTAAAGAGTTACAATTCTTTAATGAGCTACTGGATTAAATTTTAATAAAGATAATTAATTTATTTTGTGAATAAAGTGTGAATGATAATACATTTATACTTTACAAAACAATTCAAAATTAGGCCATGTAGTCCTTCTAATAACCTTGGGAGGCTGAGAGAAAATGACATTACATCACATGACAGGTGACGTCACTGAAATACAGAAGCTTCATTTGCCTAAGTGATGAAGCCAGAAACAGAAATCTTGGTCCTGATTTAGAACTCATTCAATTTTCAATGGAACAGACTTTTAAGAAGCATTAAACTCTTGGTTAAGCACTGAGAACCAAAGACAAAGCAAAGAACTTGTCCACTGAGGGTGTGTTGTCTAGAGGTAGAAGGAGAAAATGAACATGTAAGACCACAAGGAAAGTATGTCAAAGAAGTATAAATAAATACAGTAAAATTTAAAGGAGTTTATAAAGGCTTCTCAGCTGGGTGTGCTGGTATACACCTGTAATCCAAACACTTGAGAGGCTGAAGCAGGAGGCTAGCCATGAGTCTGAGACCAGCCTGGGGCACATAGTGAGTTAAAGGCCAGCATGAACTACATAGAGAAACTTTGTTGCAGAAAAAATAAAAGGCTTCCCAGGTCCAATGAGGCACAAATACGAGTTACCATATGACACTGTTAATGGGCATTTCAGACAGGAGGAGTGAAAGTAAGGGACGTGATGAATGTTATGAATTTTGGGCCAGCAATTGGGGCTGGGCTCAGGAGGGTGGTTCTTGTGGTCTCATCTTGGCTGGCTTATATGTTAAGGTTATATTTTTAAAATTAAAAAAAATATTATATTATTGGCACATTTTAGGTATACAATATAATGACATTCATCATTGGAAATTTGCACCTTTACATAATCTCTCTTGGTTCTTATTTTTCCCCCTTCCCCTGCCCTCCCTTCAGTCCCTCCATCCCTCCCTATTTACAAAGACTTTGTTTCTATTTTTTCTTTTTCTCATGTTAATTCCATTCCCTTCTTTCTTTATCCTACCCCTCCCACTTTGCCTTCCCCTTTGCCCCTTTTCTTCCTATTTCACATTATCTATTATACCTTTTAGTCCTTATTTACACATTCAGTTTCTCACACTAGAGAAACTATTCGGTATTTATACATGTGTGTTTTATTTATTTCACTTAAGAGTATTGCCTCAATGTGCATCCATTTAGCTATAAATGTCTCTAAATTCTCATTTTTTATGGCTGAGTAGTACTCCATTTTATAAATAAAACACACACATTTTCTTTATCCAGTCTCCAGTTGATAGGCATTTGGGCTGTTTCCAAGTTTTAGCTATTACAAATTGTGCTACTATGAACATGGGTGCACATATATCACTGTAGTATGATTCTTTTAATTCTTTGGGGAAGATACCCAGCAAGGGAATAGCTGGGTCAAATGGGACTTCCAGTCCTAGTTCTTTGAGGTATCTCCATACTGATTTCCACAGTGCTTGCACCTGTCTGCACTCCCACCAGCAGTGAAGCAGGGTTCCTCTTTCCCCACATCCCTGTTAGCATTTGTTATTGGTTGATTTCATGATAGCAGCCATTCTTTCTGGAGTGAGGTGGGATCTCAGCATTGTTTTCATTTGCATCTCTTGAATGACCAGGGATGTTGAACACTTTTTCATATGTTTATTTGCTATTTCTACTTCTTTGTCTAAGAAATGTCTGTTCATTTCAGATGCCCAGTTTTGGATTAGATCTTTAAATTTGGGAAGTCTGATCTTTTTAAGTTCTTTATAGATTCGAGATAGTAGACCTTTGTCTGAGGAACAGTAGGTGAAGATTTTTTCCCACATTGTGGGTTGTCTCTTCACACTGCTGGTGGTTTCTCTTGCTTTGCAGAAGCTTTTTAATATGAAGAGATCCCATTTGTTGATTGTTTGTGCTAGTTCACGGGCAACTGAGGTTTTGCTCATAAAATCTTTTCCTACACCAATGGCTTCAAGGGTTCTACCTAACCTCTCTTCCAGCTGATAAAGTTTTTCTATTTTAATATTTAGATCTTTAATCCATTTTGATTTTAGTTTAGTGCATGGTGAGAGATATAGGTGTAGTTTTAATCTTTGACAAGTTGAAACCCAATTTTTCCAGCACCATTTATTAAAGAGGCTATCTTTCCTCCAGTAAGGGTGTTTGCCTCCTTTATCGAAGATGAGGTGGCTGAGTGTGTCTGGCATTGTTTCTGCATCTTCTAATCTGTCCCACTGGTCCTGTGGTCTGTTTCTTTGCCAGTACCATGCTGTTTTTATCACAATAGGTTTGTAGTATAGTTTCAAGTTGGGGATTGTGATATCCCCTGCCATGTCTCTGTTACCTAGAATTGCTTTTGCTATTCTGGGTCTCTTCTTGTTCCAAATGAATTTTTGGATTGTTTTCTCAAGGTTGATGAAGTATGCTGCTGGGATCTGAATTGGAATTGCATTGAATCTATATATCAGTTTTGGAAGTTTGGCCATTTTCACTATGTTGATTCTTCCTACCCAGGAGCAGGGGATGTCTTTCCATTTTCTGATATCATCTTCAATATCTCTTTTCAGAGTGCTATAGTTTTCAGAGAAGAGGTCTTTGATTTCTTTTGTTAGGTTGATTCCTAGGTATTTCAGTTTTTTTGGATACTATTGTGAAAGGAATTATTTGTCCTATTTCTGTCTCAGTCAGCCTGTTGTCTGTGTAGAGGAAAGCTATTGATTTTTGTGTGTTGACCTTGTGTTCAGCTACTCTACTGAATTTGGTTATTAAGTCTAGAAGACTTTTGGTGGAGTTCTTGAGGTCTTCTATATACAGTATCATATCATCTGCAAATAATGACAATTTCACTTCTTCCTTTCCTATCTTTATTCCTTTTATTTCTTTCTCTTGTCTAATTGCAATGGCTAATGTTTCCAAAACTATATAAAACAGGAGTGGTGATAGTGGACATCCTTGACTTGTTCCCTATTTTAGTATGAAGGATTTCAGTTTTTGACCATTTAGTATGATATTGGCTATTGGTTTTTTATAGATAGCTTTTATCAGATTGAGGTACAGTCTGCCTATTCCAATTTTTTGTAGAGTTTTTATCACAAATGCATGTTGGATTTTGTCAAATGCTTTTTCTCCATTTATTGAGATGATCATATGGTTTTTGTCCTTGGCTCTATTGATATAGTGTATTACATTGATTGATTTGTGTATGTTGAACCATTCTTGCATCCCTGGGATGAATCCCACTTGATGATCTTCTGCATTGTATTTGCCAGTATCTTATTGAGAATTGTTGCATCTATGTTCATTAGTGAGATTGGCCTATAGTTCTCTTTTTCAGTTGAGTCTTTCTCTGCTTTGGGGATCAAGGTGATGCTTGCTTCCAGGAATGAATTTGGGAGTATTGCTTCCCTTTCAATTTCATTGAAGAGTTTAAACAGTAGTGGAAGTAGTTCCTCTCTCAGTGTCTTGTAGAATTCAGCAGTGAAGCCATCAGGACCTGGGCTTTTCTTAGTTGGTAAGTTTTTAATTATGTTTTTAATTTCATCTATTGATATTGGGTTGTTTAGAATTTTTAGGTCTTCTTTGTTCAACTTTCCTAATTCGCACGTATCTGGGAATCTGTCCATTTCTCCTGTATTTTCCATCTTATTGGCATATAGGTTCTGGAAGTAGGTATTGATGATCCTCCAGATTTCTGCTGGGTCTGTTGTAATTTCACCCTTTTCATTCCTAATTGCATAGATTTGGACCTTTTCTTTCCTTTTTCTAATAAGGTTGGCTAAGGGTTTGCCAATTTTGTCTATTCTTTCGAAGAACCAACTCTTGGCTTCATTGATTTTTTTGTATCGTTTTCTTAATCTCCATTGCATTGATTTCTGCTCTGATCTTTAGAATTTCCTCCCTTGTATGACGTTTGGATTTTTTCTGCTCTTCTTTTTCTAGAAGCTTGAGGTTCAGCATCAGGTTGTTTAATTGGACTCGCTCAGTTTTCATAATATGAGTATTCATTGCTATGAATTTCCCTCATAAGCCTGCTTTCATTGTGTCCCATAGATTCCGATATGTTGTATTGTCATTGTCATTTAATTGAAGGAACTGTCTGATTTCTTCTTTAATTTCCTCTGTAACCCATTGGTTATTCAGAAGTGTGTTATTCAATTTCCATGTGTTTATGTAATTCTTGAGGTTTCTTTTGCTATTGATCTCCAGTTTAATTGCACTATGATCTGATAATATACAAGGGATAACTTCAGTTCCTTTGCACTTAGTTAAACATGTTCTATGAGTGAGTATGTGGTCTAGTTTGGAGAACAACCCGTGTGCAGCTGAAAAGAATGTGTATTCTAATTTTGTGGTTTGGAACACTCTGTAAACATCTGTTAAGTTCATTTGTTCAAGAGTTTGATTGAGTTCTAGTATTTCATTACTTATTTTTTGTTCAGTTGATCTATCTATTTGTGACAGTGGGGTATAGAGGTCCCCAACTATTATTGTATTAGTGTATAAATGACTTTTCATGTCTGTAGTATTTGTTTTATATAGTTGGGCACACTAGTGTTTGGTGCATATATATTTAGGATTGTCATCTCTTCCTGTTGTATTGTTCCCTTTACAAGGATGCGGTATCCTTCTTTGTCTCTCTTAGTCAGTGTTGGTTTGAAATCCACTTGATCTGCAAAGAGGATAGTTACTCCTGCTTTTTTTCAGGTTCCTGTCACATGGAGTATTGTTTTCCAGCCTTTAACTTTCAGTCTATGAGTTTCTTTTTGAATTAAGTGTGTTTCTTGTATGCAGCATATTGTTGGATTTTGCTTCTTGACCCATTCTGCCAGTCTGTTTCTTTTCTTTTTTTTTTTTTTTGGTACCGGGGATTGAACTCGGGTCCTTGCGCTTGTGCAGCAGGCGGCAAAACCACTGAGCTAAATCCCCGGCCCAGTCTGTTTCTTTTGATTGGTGAATTGAGACCATTAACATTGATGGTTATAACTGATACGTATTGACTTATCATTGTCATGACTTTTTCTTTTTGTTGGATTTCCCCCCACTTTGCATTTAATTTCTTGTCATGCCTGATGGATTCATTCTGCTGTGCTTCCTGGGGTTGTGATCCTCATTGTCTTTTCCTAGGATATTGTCTAGAATTTTTTGGAGTGCTGGTTTTGTATTCACGAAGTTCCTAAGGTGCTCTTTGTCATGAAAGTATCTTATTTCTCCATCAATTTTGAAAGATAGTTTTGCTGGCTACATCAATCTGGGTTGGAGGCTGTTTTCCATTAGGGCATGGAATACATCACTGCAAGCTCTTCTTGCCTTGAGTGTTTGCATTGAGAAGTCTGCTGTGATTCTGATGGGCTTTCCTTTGTATGTGATTTGTTTCTTTTCTCTCACTGCTTGTAGAACTTTGTTCTTTTGTTGGCTTTTTGGAATCTTAACAATTATATGCCTATGTGTAGATTTCTTTTTGATCAAGGCTAGTTGGAATCCTATATGCCTCATTTATCTGTATGTGAAGTTCTTCTCCCCTGCTTGGGAAATTTTCTGCCATCACTTCTGTGAATAGTTTCTTTATGTCATGTGCACTCTCTCCTGTTTCTTTGTTTACTCCAATCAGTCTTATGTTATTCTTTTTTGCATCATCTAGCAGCTGCTGGATTGATTTCTCATAATCCTTTACAATTTTAAGGCAATTTTTCTTTTCCTGGTCACTAATTGCAATCTTATCTTCTATATCTGAAATTCTGTCCTCACATTGGCTCATTCTGCTGTGTAGACTTTCAATGGAGATTTTAATCTCCTGGAAATCTGTTTGCATCTGTTTTATGGATTCCATTTGTTTCCTATGTTGGGATTCCATCATGTTCCTCAGCTCCTTTCTAGATTCATTAATCATGTCTTGCACTATGAGCACAATCTCTGCTGTTATCTGAGAAATTATTTCTGATTTCATTTTTTCCAGATCCTCTTTTGTTGCCAGTTCAGGGTGTCCAGGTGGTTGAGTATCAGAGTGTTCTGTCTCATTTCCCTTTGAGGTTGCTGTAGGTGATCTGAAAGTCTGATTTTGATACTTGTATATGTGTCTTCTCATTTCAATGGGGCAGGGGGTGGCAGGGGATGTCTGCTGTTGACACCCATGTGGCTCACCTCCTCTGCACTGGAAGTGGTGGTACAGTGGCCCGGAAGCCCCTCCCTCTGGGCTGGGAGTCATGGTACGGCAGCCTGGAAGCCCCTTCCTCTGCACCGGGAGCAGTGGTACCGCGTCCCGGTAGCCCCTAGCTCTGCGCTGGGAGTGGTGGTATGGCAGTCCAGAAGCCTCTTCCTCTGCGCTGGGAGCCAAGGTTATATTTTTTTGCATTGAGGATGTTGCAACTTTTCCTTACCACATACATTATAATGATTACCTAAGGTTTGTAATTCTTCCTTTCTCTTTTTATGATATACACAAACTTTATTATTTAACTATCTATATCTCTCTGTTGAATAGTTGTAGATATATGTGGGTCTGTGAAAGCACAGTTAACACATTTATGGATAATTTTCTAACTAAGTATGTACATGAAATAGATGGGATTTATTGTATTTAACCAGGAGAAAAATTAAATAAAAATAAACCAAGGCTTGATTTTTCCATGACGATATGGATCCATTCCTTTGATCTAAAATGCTTATAATTGTGGAGGACCAAATTGAAATATTTTGTATATAAGACATTTTTTCAATATTATGACTCTAGTTCTATTCTATGTGTATCTAGTAAAATTATTGAAAAGAAGGAATATGATTGAGAGAATAAAGTCACTCTCATTTGAAAACATGCAGCAAAAGAATAAGACTATTGAGTTTTTTTTTTCTTTTTCTTTGGTACTGGAAATCAAACTCAGGACTGTGCATCTGCCAGGCAGGTGGGGTGTCACTGAGCTACATCCCTGGCCTGACTATTGAGTTTTGAAAGGCAAAGGGAGAAATGGCTAGTGTGCGATGAGTACTTTCATTGATGTTTCAGCAACCTGTATATCTGAAGAATCCTATGTGGCCCCAGTGAAAGTATACAGGAAGGGACCATCTCAACAGGTTGTTCATATGCTGCACATTCTGAAGAAAGGTTGGCCCTTATCTCTGGGAGCAGCTTTCAAGCTCGTGGAGTATCTTGCCTAATATGAATATTTTTCAAACAGTTCATAGCCTGGACATGAAAACAAATTAGCTAATGTGGAAATAAAAATCTTTGGCTCTGTAAACACCCATTTGAAGAAGATGAAAAGACAAACTGTATCCTGGGAGAAAATATTTGCAAGTCACATAGCTAGTAAACGGAGATTTGTAGACATATAAAGAACTGTGAAACTCAACTAAATTCAAGTAAAAAATCAGAAAAAGGTAATAGACATGAACAAACAATAGTGAAGAAGAAATAAAGATGCCAAACAAGCACATGAGAAGATATTCAACATTAAGAAAATGGAAATTAAAGCCACAGTAAGATACCACTACATACATACCTATCAGAATAGCTAAAATATAGTGACAGCCCTAAGTGCTGGAGAAGATTCAGGAAATCTCTATCGTGCCTAAATAGGCTGTGGCACTATGAAATGGGCACAGCCACTCTGAAAATGTTTTGCACCATAGTTTCTTATAAAATGAAACCTGCAATTACCAGAGAACCCAGAAATCGCACATTTGGACCTTTATTTCAGAGAAATGAAAACATATGTTCATACAAAAAACCCATTAACAGATGTTTATAGAGGCTTTGTTTTTAATAATCTAAACTGAAATCAGTCCAGAGGTTTTTCAGCATGTGAGGGGTTAAACTCCTCCTTAGGCAGTAATAGTCCACCTGCACCATGGAATACTACTCAGTGATAAAAAGAGGGGAAAGGCTGATGCACCTGACTTGGAAGAATTTCTAGTTACGCTGAGTGAAAAAGTCAATTCCCAGAGGTCACACACTGTATAATTTCTGTTATGTAGTGTCTCTGAAATTATAAACAAGTAAGATAGACTGGTGATTGGTAGTGGCTGAAATGTGAGAGAAAGGAAGGTAAGGGGGATATAGAAGCCCTTCAGTGTGTTGACTATGGTAGTGTATATGCAAAACTGTATAGATAATATAATTGTATAGTACTCTACCTACACATGCACCAATACAGTTAAAATTAGGGAAATCTGATTACAATCAGTGGCTTGTTAATGTCAGCTCGAGACTTGTGATATTATACTGGGAACAGTGTGTAATGAATCTCACTTGCTGTGTTAATTTATAAGTGCATGGGAATTTACAAATATAATAAAATTTCAATGAAAAACTATTCATCTTTCCAGTGATTTGAAATTGCATTTTTTTAATGAACTAAGTTTCCTTATGTATTTGTGCTTATTCGTGGATATTTTATTCTCTTCTACTCAGTGGTCTTCTATCTAGACCACATGAGATTTAAAAAATGCTACTTGTGAAATGTGGCTGGTTTATGAATGCCAATTTTGAAGTTACATTGATCACATCATCACCTGTTCCAAAGGTGGAAATGGCTGCAATGATTGGCCCCATCTCACATGGCCTTTCCTACTCCTCCAATCAAGAGATGGGTCTACTTCTCCTCTCTGTGTATCACGGCAACCTGTGACTTGCACTGCCCAATAGATGAGCAGAAATCATGGTGCAGGATTGCTGGGCCAGGAATTTAAGAAGCCATGCAGTCTCCATGTTTTTCTTCTTAGAAGCAAGTCACGTGTAAAGATGCTCAGGTTAGATTATGGAATATCGAAAGATCAGATGGAGAGAAGGTGATCTCAGCCTTCCACTCATTTTTGCTGAGGCCTAGATATGTAAATGAGGATCTTGGACATACTAAATTAGACAATACAGACAAAAATCTTTTTAGACACTAAAAGACTTTTCCCATCCAAGGGCACTTAAATGGCTTGACATAGGAGGACCAGTTAAGGGAAAATGAGGATGGGGAGAAGGAGGAAAAGGAAAAGATAGAGATAGATGAGAGCTCATCAAAGAAGAGAAAAATAGGATAAAATCATTATGAAACATAATGAAGAATGGGGAAAGAGATAAGGAGAAGAAAAGACCTATGAGAGATAGGAGAGAAAGTATTGAACAGAACAGGGGGACAGCTGAAAGTAAAAAATAGGAAGATGTTGAGACAAGTTTGACACAACAGGTAAAAAAAAGTACTCTCATCACACCCTCCACTTGTCTTGTGAATTACAGGAAGTCTCACTCCACACCTGGAGATTTTGCTGTTTAAGAAAATTATTTGAAAATATCATTGAGCCAATGAAAAAAAATAAAGTGGGGCTACTATCTGAGAATAAAGGAAAATTATTTGAAACCTAGAGAATTTGGATGAAAGTAGAATAATCATATCTAACAACCCTACTGCTGAGTATATACTCAAAGATCGTGAAATTAATATGTCTAGGAGATAGCTGCATTCTCATGTTCATTCATTGTAGCATTGGTTACAATAGTCAGAATATGAAATCAACTTGAGTGTGTATCAATGGATGGGTAAACAAGACAAATTTGGTACTATTAGAGTAGTATTTTGCCTTAAAAAGGAAGGAAATTCTACTATTTGCAAAATGCATTAGGTTAAATGAAGTAAGCCAGGAACAGAACCGATATTGGATGAACTTTCTTACATGTGGAATCTGTAAAAATTAAATTCAGAATCAGAGAGCTAGAATGGTGGCTGTTAGGGACTGGAATACGTAGGGTTTGGGAAGACATTTGTCAAAATATACAGAATTTCAATTTGACAAGGAAATAAATTTAATAGAACAAGTAGTTAATAGCAATAGTGACTCTAGTTAATAGCAATGCTTTGTCTGTAGTACTTGAAAATTGCTGAGAATAGATTATAAGTGTTTTTGCCACATATATATATGTTAGGTAATATATATGCTAATTTAGTTTGGTTCTACTATTCCACAATATATGCATATATTAACAAAATGCTGTGTACCACAAATATATATATACAATTTTTGACAATTGAAAATAAGAAAAAAGGTTTAGGACAATTTTTTAATACTATTGTGAATTTTCTCAAGCTTAAACATTTACGTTTTATTCGGTTTTTTTTTTTTTTTTGGTGTCAGGGATCGAACTCAGGACCCAGTGCTTGTGAGGCAGGTGGCAGAACCACTGAGCTAAATCCCCGCCTCAACATTTACATTTTAAAATCAAGACTTTCATGGAACTTGAAGGTCTTGTTTGTAAGTTATTTAGATTTGAGAAATTTTCTTTAGAACTTTAATAGTGTTTCATACAAAATCCCCATTAATTTTGCTGAATAAATAAATGAACTCTCAAGCTAGGCTTTTGAAAATCTCTATGAAATGAAATATTGCTTGATAACCTCACATTTTATCTTTGAATTTCAAGTCTGATTTAAATTCTAACATCAAAGATCCTTCATTCATGATCAGATGCCCTCCCCTAGCAAATGTGTTCTTTAATTCTGCTCTGATAGTTGTTTGCCTGCTCTGAGCCATCCAATTCCCTCTTCATGGCAGTTTGACTTTGTTCTGCTTTCATCTTCCCATGAGTTTAGGGTAGGTGACAATGTCTTTAGACCCCAGAGAACAGATCATGAATGACCTAGTGGACTCGTGCCTGTGACTGAATCTAGCCATCAGGACCTGAGATGTCAACTGGGGAGCTTCTGGAAATTTCTTGCTAAAAACAAATTAAATACAGGAGGAAACACACCTTCTTCAGTAAATATTGTTTCTGGAGCTGCTGGCATTGCTGCTGCCAATGAAGCATGTTTGGATTACATAGGGAATATATAACACACCAAAGATGACAAAAGTGAAGATATGATGGTCAGTGATAACATTGTTTCTTAGTGGATTTAAAGAATTCTGCATTGTGTACACCAAGGCTTCTTATCATTTGAGCTACTTCAAGTTAAACATTCTGTGACTTGACATCAAAAACATTCTCACAGCTACACCCAATTGTTACAGACAATTAAATTTGTGCATAACATACTAGTAAAAAACAATAAATAATATGTGATAAATAATATTCAATAAAAAACAGAATGACCACATTTCATAATCTTTTCCTCATATCACAATTGTGTGAGCTTCTTTTAGAACAGGGTTAAACACAGTAGCCTACTAGTGGGGCCAGAGTCCTCTGAATTTCACTTCATCCTGTCTTCTGTAAGGTGCAGCTGAGCTAAAAAGCAGATAAGCAGCTGGCCCCATGGCATCCACTTTGATGTTTACAGATGTGTAAGTCTTGTCTCTGGCCAGGCTGCCTATAGCAGATTCTGCCCATTTTTCTTACTGCCTCAACTTTTGAAAAGAAATTGTAATCCAAGCTGTTTACCTTATTCCCAGGCTTGTGGTATTGTTATTGAAACTTCCAGAAATCTAACATTTTTCTTGACTTTGCCTGTCTTTACTATACAGCCACTCCTTCTTTGTCCCCAATTCTTGAATAAAAAGGAACCCATTTCCCTTAAGGACATAACAAAAGAGAACCTATAATTCCTCTGCAGCAGCCTTGTCTGTCAACGTTCCACTGGATATTTATGACTTTCCTCTCCTTTTTTCTTTACCTCTCTAATCTTAACCTCTCTATGAATCCTTGCCAGTCATACCTAAGCAGTTTCTCATCTTACTGAAATCCTCTTCTACTTCACTTTACTGCCCAGCATTGCCCAGTTTCTCTTCTCTTCTTCAGTAACAATTTAAAATTTGTACATTTAGTCTCCATTGTCTTCCCTCACACTCACCATTCAACCTTTTATAATGTTTTCTGTACTTTTTACCCCACTGAAACTACTCAAGTTAATAAATATCAACAATGACTTTCTATGTCAGTGATTTCAAGTACCCTTTACTATCCTTCATTTTGAACTTCTCAGAAGAATTTGACATTACTGGAAAAAAGTATCATGTCTTGACTTTTGTGGAAACTTATTCTCTGGGTTTTCCTTCCGACACTTGGAATGTTGTCTTTGTCTCCCTTGCATTCTCTTTATCAATCTGTCATCCATGATTATGGCTAAAATTGACTATTCACAAACTGATAATTCTATACACACAAATTCCAATATTATATATAATATTATATATATATTCACAAACATAAATTTCAAATTCTCCTGAGAATATCCTTCTTTTCCAGACATCTCTACATGGATGTGGGCCAGGCATGTCAATCTCAAGTCCAGACCCTCAACTCACCATCTCTCTTTCCTCCCCTCCCACCATGAACTACAAGACTTTGTCTACAGCTCTGAATTTCAGTAAATAGCTACACTAGTACCCACTTGTCAATAAATGGGTCATAAATCATGGCCTCAATTTCCTTACTACCAAATTAAGATGGCTGCAGCAGGTCATATTTAATATTACTTTCAGTTTTACAAGTTTGTAAAATATTGAGAAAAATTTGAATGAGTGAAAGGGATTTGAAGTGAGTTTTGTCTGAAGATCCTCCATTATGATCTAATTTTTCCAATTACTGAAGCAAATATTTCCTTTTTTGATTGTATAAGTTCCCATTTTCTCCCAAGATTTCCTTATGAAATATTTTATTAAAGATAAGATGGATTTAAATTTAGATTTATCTTGGAGAAGATTTAACTTTTGTCAAAATTAAGTAAATACTCCAAAACGCATCCCTTTTAATTACCACACACCACTTAGGAATATACCTATAATTTTGGAACTCAGGAAGAATTGTGTTTTCAAAAATAGATTTGAAGTATGGAAATATTTCTACTTTTAGTTAGTAATGTTCATATGAGATAATCATATCACTAGAGAGAAGAAATAGCAAAATTTAATTTACGGAATTTTGAGGGACATTGGAATGGTTTTGTGTGTGCACATTTCTCAATATTAGCAATAGTTTTTAGGAGTATGCTTGATCATCCAAATATCTTGATACTATGCTTCAGGAGACACCAAAACTTCAGACTGAGAGTCATAGAACTGTTGTTTTGGACTGTATTTTGGGGATAACCTTGTCTAGCCTGGTGTCAAGCCAGAGTTGCAGGTTTAAGAATGAATAGAAAGGAAAATTCTTAAATTTACCTGGTTTCCTCCATTTCGAAAGTAAATTCACAGCTTCAGAAAGATTTGTATCATTCTTGATATTTGCAGGCTGAATCCCAGACAAAAATTGCTGCCTAGGAGTAATTTTCCCAAGACATGAGATCAGGTATCAGGTCATCGAAAAATAAAATCAAACCAGACTGGAAGATGGGGTTCTTCTACAGTCTGGTGCAGAATATAGGCAAGAATCAGAGCTGGGATTTCCCCAGAGACATGCCTTGACTTTGGATTTGTCTTTCAACAACTGCCATGCAAGGCTGATAATCTTGGTCTGCATTATTCATGTGTATATTTGAGATGTAGTTACTGGGATAGTGCCTGTCTGTCCTGAAAGCAATCTGTTCTTGCCCATCCAGGTCACATTCTAGGTGGATATTTTCTGTTAAAACAATCTTTTGGATTTTTAGCTATTAAAAGAGCTATGTTGCACAAGAGTGGTGATGGTAGACATCCTTTGTTCCTGATTTTAGAGGGAAAGCTTTCAGTTTTTACCCACTTAATATAATCTTGGCAGAAGGTTTGTCATTATGTGATAAATGGCTTTTGCTTTTATTAGATTGAGATAAGTTCCTCCTATACTTGTATTCTTCAGGGTTTTTATCATGAGTGGATGTTGAATTTTGTCAGTCTTTTTATGCATTCATGTTATTTTTTTCATTCTATTTATATGATGTGTTACATTTATTGATTTCAGTATTTTGAAGTATCCTTACATTCCTGGATGAAGCCTGTTTTGTCATCTTTTTGTTGATTTGTTGCATTCTTTTTACCAGTATCATGTTGAGGATTTTTGCATCTATGTTCATTAAAGAATTGGCTTATCATTCTCTTTTATCATTGGACCTTTGTCTGGTTTTGGAATTAGAATAATAGGAACTTCTAGGAACATTAGTCAGAGCAATTAGGCAAGAGAAAGAAATAAAAATGAAGAAGTAAAATTATTATTTGCAGATGAGATGATTTTCTACATAGAAGACCCCCCCAATTCTGTCAAGACTCCTAGAATTAAGCAAATCAAACAGTGTAGTATGATATAAATTCAGCAAACAAAAATCAGTAGTGTTCCTATATACCAATAATGAACTCACTGAGAAAAAATTAGGAAAATAACACCATTCACAATAGCATTAAGACACATTAAATACTTTGGAATTAATTTAATAAAGGAAGTAAAAGACTTCTATAACAAAAATGACAGTACTCAGAAAAAGGAGATGAAAGACGACATCAGAATATGGAGATAGTATAGTCTCTGTTGCTGGGTAGGTAGAACCACTATAGTCAAAATGGCCATACTTCCAAATTTGATATACAGATTATTATGGTTTGGGTCTAGATGTCCCTTGAAAGTCTCATTTGGTAATGGGTTTGATCTAGAGTGTGTGAAGCTGGAATTGATTCATGATCCAGTGCTAGGCTCAATGGCACCAGGATTAAGGGTGTGAGTGCTACCCACCCTAAATAGTCTGAATAAGATAAAAGGGGCAGGGAGAGGCTGTTAACTTCCTCTTGTTGCCTTTGCTGCCTTGTGGATGCCTTGTTGTTTTTCCTCTGCAATGCCTGTTTGCCATCCCTGCCTTGGAGCCAGCTGATTATGGACTTAGACCTCCACAACTGTAAGCCAAATAAAATCCTTCCCTTCCAACTTTGGTGTTGGGTATTTTTTCTCAGCAACAAGAGAAAGATAACTAACACAGAGATTTAATGCAATACCAATAAAAGTACCAACAGCATTCCCCAAAGCACTAGAGAAAACAATTCTACAATTCCTGTGGACCCAGAAGAGACCCAGAATAGCAGAAGCAATCCTGGTAAAGTAACAATAACAAAGTGGGAGTCATCACAATAGTAGATTTGAAGTTATATTATAAAGATACAGTCATAAAAACAGCATGGTACTGGTACAAAAATAGACATGTGGAAGAATGAAACAGAATGGAGGATGCAAAACAACCCCAGGCACGTTCAGCTATTTGATCTTTGACAAAGATATACATCAAAGGAAAGATATCCTCTTTAGTAAATGGTGCTGGGAAAATTGGCCATCCACATGCAGAAGGTTGACTATAGATCCATATATCTCACTCTGTACTAAACTAAAATCAAAATGCATCAAAGATCTAAATGTTAGAACAGAAACACTTAATGTGCTGGAAGATAAATAGGTAAAACTCCTGAAAACATAGGTACAGGGAAGGGCTTTCTGAACAGAAACCCAATGACAAAAGAAATAGTGCCAAGAAGTAACAAACAGAATCATTTCAAATTAAAAAGCTTCTGCACAGTTAAGGAAATAATCAACAAAATGAAGAAATAGCCTAAAGAACTTGAAAAATTTTTTTGCCAGCTATGCTTCAGAGGTTTAGCAGTGAGAATATATAAGGAACTAAAAAAAAAATTAGACCTCCCAAAATAGAAGACCCAGTCAAAAGATGGGGAACTGAAATGTATAGATATTCCTCTGAAGAAGTATAAATGGCCAATATATACATGAAAAAATATTCATCATCGATGGCCATCAGAGAGATGTAAATTAAAACCACAATGAAATAACATCTCCAGGATGGGTATCATAAAAAAATCAAATAATAACAAATGCTGGCGAGGCTACAGGGGAAAAATAAACCTTTCTTTACAGTTGTTTGGAATGTTGACTGCTTCAACCACCATGAACATCAGAATGGAGATTTTTCAAATATCTAAAATTAGAAATTCTATTTGACCCAGCTATTTTACTTCTAGTTATCTTCCCAAAACAGTATCATGTTATAGTGATACATGCATATCCAGTTTTTGTAGCAGCACAATTAATAATAGTGAAATAAATATTGAAAGACACCTTTATGTACATCAGCAGATGAATGGATAAATAAAGTGTGGTATTTACACACAGTGGAGCACTACTCTGCCATAAAGAAGGATAAACTGAATTCATTTCCAGGAAAATGGATGCATCTTAAGAAGATAACATTAAGTAAAATAAATCAGACCCACAAGCTTAAATATCACATGGTTTCTCTTATATTAGAAACTCAGAATAAAAATAAAGAACAAAATAAAAGATAGATAATGGGAAGTAGGGAGATAGATTTTTGTTCAAATGGGAAGGGTATGAAGAGATGGAGGGAGGGGAGGGGGTGGAGAGGGAAAGGGGGTGGAAAAGGAATGAAGAGGTATCATGTACAGGTCCCAATTCCACACAAGCAGTGTAATCATTATGAAACACAAAATGTGCTAGTAAATAACTGAAAAAAAGAACCAAAAATACATGATAGAATTTTCTATTAATACATCCCTACACTTTAAAAAAATTTCAGTTCTATGTCTCCATCAAGCTCTAGTATTTTTAATTGCTAAAGATAGCTAACACATATTTGGTCCTTAGCTAATAATAAATGAGGGAGTTACTGAATAAGTGAGTGATTGGGGAGTTTTACAACAACGCATGTGTAGAAGAGCCTACCTCAATTAATTATTAGCCAGCTTGGCTGTAAACAGCTATAGTCAGGCCAAATATTCAGCACACTATTTACCTGAGTGGGCTGTGCCATTTGATGTGGTCCTGATCTAAGGCAACATATACACCCAGAAATGTTTTGCCCGTTTGCTGGCATCTACTAAAATTCAAGATGAAGTCTAGAGCAGGGAAGACATTAGAAGAACTTGTTCTGACTAAGGTTTGGTTCTTACAATAATCAAGATGAACAAACTGTTCCATGCAAACCAAGAGAATAACACGGAAAATAATTTCTTTCGGATGAAACCCATATGATTTCATGTAACTTAATCAATCATTATTGGATGATTACTATCCTGTCAGTTTCTTGAGAAGCAAAATGTGTAAGATATTTCTCTCTCATGGAGGGTGTTTAAATTTAGGAATAGACACAATTATCATGTGAAGTAAACTAATCATTAGAAATGCTTAGTAAAGAAAGAAGCAATGTAATTGGGAAAGAGGTACATTTGGTAACATGGATGAAAAGCAGGGACAAATTCTTTGGGGGGATTTGTGTCTGAATTAGGCCTTTAATTATAAGGAGAATTTTTCAAAACTGGGAAGGAAGTAAAAGGCTCAAAGAAGTATAGGAGAAACATTTGCCCAAACATTATAAGGTAAAAAGATATTACGTAAGCAACGATAGCTCATTCCCTCTTTTCCTTTGACATGAAGCGGTTAAGAACATTCTAAAGTATAAATAAGTTTTACCTAGAATGGCATAAGATCTGGAATAATTTTTAAAAACTGACATAATGACTAAAACTATTCTTATGGCATTAAGACAGTGTAATGAGCTGCAAAAACCAAAGACCAACCAGCCAGGCAACATTAAACAAAATGATCTTGCCTCTGTAAGAGTATTTTAAAGGCCAATTGAAGTATTTTCTTCAGTTGATAGCATGCTTTCAAAATTTACTCCTGGGTCCTCTAATGTAAACAAAGATCTTCACCTCCAAAGTTGCTTTCGCTCTGACTTTTAGAGCTTGTTCAGTAATCACATGGTTGGGACAGGGGTTTTATTACTGAAGCCAGTTGCGTTTATCTTTGGGCTGATTAAACTTTGACTTTTAGAAGCACAGAACTATACACTTCCACCACATGTCCCCTCCATTCCTCTAAACCCCAGAGAACAGGCCTTGTGAGTATGATGGAAATGATCGCTCTTTCTCTTGACTTATGGTTAGTGAGGAACGCTTAAGGCTGGCATCAGGTTACAAGTTTTTTATTTCCATTTTTTCCCCTTTGAAGATTTCTCACTGCCACGGCATGTTACAGGGTAACCACGCACCCTACCCCAGCCACTCTCTTGGATCAGGATTCCAAGAAGCACCCGTCCTGAGAGCAGCTCTCGTGTTAGTGCCAGACAGCTGGCCTGCTGGCTCACTGTTCCCAAAATAGAGCCTTCAGAGCACTGTGTTCCAAGCAGGATGCTGTCCCTCAGGGGGTTCTTTGAAAGTCAGTTTGTCTTTTAGCTACTCTCTCTCTGCTTTCTGAAAGGACTCAGTGTCCCTTATAGCACAAGGATAACTTAAAGTAAGTCAGTTAACCAGACATATGGAATCAAAATCTGAAAAGAGTGGAGTGGGGCAGGAAGCATGCCAAACTGACAAATCCCTTAGAGCTGGTGTCTGGGCCTTGGAACTGCTGACATTCTGGGCTGGGTCATTCTTTGCCAAGGGACATGGTGTTCATTGTAGGACTTTAGCAGCACCCTTGGCCTCTCTCCACTAAAGCCATTAGAAGTCCCTAGTTATGATGACCAAACAGTGTCTGTAGACATTGCCACATATTCCCGAGGGAGGGTGCAGTTCACCCTGGGTGGAGATATCTGCCCTGTATTACCAAGAAAATACCTGACTTAATACTTCCAACTCATCTCACTTTCTCCTGAATCATAACTTCTGTGATTGCAGGTCTCACTATTATCTACAGTACATGACTGTCATAATTCCTGTTCACAGGGCACAGTAGTGATCTCAATCTGGTTGCCACTTTGTATTTGTGTGGGCCTTGCACCTTCTATTCCTCTCTATAAAGTGGGAATAATATGATTGTGTGAGTTATCAACATAATATTTCTGAAGCAATTTTTACAATGTCTGGTATGTAGTAAGTTCTCTATAAAGTCTACATAATTATGTATATGTGTGTGTTTTCTTATTTTCCTTCTCCATCCTGAGTCATGGCTACAGTGAGTGAAGAGAGGTGGTATTTTAATGGAGGAGGAGGCAGATAGACAGCATAGTAATAGGAAATACCCTAAGAGGAGTTCAATCTTGGGGCTTGGAAAGGTCTCTGTGTCTTGTAGATGCCTGACTCATTTCCCAAACTCTTCTTTTCACCTGGAAGGGGTTGAATGGGATGGATGAAAAAAACTCAAGAACCCAGAGAAAAGGAACTATAGGTGTTTAAGGAGACAGGATGGCAATGGAGTATGGAGAACAGAGAGAATCTTCAAGGAAAGGGTGTTTTTCCTCTACCAGCTATGTGCACAACATACTGTGGAGGGGTCAAGATGTGAGTGAGGGTGTGTGGCTTGCCCAGGAACAGTGGGACTGCCCTCGTGCTTCCTTGTGGATCTTTTGTGAATTTGAAAATACAACTGGCAAGGACAAGCCTTCTTCAGCATCACAAAATCCTACTCCGGGCATGGTAAATAAAAACTATCCATTTTTGGTATTCTCTGGAGATCAATGCAGTGCTCAGACAGTAGTTGCAATTGCCTTAGAAGTACTTCTTGTGGTGCCCAGAGAGCTGGGGATGGCTTTGATGGTTCCAAATTTAATTATGATGCAAAGGCTGAGGCCGTGACCCTGGTAAACAGTTCATTCAGTGAGACCATTACTCACAAAGGAAGGAAGCCTCTGCAGAAATGATTCTAAACAGAAAACCTTTAGAGTTAGAAAGCTCTGAATTTTTATTCTTGAGACTACATAGCTAAAACAGGAGCAAGCAAGACAATTTTAGTACGTGCAAAGGCTGGCCTGCACAGGATAGGAGAGCCTTTATTTACTTCACAGGTTCTGTAGAGACATTTTTCAGCTCACTGGTTCCTTGTTTGAATCATGACAAAGTGAAGAGAGGAAGATCTGTTCCAATGGGAAGTATTCAAATCAGGGGGATTAAAAATATCTACGATTTGTATCATTTCCATGGGAACTCACAACCTCACTTTCATAATATACTAGGGGATTTCCATCTGAAAAAAAAAGATAATGAAGCCCAAATATGAGTGTCCTAGTACACACATAAGATGTTGCTGGGAGCCAAACTGCTGGCTTCAATCTGATTTCTTGTAGGTTCCAGGAGAAACATTATTTGGGGGAGATGAAAAGAGGCCCTCAGTTTGTTGCTGAGTCAAAAGACAAGTTCCAAACTTTGTAAATTAGCTTATGAGCAGCTCAGCATAAAACCTTTGCAATAGAAAAAGTCCTCACACAACATCCAAGGCAATGCCAGAAGCTGCATGACAGAGTTTGGGTCTTATTTGGAATCTGGAGGGTCCAAGTGGACCTCGGAAGGCATCTCATTTCTGCTAATGAAACTCTTGGCACCCTTGCCAGTGCATACAATCTGCTGGGCCCATGTTAGTCTGCTAAAGATCCAAAGCAAAAGTGCCAGCACAGCGGAGGCTAGAAGCCCGAAACGCAGGAGTAAGAGGGTTGGTTTTCTTTGAAGCCTCTCTCCTTGGCTTGTGGGCAGCTCTCTGTGGCTGTGTCTTCCTAGCCCCTCCTGCTCAGCCCTGGCACCTCTTCTTCCTACAGGATTGGTGACCTGCCTGTACGATTTCATTGAACCTTAATTACACTTTTAAACTCTATGTCTAAACATAGTCACACTGGAGGTTAGCGCCTCTCCATATGAGTTTTAGGAGGATTCAATTCAGCCTGTGACAGGACCTGAGAGCAATGACACTGAATTTATTAAGCAGCTAGTGTAGGAAGGAACCAGCTCCACCAACTGGTGCCTCAGAGGTACAGCACTGGTCATGCTCTGGATGAGCTGTGGAGGAGCTGCATCCTCCTACCTCAGAGTGGGTGGTGGGAAGCACATGAGAAGGGGATTTCTGCACTGAAAGCTGGAGAAGAGAGCAAGGTCTGAGTACCTCTGTAGGGCGATAAGGATAGCAGGGCTCTGAAGTGGAAAAGAAGAGGTATTTCCATGCATGGAGCACTTAGATGTCCTCTGTCTTTTCGGCTGACCCATGAAATAAGGTGGATGCCGGCAGAGTGGGGACTCTCCAAGTGGCTGGATGATGACCGCTGTTTGTTCATGCAGTGAGAAACTCACTGCACCCATGTTACTCTGTGCCTGTGGTGGGGCCAAAAGGCTGAGGAGCTCGGGTCAAAGAGTCCAGGTTTGTCAAGAGAGCAGGTGATATCAGGTAGTGTGTGATGTCAGGTGGGTTTTTGCTGTGTGCATCTGGGGTCTAGTTCACCAGGAATTACCACTACAGAACATGCTTCAGAGTTGTCACCCCTACTCCCATCTCAGGTTGAGGCAGCTGGGGTTTTCAGTCACTGGTTGAGGACTGCTTTTCAGATACATTAACTCTGTCACATTTTACGTCTGTAGCATATGGTCCACGTGGGCTACAAAGGCCAGAGTTCACCTCAGAGAGAGGATCTGGTGCTTGAAGTTGAAAATCATTGGATTGGAAGCACCTATTACATCTGCTAAACTGTAGCTCAGTTTGTCTCCTAAAAAAACATGGTCATACTCATCGACTCTTTCCCTTTTATGGCAACATAGCTCCCTCTCTAACACCTCTGTGTGTTAGACTTCACCACTCCTCTGACACTTCAGCTTGAATTTACTGGGCTAGCCTCATTTTCTGATGAGGAACCTGGGTCTCAGAAAGTTCAAGTGATTTGCCCAATGTCACATAATGGTGAGTGACAGAGTATTCCAGTACGCCAGATACCAGGGATAATATCCCAGTAGTAGGAATGGCCCGAAGCAGCCTGCCTTGTAAAGAAGCTCTGACTTCCCCAAGGCAGATGACCTAAGGTGAGACAAGTGGAGTCACATTGAGGTGGTGTTTTTCTCTGGGCCCCCTGGTATCCCAAGCTGAAATCAGTGCACCGGCTCTCAGTGGTGACATACATGGCTTAATGAGTCTCCTGAATCTCTGCCCTGCTTCCAATTCCAATTCACCCTGGAATCTTACACAAAGCACATACTCTCTCTAGGGCTTTCTTTTCCTCACTCAACCATTTTCCATGATCTTTCCAACCCTGACAATATTAGACAGGTGACAAAGGACTTCATTTTTATGTTGGGTTGGATATAAATAAGCAAAGTGAAACTCAGTCTTAGTTATTTTTTAATGTAGACAGTGGTTTTCATAGCCTTTCTATAATAATCAGAAAATATTTTCACAATGTGCATGGCCATGGTCCTTGACTTTGTGTGTGTGTAAAGATTAAAATATGGCAGGAATATTGAGGGAAATGGCTAATTAGGGCTCATAAGGGCTGTGAAAGTTAATGTACTAAAGGTGATGTCTTCAGGAATAACACACATACAGGTTTCCTCTCATCCTGTGTTAGTTTTCACAGGTTGTCAGCAGTTTTAAGTCAACATCCTTTCCTAGGGCAAGCTAAAACATTCTGTTTTACCCCAGGGTGAACATCAAATTATCCCTGGTGTAAGGAATATATCATGTTAGAGATTTTATTTCTAATGAGCAGAGACTGAAAACCCAACTGGGGGTAGATTGTGATGTTGCTTTTCCTACCAGAGGTCTCCTTAGGCTGCATTCTCCATGGTTTGGCTTCAAGCTCTCCTTTTTAAATTTTTTCACTTATTTATTTTTTTTATTTCAGTAAAAGTTTTATTTTTAAAAGTGTTTCAGAATTATAGAAGAGTTGTGAGGATTGTAAAAAGAGTTCTTAAACACCATCCACTGGTTTCTTCATTCCTAAACATCTTACATTAATCAGTGTGGTATATCTGTCATGAGTTATAAGCCAGTGTTGCTGCTTCATCACTACTGAAAGCTATCACTTGATGATTTCCTTACATTTTACTCATGTCATCTTTCTGTTCCAGGATCTTGTCCAGGACATCTTATTCCATTTAATTGATATGTATATCTCAAATGTTCCTTGGTTTTGATGAGCTTGAGTTTTGAGGATTATTAGAGAGGCGTTTTGTAGAGTAAATAATCCTGAGTTGGTGGTATTTTTTTCTTTCTTTCTTGTGATTAAACTTGAGTTGTTGACCTTCTAAAAGAAAGGCCACAGAAGCCAGATGGCCTTGGGAACACATCCTGGCAGAGGCCCACGCTGCCACCATGACAGAACTGTGGATATAAACCACGGTCACCCGTCCCAGGAGCTGCCTGTCAGGTTTTCTTCCTTCTGCACTGTACCCGAGGGAGCAGGTTTGCCACATGCTGTGCTTGAGGGTGGGGAACTACATAAATTATTTGGAATTCATCTGCTGGGCAAATTTGTCTATTCTTCTCCACTTATTATTTATTCACCACTTGTTTACACAAATATGGATCCACTGTTATTTATTTTATACTTTGTGATAAGAATTCCAAGCCATTTTATTTATTTTTGCCTTCACATTCTTCCAAATTTGGCCACTGGAACTCTTTCAGTTGGTATTTGTGTTCTTTCGCACACTGGCACTAATGTGGGGATTTTACTTTGCTTTGTTTTCAGCACTTCCTCACTTTCTGGCACTACAATATGATCCAGGCTTGACTTGCTTATACCGTGCTCCAACCTTTGATCAGGCTTTTATTTAAAAATCCCTGCATCATTTTATTGGAGAACAGTATTAGAAACTAAAAGCCTCCATAAACTCTCATCAGAATTTTTCAGAGTGAAAGCTTTTAATTTTTCATCATTTTTTCTTTCATGAATTATGATTTGGGTTTTGTATGTAAAAAGTCCTCACCCTATTCAAGGTAACATTGATTCCTGCGCTTTCTTACGAGAGTTTTATAGTTTTAAAATTTTGCACTGAAGTCTACAATTCATTTAAATTAATTTTTGTGTAAGGAGTAATATCTGTGATAAGGTTTATATGGACTTGCAACTTTATTCCAATTTCTGTCTTTCTAATTTGCTGCCCTATTTTGCAGCTTACATCTTCCCTTAGAAGATTTTGCTCCTTATTCTCCTGAGTCCTCATCTTTTATTCAGTCTGCTACATGAACCTTCTTATTCTTTCCTTAACTTAGTTCTATAAAACATATCAGTGCTTATGACAGCAGGAACAAGGAAGAGTGAACAGCAGTCTTCCCAAGCTGGTCTATACAGTTTTCCTAAGGCTTCTCATGGACCTAACAATAAATTGAAAAGATATTAATAGAGAAACGGAGACAGCAAGAGAACAAAGAACTTAGTCTGGGTTAAGTGCCAGAGGTAACTGAGAGAACAGTGTTCAGATCGCTGTGTTTGTACTGCGATCTTTGATCCAGTGAGACAACCCCTGCCTCTGGACAGTATTGGCAAACCATGACTTGTACTCAAATTTTGCCCCTCACCTGTTCTTGCAATTAAAGTTTTTAAAAAATTTGAGGGTCATTATTTTTCAAAATTTTGCAACAGAGAAGATGCAAAAGTAATATAAAATAATGAAAAAAACCATTGACACATAATTCCCCCAGAAGTGCAAATACAATGGCCATTTATAAACTGATTCTTGAAGGACATAGATGATTCAAAAAAACTCAGTTGATAAGTTCAGCTAATTTACATTTCTCAGTCGGGTAAAATCATGTAAGTTGTCTTGTGAAGTTGACTAAGCTGGGATCGAATTTGTGCTCCTCCTGCTTTAGCCCCGAGTCCTGAGATTACAGGCATGCCCTGCCATGACTGGCTACATCTTTCTTTTTAGAGTAGCAGTCCCCAACTATTTTTGACATTAGGGACTGGGTTTTGTGGAAGATGATTTTTTCCACAGAGCAGAAGTGGGGAAAAAACATGGTTTTGGGATGATTCAAAGTAGTGCCCAACCTAGATCCCTGTCATGCACAGTTCACAGGATGGGTTGGGGCTTCTGTGACAATCTGTTGCCGGTGCTGATCTGAAAGGAGGTGCAGCTGAGGCAGTAAGTGAGTGATGAGAGTGCTGTAAATACAGATGAAGCTTTGTGCCCTCATCTGCTGGTCACTTCCTGCTGGTAGCGGCCTGTGGCCAGGGGCTTGGGGGACCCCTCTCTTGGACAATTGGTGCATTGTATGCTTTCATAGATTTGGAGTGGTAGTTTGTGCTCCAAAGAAAGAAGCTGTCCTGTGTGATCCCAGAAGTGATGATATTTTTGTCCTTGTCCAACATGCATGAAGTGACAGATCCTAGGCAGGACCTGCTGCATAATTTGTGATATTCAGTGCAAGATGAAAATGCTGGGCTCTTGTAGAAAAACAACAGCAACAACAAAACATTCCCAACAGAAACAAACAAAAACCACAACAACTAATCAAGCATTTCACGATAGCAACAGCAGAGCTTAGTTAAACCAAATGCAGGACCCATCAGAGCATGGGCTCCTTTGCAGATGCTCAGACTGCCCACAAAATCCCCCAACTTTGGAGCTCAAAGGGTCTTCAGGGATCCTATTCCTTGATTGTGGTAGTTTCATTTTGAAAACTAGCAATGCCAGGCTTCTCAGTTGATTATAGGAAAGAGAGTCCAGCAAACTCTGGCAGCTTCAGGGGTCCACAGGAGGATGCTTTTCTCCCACTTGGTGCGTGTTACTGGATGGTGCCTCACTCTCTGGAGCTGAAGAGCATGTCTGGGTCCACAAACTACTCAGCTCCAGCCTGCTTGCCAGCTCTTCTGACTACCTGGAAGTTATTTTTAGGTGACCTATGGTGACCTATTGGCATGGAATTTTCCTGCCTGAGGATTGGTTTCACAGGAAATGTTTCAAAGAATTGGATTTAATGCTACTCACACCTATTAACAAGGGCTCATTGGTTTTATTCTTGTTGCCTTATGTTGAGTTCTATTCTTAGACTTTTCTCCTTTTCATTCCCTTTTCCTACCCAATGTCACAGTTCTCTCCTGTGCCTGTTCGTGAGTCCCTCATTGCTGCAAGGATTTTCTTTCCTGCATCTGCTGCCAACCCATCTGTTTCTCTGCGATGAGTGAATTAGTGTTGCTGCCACATTCTTCCTGCCTTTTCCGGGATTTTTGTTTTTACTTTTACTCCTTGCTCTAATCCGATTCTCCTCCTGATTTCTAGACCTTCAATCTAAGCACTGATTTTCTTTGTGCAATCCAAAGTGATTATATAGCACAACACATCTTTTTTTTTTTTTATTAGTATGTGATTGCAATTCATGTAGTTTACAGCCATCTTCGAGAGTGGTAACATGTACATCCCACAGCTTGTTTCTTTTTTAAAATCCCCTTCCCCTCCCTTCCCAGTCCCTCCCTCCTCCTCCAGTTCCTCTATCCCTCTTTTCTTTCTTATTGATATTATTGATCTTAGCTCCTGTTATGGTGTATAATGTTTACATTAATCGAGTTTATTAGATTTTTGTACATGGCACATCTTTGTTCTACTTATTTCTCCTTCCATTCCTCTTCACTCCTTGCATTTTTTCCCTTGGATCTCTTTCCTACTGCAAGAGATACATCTCCTAGTCTCCTTCTATCCATTCTTCATTATTCTCTTTGTACTTTGCCTCACTCAAGTGAGAGATATAATATGGTATTTAAGCTGGTGTGTCTTGTTTATTTCACTCAACATTATATTTTCCTACAAATGTCTCAAATCTGTCATTCTTTAGAGCAGAGTAGTATTCCATTATATATAGATACCACATTTTCTTTATCCAGTCATCTGTTGATGTGTATTCAGGCTGTTTGCAGGATTTACCTATTATGAGTTGATAGCACAACTCATTCTTAATCATGACTCCTGCTTCTCCTGGTCTGTTGTTTCCCTGACCTTCTATTTAATCCTCTGTCTCCATTAGATTGCTGAAGGGCCAGGAAAAGTAACCATAGTCTGAATGGTTTAGTTCCTTCATCTTTTGTTTTAGGACCACATTCTGGTTGTATTTATCCTGTCATCTTGTTGTAATCTTTATTTATATGTTCAACTGTGCATACTGCTGGGAGGAAAATCACCCATTATACATTTCTTACCAATAAAGTAAAAAAGAATTATAGTACTGAGAACAAATATTTTAAATGAATCTCAAAGCAATGTTGAATTAATAATAAACAACTGAGATCTTTACGAAGTTTATTGACAATAGGACAGAATGGAGAAATTCATTCATTTTTTGAGCTACATTTGCTTTATTTCCTCTGCTTACGTTTTCTTTTTCATACCCACAGGAAGCTCATGAACAAATCTTTCTGTTTCCCCATTTTTACCTCTCTCCTCCAAGGAAATATCCTCTGGCCTCATGCTTACTTTTATTCTTTCTCCTTTTCACCCATTGCTCTGAGATACCAAACCAACTCAGTCTTCTTCTGGTTCTATAGCCCATAGGATATTTTCTTTTCTTGTTGTATCAGTTATCTGTTGCTGTGTAACAAATGACTTTGTAACTTATTGCCTTTAGGTAGCAGTGATTTATTTTTATACCTTACCAACCATGAGGCATTTTCTTTTGTTAGCTTCACCTGGACTCATACATCTGCATTTGGCCAGGGGGATTGCTAAAGTTTTATTTCTCCTTCTCTTTCTCCTCACTCCTGACATTTTTCCCTTGGATTCAAACCCTAAGGTTTGAATGTCTCCTCCAAAACTCATATTGATTTAAAAAAATTATTAGTATACATTTGTAGCACATAATGTTTACATTACTTGTGTAAATTTGGTACATGTACACAACACATCTTTATTCCTTTTTTAATCCTCTTTCCCTCCCTTCCTTTCCTTCTCCCCCCATCTCTTGATACCCTCCTATTTGAGAAAAATCTATCTCCCTACTTCTATTATATTTTATTTTGCTCTTTATTTATAATTTGGGTTTCTCATAAAAGAAACCCTGCAATATTTAAGCTTGTGTGTCTGATTTATTTCTCTTAACATTATAGTCTCAAGGTGCATCTGTTTACTACAAATGACTCAAGTTTATCTTTCTTTATGGTGGAGCAAATTTATTGCCAAAATAACAACCTTGGAAGATGGGGTCTTTCAGAGAGTTTAGATCAGGAGGGCTTTTCTTTCTTTATGGATTAAGGCCATTTCATGGAAATCAGTTCACTAATCTGAGAGTGTGTTGTTAGAAAATTGAATTTGGCTTCCTTGGCTTTCTCTTGCCTCTGGTATCTCGCTCTGTCTCCTGTGCTCACTTCCTTTCCATATGATGCCTTCTGCCATGTTTTGATGCAACAAGAAGGCCCTCATCAAATGCTGGCACCTTGATCTTGGACTTCTCAGCTTCCAGAACTGTGGGAAAGAAACTTTTTTCTTTGAAAATTGCCAAGCCTGTGGAGTTATGTTATAGCTAAAGAAAATGGATTCTGGCAGGATTCTCTGGGTTCTGGGGTGCTGCTACTATTGATCCTGTTTAGCACTTGGGGGAATGGGGCAGGCAGGAATAAGGATTATCTTTTACAATTTATTTTTATTTTTTGTTTTTTTGTTTTTTTGGTACTGGGGATAGAACTCGGGACCTTATGCTTGCAAGGCAGGTGCCGGAATCACTGAGGTAAATCCCTGGCCTGAGAAATTTTTTTTTTTTTTGGTACTGGGGATTGAACTCAGGTCCTTGTGCTTGCGAGGCAGGCAGCAGAACCACTGAGCTAAATCCCTGGCCCCTGAGAAATTTTTTAAAAATGGAAATGAACTGAAATTTGTTTCTACTTAATTTCTTCCCCTTTTCTCCCATATTATGAAATATTCTTACAAATACATGAAAATATGCCAACTGGCTTCATTGCCTGTTCAAATAATCCAAGCACACTGGATTTTATCCCTTTAACCACTCTTATGCACATGCACTGAACATGGACAGTGCCTTCCAAATAGCCTGAAATCCCTATGACTGAGTGCTCTGGCCTAATGTGATATCACTAATACTGCATGACAAAGCACTTTAGTATCTAAAATATCTAATCACACTATGGTCTGATAATATACAGGAGATAACTTCAATTCCTTTGCACTTACTTAAATATGTTCTATGAGTGAGTATGTGGTCTATTTTAGAGAATGACCCCTGTGGAGCTGAAAAGAGTGTGTATCCTGATTTTGTGGGGTGGAACACACTGTAAACATCTGTTAAGTTCATTTGTTCAAGAGTTTGATTAAGTTCTACTGACAGTGGGATATTGAAGTCCCTCACTACTATTATGTTAGTACTTATATGATTTTTCATGTCCGTTAGTATTTGTTTTATATAGTTGGGCACACTAGTGTTTGGTGCATATATATATATATATATATATATATATATATACACACATATATGTATATATATATGTATGTATATGATTGTTATCTCTTCCTCTTGGATTGTTCCCTTTACAAGGATGTAGTGTTCTTCTTTGTCTCTCTTAATCAGTGTTGGTTTGAAATCTACTTGAGCTGCAAAGAGGATAGCTACTCTTGCTTTTTTTTGGGTTCCTGTTGCATGGAGTATTGCTTTCCAGCCTTTAACTTTCAGTCTATGAGTTTCGTTTTGAATTAAGTGTGTTTCTTGTATGCAGCATATCGTTGGATCTTGCTTCTTCACGCATTCTGCCAGTCTATTTCTTTTGATTGGTGAATTGAGACAATTAACATTGATGGTTATAATGGATACGTATTGACTTATCATTGTCATGACCTTTTCTTTTTGTTGGATTCTCCCCCTTTGCATTTAATTTCTTGTCATGCCTGATGGATTCATTTTGTTGTGTTTCTTGGGGTTGTGATCCTTGTTGTCTTTCCCTAGGATATTGTCTAAAATTTTTTGGAGTGCTGGTTTGGTATTCACGAAGTTCCTAAGGTGCTCTTTGTCATGAAAGTATCTTATTTCTCCATCAATTTTGAAAGATAGTTTTGCAGGGTACATCAATCTGAGTTGGAAGCTATTTTCCTTTAGGGCTTGGAATACATCACTGCAAGCTCTTCTTGTCTTGAGGGTTTGCATTGAGAAGTCTGCTGTGATTCTGATGGACTTTCCTTTGTATGTGATTTGTTTCTTTTCTCTAACTGCTTGTAGAACTTTGTTCTTCTGTTGGGTTTCTGGAATCTTAACTATTATATGCCTATGTGTAGATTTCTTTTTGATCAAGGCTATTTGGAGTCCTATATGCCTCACTTATCTGCATGTCAAGTTTTTTTTCCCTGCTTGGGAAGTTTTCTGCCATTACTTCTGTGAACAGTTTTTTTTATGTCATGTGCACTCTCTCTTGTTTCTTCATTGACTCCAAGCAGTCTTATTTGTCTTTGCATTGTCTAGCAGCTGGTGGATTGATTTCTCATGGTCCCTTACAATTTTGAAGCAATTTTTCTTTTCCTGGTCACTAGTTGCAATCTTATCTTCTATATCTGAAATTCTGTCCTCACGTTGGCTCATTCTGCTGCATAGACTTTCAGTGGAGTTTTTAATCTCCTGGAAATCTGTTTGGATCTGTTTTATATATTCCATTTGTTTCCAATGTTGGGATTCCATCATGTTCCTGAGCTCCTTTCTAGATTTATTAATCATGTCTTGCACTATGAGCACAATCTCTGCTGTTATCTGAGAAATTATTTCTGATTTCATTTTTTCCAGATCCTTTTGTTGCCAATTCAGAGAGTCCAGGTGGTTGAGTATCAGAGTGTTCCATCTCTTTTCACTTTGGGGTTGCTGTAGGTGATCTGGAAGTCTGGTTTTGAGACTTGTTTATGTGTCTTCTCATCTCAATGGGGGGTGGTGGTGTGGGGGTGTGGGGGTATGCATGGGGGTGGGGTGTGCTTGTGCTGCTGGCGCCTGTGCGGCTCACCTCCTCTGTGCAGGGAACAGCCTCCTCTGAGCTGGGAGTGGTGGTATGGTGGCTGCTTTCATTTTTGTAGTAGGTAGGTCATTACTACCCCTGACTTGCCCCAAAGGACAAAGTGTTTTACAATCAAGAGTTTGATTTTGCAGACCTGTTGTACTTACTAGCTTAACTATTTGGTCCAAGGCACTTTTCTTCTCTGTAAATTGTAATAGGTAACATCTAACTCAAAAGATTCTTTGAAGAACCAAGTAAAATGATCCATGTTTAAAGTGCTTTATTTTTATTGGAATAGATGGAGAGTTTACTGAGGTCATCAATACATGGAATAGGGTAGAGAAAGCAAATTTAAAAAGATTTTACCAGAAGTGAAGGTAAATGGCTAACAACTGATGAAAGACAGGACAAACTGGGCCCTTGTTATATGCATGATCTGACTGTATAAGAACATCACTGGTCATTTGTGAAATGCAAATTAAAATAATGCTGAGATTCCATCTCACTCCAGAAAGAATGGCTATTATTAAGAAATCAACCAATAACAAAAGCTGGCAGTGGTTTGGGGAAAAAGGAACCCTGCTCCACTATTGGTGGGAGTGAAGACTGGTGCAACCACTGTGGAAATCAGTATGGAGATACCTCAAAAAACTAGGATTAGAGGTCTCATTTGACCCAGCTATTCCCCTTTTAGCTATTCTTCCTGAAAGAATTAAAAGCATCATACCACAATGATATGTGTATACCCTTGTTTATAGTGGCATAGTGTATAATAGCTAAATCTTGGAAACAGCACAAATGCCTATCAACCAACAAATGAATAAAGAAGATGTGTTTTTTTTTAGACAATGGAGTACTACTCTGCCATAAAGAAGGATGAACTTCAGACATTTATAGCTAAATGGATGCACCTTGAGACCATACTCTTAAGTTAAATAAACCAGACACACATTTTAAATACTACATTGTTTTTCTGGTGTGAGAAACAGAGAGTGGAAATAAAGACTAAAATGTATAATAAATAGTGGGAAATGGGAGAAAAAGTTCAAATGGGAAGGGGAACAAGGGAGGAGTGAGGGAGCAAGGAACAAGAAAGAAGGAACAAGAAAAAAAGTGAAAATAGAAGGAAAAAAATGGAATCAAAGCTTTTGTACATGAGGGGAGGTGGCTTGTGGGGAGGTGAGAATGGGAAAAAGGGGGTGGGATGTACCATGTACAGGTGCAAATTCCCTATGATGAGTGTTATCATTATGTATGCCTAAAATGTACAAAGAAATGTTTTGCTACAAAAAAAAGAAATGCCTGGAAAAAATAAAAAAAGAAGGTACAGTGAGGTGTCAAGTTAAAATGCCTTGTAGTTTAGCTACCAGATGGTGCTGACAGCCCAGGTCAGCTTGGCTGTGACTTCAGGTAGTGGGAGACTGGGTAGGCAGAGTTTGGAATGCGTGGTTGAGAAATTCATCTCTTACTGGAATTACAAGTTCCATCTATAGGCACTAGCAGTGAATAAAGAGCAAGAATTTGGGCCCGGGGATTTAGCTCAGTGATTTCGCTGCCTGCTACGCAAGTGCAAAGACCTGAGTTTGATCCCTGGTACCAAAAAAAAAAAAAAAAAAATTTGCCTTGTGTCCTCTTGAGCTATGGAGAATACTCATGAAAACCATGCCAATTGTTGGAATTTTCATGACTTCAGTTGATAGTTAGGGCTTAGAAATGTAGGAATTGGCTATATATATATACATATATATATATATACACACATATGTATATATATACACGTGTATATATACATATGTATATATATACGTATATATATATACACACACATACACACTGTTTGGTGTAGTATACTTTTCATTAGGATATATGTTTTATTTCTATCTTTTCTTGTTTTCCCTCATCCAATCCATTAATAGGTTGACCAGTCCTTTGTCACAAAAATGGCATTGCATTTGCTGTATTTAGTCATGTTAGTTACTACCCAGTCCCCATTTTCATCACCCTATATCTGTGTAGACAGTGCTTATTGTTTGTTGGATAATTACACGTAGCAATATGGCTTGCTCTGTCTAACAATTGCAATCTATTCTCTTCATAAGTTCTAGATAATTCTTCCCAAGTGCCAGACAAAGATGAAGGTGATCCCTGAGAAAATCTCTCAAACCTCTTTCTACTAAAGATATTTCACCTCTTGCATTTAGTTCCCCAATCCCTGTGGTGGAAACCATGAGTTGTAGCTTTTTTGTAAATCTGTGATGGACAAGAGATGCCTAAACTAAAATCTAGGACAAAGAGCACTCGAGTTACTGAAAAAGAAAGACTAACCCTGAGGTGACATGCTTATAGCTTGTGTGTCCCTGTATCTGACAGCCAGAAAAGGACAGTTCTTTAACATGTCACTACATTAGACCTAAGCTTTGTGCGATTCTAGCACAATCCATCTATCTGTGGCTTTGGCAAATTTGCAGAAGTGACATTTTCCCTCTTGTGTAAATTCTTCTGCACTGTTGTGCATGTTCTTGGTGTCAAGTTTCTCTTCTGGAAGAGCCCATTGTCTGTGATAATGGAAGCCCTTGATAGTCTCACAATGAGTTTTCCAAAGCCCTGCACTTCCCATCTCATGTGTGGGCATGCTCCTCTGTCTATGTAGAGCACCACTGCGCTCTCCTTGCCCAACCCTACCTACTCTTAAGGATCCAGGTGAAGATGTCACTGTCCACAGGAAGCCCTTGCCAATCCTCACCAGCAAATTAATTTCTTTCTTGTCCCTTCCTCCTTAGCTTGTGGTTTTGCCTCACCTAAAGCATGGATCAGTTTGCTCAGCCCAGAGCAACTCATTCGCAAGGAAGGTGCCAACTCTTTCCTCATTGCAAGCACATTAAAAACAAGGACAATGACTTATTTGACCTTATATTCCCCATGGGGCCCAGCAAAATGCCTTGGGTATAAGAGGTTCTCAATAATGATTTGCTGAATTAAATCAGTTTGTGTTTGATAAATGTTTACACAAGAGAGAGCATTGCCTTACATGGCTTTAACAACGACAGCAAACTGCTAAGCTAAAAATAGACAAGCAACAAGAACAGAAGCTGAAGGACTGCTTCATGCACATTGAGATTGTGTCACTGGGATTTTTGGAAGGCTTCTCGGAATTTCCTCTTCCTGAAGACCCTGCTGGTCTAGCATTTTGCCCACATGCTAAAAGGCATCAGAATAGACTCAGATAAAACAGAATATTTTTAGACATGGTAATCAGCTTGCTCTGCCAAATTCCTGGCCTTTGGTATGTGGTGCTGAGCAACATCAGATGCTCACACGGGCACACGCTGACATTTACAAGGCAGGACATGGGCTCTGCCAAGTTCAGAAACAACGACTTCTTTTTCATTGGCTCACCAGAGTTTCCTCAGATGCATCTATGTGTCTGCCCCTGGGGGAACCGACAGGCTGCTGGTCCTGACTGCATTTCTTATTTTTAAATCTGTAATTGATAAATTTTAATTGTGTATATTTAGGGGTACTAAATAATGTTACAATCTAGGTATATATTACAGAAAGATTCAGTCAAACTCATTAACATTTCACCTCACCAATTTATCATCTTCTTTTGATGTGGTGAAAATGTTAAAAATCTATTTTAGCATCCTCAAAATGTATTTTTACCTGTGGTCACCATGCAGCCCAATAGATGACTAAAACATTCCTCCAGTCTAACTCAAATGTTGCACTCTTTAAGAATATCTTTCCTTTCCCCATCCCCTCTCTTCAGAAGCCTTTCATTGCCACTGTTCTATGAGATGGACATTTTAGATTCATCATATAAAATAGATCATGAATCTCACTCTTTTCTTCACTTTCATTCTTTACTGGGAAAATAACATCTGCATACAAGAGAGGAAGGTATTCCTTCACCTTGGGGATCCATGAGGCTCCACTATTTTATTTTTTCACTCCATTAAAAAGTACCAGGCCATATTTAGTAATCTCTGGAATTCTACTGACTTTTTAAAGGAGGAGCATCTGTATCAGTCAGCTTTCTTTTTGCTGGGACAAAATATTTGACACCTGCTTAAAGGAGGAGAGGTTTATTTGGCTTACAGTTTTAAGTGGGTTCAGTCCAAGTTCAGCAGGCTCCAAGGAAGAAATGCCATGGTGGAAGAGCATTACAGAGCAAAGCTGCTCACCTCATGGCAGCAGGAAATAGAGAGAAGGGAGGTGATGGAGAGGGGAATATATCCTCCAAAGGCATTCTCCCAGTAACACACCTCTTCCACCAGGCCCTACTTCTTAAGAACATATTTGGCTATGAACTCATCAATGGATCCATGCATTGATGGGGATAGTGCTCCATGGTCCAATCACATTCCAAAGCCCCACCTCTCCTGAAGCAGATCCAGGGCATTGTACATGGGTGCATTGTGTGGGCATCAGGATCCACAGCCAGGGAGGGGGATCTGTCTTTAGATCATGCAGGCACCTGTGTTTAACTGAAACATTTACTCTAGGATGGAGGAAGAAAGCATATGTATACAGCAAGGACAATAACTTTTAAGACATTACTATGGAAGTAGCTTCAAGCTCATTGTAGGGCACTTCTCTCTGTCTGAAGTATGTTGGAAACCAGGCTCACATATATAAATTAAGACATCATGTAAGGGCTTTAGCCTGGGGCAGTGCATATGGCATATGCCTATATTTCCAGCAGTCTGGGAGGCTGAGGCAGGAGGATCACATGTGTAAGCCCAGCCCAGGATATTTAAGTTACTTAGCCAGACTCTGTCTCAAAGTAAAAAATGAAAAGGTCTGGAGATGTAGTTCAGTGCAAAGGGCCGGCTTCATACCCTAGTATCGCATACACACACAAAAAGGACTTTATGCTGTGAACAGCTAGAGAATACTCAGTCCAGTGAGAATGGACTTATGGAAAAAGTAGCTGTTTGTTTGGTTTTGTTTGGTTGTGATCTTTTGAATTATCTTGAGAATCAGGTGATTCACTCTCTGGTTGTTAAGATGACCAGATAACCAGGCTTATGACACTACCTCTGGGTATTTTGATTTTCTGTAACAACAGCCTTCCCACCTTTGAGACAAATCAGCCTATTTACAAGTAACAGGAAGTGTTCCTAAGCTTAAATGAAATCATGTAATTTTAGAGATTTTAAAATTTGAGTGGGACCAGAGACTAACCCAGCAGTTTGTAGACTAAGCGAAAGACTCATGTCCTGTTTAATTATTATTATTATTATTTTTGGTACCGGGGATCGAACTCTGGTCCTTGCGCTTGCACAGCAGGTGGGGAAACCACTGAACTAAATCCCCAGCCCTGTTTAATTATTTTCTAATTCTCTGTCTGCAAACTAAATCTTTTTTCTTTTTCTTTTTTTCTTAAGCAAATATCTTGCTCTTGGTAACTCTAAGACATAGATGTTAAAAATTGGATTTAAAATTTTCTTTTTATTTAAATCTTAATTTGTAATATCTCTTCTGCCCTTAACTGATTTCTGGTTTTAGACACATAAGTTCAGAAAGAAAAAAATTTAGCCTACTATTTCTAGAATAATCCACTATGGAGTTTTTAGTTAATATGTGACATATGTATAGCCACATTAATCTTCCTCTGTTTCGAGCATTCTAAGCTCTACAAAGATATTTTGAACAGTAGATATATTTTGAAGCATGATTTGCAGCATGATAGCTAGTTCTTTTCAAGATCATTTAGGAAGAATCCACAGATTTGAGAAGAAGCCGACAGCTCTTACATATACCAGTTAAGAAATGCCTCAGGATTTCCCTGTACCATGTGGCAAACTAATGTATCTTAATAGTCTTTGAAGTCTTTAAAAATGGATTGTTCAGAAGAGCTGCTGAAAGGTTGTGTACCTTAACATTTTAGGGCCAACTGGTCTTCTATTGCCAAAAATCCATGATTTCATTTGATGTAAAATAGACTGTACAGGTTGAGTCTTGGTTCTGACACTAATGAGCTGTATGAACCTGGGAACATCAGCTAACTTCTCTGAGACTTTGTTTTCTAGTCTGTGAAGTGGAGTTGGCTTAGTCAACATTCATGATTATTTCTGCAGTCATTAATTTAGCCTATTAACCTCCGACATTCTAGATAATGGTCATGATAGAATTCCTTAACCATAGAACTAAAGATGAATTATCTTAGGGGAAATTAATTTATACTTACTTAGAAGATTTTTCTAGACCTTTTCTCCAAAGCTTATTTTATCAGATTTTCATGTACTTCCTTCGGCCCTTAACCCACATATATGTCTGAATTCGTACATATACTAATATGATATATTTCTTTTTTTTATAGTTAATATGCTGTGTATCATTATCTTCAAAGTAGTTTCTCAGAATACAGGACGTAAACCAAAAAAGTTCTTACAAAAAAGAATTAGATAATAACACAAAACTTTTTCTTCAACAAATTAAGAAAAACTAGTAATATAAATGAGACCAATTAGAATATATGTTAAATTATTTTTGAGACAATGGAATATGTAATTTGGAGAAGTATTTGAATTTCTCCCTACTTCCTATTGATCTCTATTCTATTCATATTTTTTTCTCTCACTCTAGATTGACAGACAGACAGACAGACAAAGTGTCTCAGAAACTCTCATTTGGACAGCAGTCCTTTTCACCTTTAAGTGAATATAGGTTGTTTCTTAGCAAAGTAGCGGCCCATTCAATTAGACTAGTTAAAAAACAATGATAAAACAATTAACTTCATAACTGATCATTTGTATGTTTCAACTAGTTATTTTGGTTTGTTTGTTTTGTTTTTGGTACCCGGGATCGAACTCGGGATCTTGCGCCAGCGCTGCAGGCACCGGAACCACTGAGCTAAATCCCCCTCTCAACTACTTATTTTGGAATGTAAACAGTTTTCTGTCCTTTTAGAGATTAGGACAAAGTTTGGAAGAGAATGTCAATGCCATGCAGCCAGAGAAGTGCGTTTGGGATAGCGCTTGGCTTCGGTTTACTCATTTGAATTTCTTGGCGGACTTATCAGTTAAAGTAAATTAGCTGAAAGCCCTATCTTCCTAGACTTCAGAGTAATACTCATTTTGCTTCTGAAATTACCACCTTCCTGTGCTGTGAACAAAAATCATGTTATAACAGCAAAACTGCCTCTAAGAGGATCATACTATGAAGATCAAGTTTAGAGTTTCCCAGGGCTTAACAATATGGCTATTCACACTTCTTGACTGAATTCTTAAACTTTTTAAAAGGTTACCTGCTTGTTAGAAATTTTGTGTGGACTTTTGGCTATGTCTTTTATGCCAAAAAACCAGTTTGTGCTTTCAGATGATCTTAGAGTGAACATCAGAAACAGGCACCTTGGGTACTCTGACCTTGATCTGCTTACTTGAACTTTCTGTACCCCAGTTTCTTCCTCTAAAACATGAGATAGTAATAGTACCTACCTCATGCTTTCTATGAGGATTAAATGAGTTGATACCAATGTGGAGTGATGCCTGGGACATGTGAAACACTATAGAAGTTCTGCCATCATGAACTTATATTATTATTTTCATTATTGAGAAGAGAATTATCCTCTTGGTTTCGATGGTGGTACAAACTCATAGGATTTTAGAGTTCCAAGGTATCCTACAGAGTTTGCAGTCCAACCTCTTGGCCAGCGTTTGCATCTCCAACAAAAGCTATGTTAGGAAGGAGAGCAAACTTGGAATCCAAACACAGCCCACTACTGATTGGCTAAATAAACCCTGCTTCAGGAATCTGAAATACAGTATCTCCAAAGACTGATAATATCCTTAATGCTGATCACAAAGCATGTGATATTTATTGTACAATAAGATTTACCAAGAATCTAGAGCAATTTGCTCAAAAATGGATCATTTAATGGAACATGTATCTTAGTAGGTTTGGTAATTGAGTAAGTCAGCTGTCCTTCAAGTATTTGAAGAGAGTGAACCTGAAAATGGAAATTCTATAAAAGTACCAAGGAATAAGGTCAGAACATTCCCCACACTTACAGTTTTTCTCTGACAGTGGAAAAAGGACCATCTTTGAAATGCGGGTTAGCTCTGCATAACTGATAGTTCTGCATGTTTTCCCAGAAAATGGAACATTTCTTTCCATTTCCCAAATTCTAGCTCATGTATGCTGTATCCAGAATCTTTTTGACTTCCTAGAGTTTTCTTAAAAAAACTGATCTCACAGCAATAATTCTCAAACTTCACAAAATCATGTAAAAACAGCTCGAAGAGAAGTGAGCTCAGGTGGTCCAATACTCAATAGAGGTGTGTGAAGAAAAAATTTACTGTTAAGCAAAAAAACTTCACTCCAATCTACAATGTTTACTAAAATATATATAAACCAAGGAAAATTTTGACTCCAGAATTTTCAGAATTCTATAACATAAAAATCCATTGCAAACCAGTAATAGTATAGGAGTACTGTGCCTAGAAGATAACTTCATCTTCACTTCTAGATATTTCCTTTGAGGGTTGAATAAGGATTTTTTCAAATTAAGTTTAATGTGCATATCCATCTTTATGTAGTGCCTTGGAATATTTTAATACCATTCTATGGAATTTGTAGCTAAATCTTGCGTAGATTTAGAGAGGTTGATTCAGCAATACCAGTTTCTGGATTTTTCTAGATAGACATGTACAGGCTCAATGAGGTTCAACTGCTGCACTAGAGCCAAAACATCAGAAGACAGAGTGGGTTCCCTGGTCTGGGTCTTGTGTACAATTTTAGATCTACTCCCCTCTCCCTTAAGCCTTCTCCTCTCAGGCCATAGCAGCTTCCCATATCTGGGTATTAGTTTCAATCCCCTTCCCCTGTGCCTTCCCACGCTGGACACATCAGTGACACCTCTGCCCTCCACACTTACAACACAGCCTTTTAGATTTGTCCATCCTGTTTGTCAGTTGGTTTTTTGAGACAAAGTCTCACTATGTTTCCAGGCTGGCCTTGAACAACCTTGTCAACGGTTCTCCGTGTAGGATGAGTAAGTACATATTATCCCCACTTAGTTTGGCCCTGTAACATATAAAATATTTTTTAAAATTTAATTTTATTAGTACGTTTTCGATATACAATATAATGACATTCATCATTGGAATTCTGCACCTTTACATAATCTCTCTTGGTTCTTATATTTTCCCTTCCCCTGCCCTCCCTTCAACCCCTCCAACCCTCCCTGTTTACAAAGACTTTGTTTCCATTTTTTCATTTTCTCATATTAATTCCATTCCCTTCTTTCCTTTCCCCTACCCCTCCCACTTCCCCTTCCCCTTTGCCCCTTTTCTTCCTATTTCACATTATCTATTATACCTTTTAGTCCTTATTTACACTTTCAGTTTCTCACACTAGAGAAACTATTTGGTATTCACACATGTGTGTCCTGTTTATTTCACTTAAGAGTATTGCCTCAATGTGAATCGATTTATCTATAAATGTTTCTAATTTCTCATTTTTTATGGCTGAGTAGTACTCCATTTTATATTAAAAAAAGCACATTTTCTTTATCCAGTCTCCAGTTGATGGGCATTTGGGCTGCTTCCAAGTTTTAGCTATTACAAATTGTGCTGCTATGAACATGGGTACACATATATCACTGTGGTATGATTCTTTTAATTCTTTGGGGAAGATACCCAGCAGGGGAATAGCTGGGTCAAATGAGACTTCCAGTCCTAGTTCTTTGAGGTACCTCCGTACTGATTTCCACAGTGGTTGCACCAGTCTACACTCCCACCAGCAGTGGAGCAGGGTTCCTCTTTCCCCACAGCCCCGCCAGCATTTGTTATTGGTTGATTTCATGATAGCAGCCATTCTTTCTGGAGTGAGGTGGAATCTCAGTGTTGTGTTCATTTGCATCTCTCCAATGACCAGTGATGTTGAACATTTTTTCATATGTTTATTTGTCATGTCTATTTCTTTCTCTGAGAAATGTCTGTTCATTTCAGATGCCCAGTTTTGGATTGGGTCTTTAAATTTGGGAAGTCTGATTTTTTTAGATTCGAGATAGTAGACCTTTGTTTGAGGAACAGCAGGTGAAAATTTTTTCCCACATTGTGGGTTGTCTCTTCACACTGCTGGTGGTTTCTCTTGCTGTGCAGAAGCTTTTTAATAAGAAGAGATCCCACTTGTTGATGGTTTGTGCTAGTTCATGGGCAACTGAGGTTTTGTTCATGAGCAACTGAGGTATAAAATATTTATAAGCTTTTATTACATATACCTACATTATAGATGTAGTGTTAGATATTTTAATTATTCTGTTATTTCACAGAAAGCAAATAAAGTGTTATAAACTTTTGTGACCCCAACCTAAACGTCAGCCTTTATTATCCTTACCTAGCTTTAAGTACACAGCAGCTGCAGAACATGCGGTTACCACAAATTTCCTGAAGGTGGCAGCAGAGGCCCAAGATTTGGAAAAGGTGCAGATGTTCTTGTGCACACTCAGGCTATGGTTTGAAAAGCTACCCGAGGAGACCTGCTTTGGTATCTTGAAATTCCTTTTGTTGTTATTGTTTCCGAGAAGACCTGGGTCATGATATGTCAGGAAGGTGATCAAATGCAAATGATATCTGAGAAGTAATTGCCTGTTATTAATCGTTAAAACCTCAGGCAAAATGAGAGCATTCATGCATTAACAAGGCCTCCGGGAAGTGGAGCTGACCATGAGGTGAGAGAAAGGGCAAGTAGCAGGAAGAAAGGGTTTGGAGGACTCGGGCTTAGGGTTTGCATTTGGAGCTAGAGAGTTTATCTAGTATGTATGAGGCCCTGAGTTAGATCTCCGTCAAGGGAGGAAAAAGATTACAAAAGGGCTCGGGTGTGGACATCCCTTGGTCCTCTGGCCTCAGAGCTCAGTCCTGCGGGGAGGGCACAGCTGGAGGAGGCCGGGGCTGAGTCCGCTAGGACGGGGCAGCGCCAGTGACCCCCTTGTCCAAGTCTAAGGCAGTGAGCTCCTCGAACAGCCTCACCCCTGCTTTACATAATAATCCGATTCTATAAGGGGTATTAGTACAGATTCCTTGTTTCTACTAGAGATTAGGGGGAGTAATAAAACGAAAGGAGACTCGGAACGTTGTTAAAGTTCAGGAGGTCACGTTTTTCAACTAAGTGTGAAGTACCCCAGAGCTAACACCAGATGGCAGAATTGCACCACAAAATGCTCAAGGAGTCGCGCTGTTTAACCGCTTATATTCAGCACCTGGAATTTCGCTTATAAAGATCAATTATTCTTTTTTTCGGGGGATCAATTATTCTTGATTTGAACTTTTCCCATTAGTGAAGAATACATTTTAGCCAATAGTAGCTGCAGTAGGTATTCTCTCAGTCACTGTTTTGGGAAGATGGGCATCTAAAGTTGTATTGCCTGTCACTCAGTGTGTTTTATGATTCAAAATTATCAGTGGGGGAAAAACAATCAGCACCGGAGTTGAAGCAAAATATGTCCACAGCCAGAACGTATCAACTGTTGTGAAATTGCAAGGCAAAATCAATTTAAAACTGTTTGACTTGAATTTACTGTTTTTGACTTGCAACCTATGAGATTTTCTAAAAGCATAAAATGAAATGGATACAAAATACAGTGTTAAATGGCTTGGATTTTTAAAAACCATTTCTGTCTAAAGTTGCTCTTGCTAAATGTATATCTGGCTGAGGAGTATCAAAAGGTGATTATCCAATGAAATACCTAGAACAAGCCTCACATGTAGCGGGAATCAATAACTGGAGGCTGTTGTTCCATGTATTAAGAAGAAATAATAAACTGGAGGACACAGGCAAAATTCTTAACTAGCATGGGCCAGGAGGTGGCAAAGAGCAATATATCATTGGGTGAGGTGGCTGTCACTGGTTGTGCAGTCAGGCACACTGTCTGTGGTCTGGGCGTGGAGGATCCACCTGAGAATTGTTGCCAATAGCCATAAAAAGAAATGGAAGGGAAGATTGTGGGTTGTTGATTTTCTAGAAGAAGCTTTCTGCCAAGGATTTTCCTGATGTGAACTTGGCTGTTCCTTAGAGGAGAAGCTCGAGGTCTCGCTGTCGCTGGGAATGGCTGCCATTTTCATCAGGGGAGCTCTGATCTTTACCATGAGCATCACTTCCTGGCTCCAATGTGGATTCCTGGTGGCACAAATCCTTCATCTCACCAGCGTAGGCTTTCTGGCTTCCACTACTGGCCTTTGGGCCTTCCAGGTGCAGGTCCTCAATACAGACAACCATGAGACATTGCTGTGGGCTCTAGGTCACTGGCTGGACTTGTGGAGGACATTGCCTTGTACTCTGAACCTTTAGCTGCACTTATGTGGGACACTGCTTCGATCCAGGCCCTCGGCTGGATTCTTTGGGCCTCTAGTGTGGGGTCAATCTCTTGCATTCTTTTGTATTTGACTTTTTGGGTAGTTATCATAAAATAATCCTATAAATTATGTGACCTGTATTTAACATATTCCCTTGTCAAAACCCTGACTATAACAGTGGTAGGAGCTGAGGGTTCTCTATTGCCCTAAACACTGCAGATGAAAATGCTCAGCCGTGGATAATATTTCAATAATAGGAAATCGACGTCTTTCTGCCTCTCCAACTTGGGTTACAGCTCCAGCACTCTGGGGTCGGTCCTTGTGCCTTTCTTTGATAGCTTCAGGACATTCAGTGGCCACAGTGACTTTGTAGCTTCCAGACACCATTTGTATGAGGCAGGCATAGGAGGAAAGGACGGAGTTCTTCATGGCTGGGGTCATCCAACTGTCACCATCATTTCCTCTTTTCAACTTCTGAGCAGCAGAGATGGGGTGAATTTCTTAATCTCTTGTTTGGATAAATGTAGAATTCAGTCATTCATCAAGCTTTTCTCCTCCCCATCTCCACTCCCCTTCCTTTTCTCACTTCTTTTCTTTCTTCTTCTTTCTCCATTTATTCTTTCCTTGTGTCTTAACATCTCATTACTTACTGTGTTCTCTTACCTTTAGGTACAGACATTAGAAGCAGGTGCTTTAGCTAGCTTCTTATTTCCTGTTCTCGGCTGAATTGCATTTTCCTGACCCGGTGCCAATTCATCTGAACTTCCAACCCCCAGAACGTTAGACGGTGACTGTATTTGGAATTAGGATCTTTGGAGAAGTAACTAAAGTTACACAAAATGATTAGACGGATCGTTACAATGGCCACAGAAAGGAGGTCCTCATGACTGGTGCACCCGTAACAAGCAATCGGCACACAGCCGGGTTCGGAGGAAAGACACAGCAAGGTGGCCGGGCCTCACCAGAAATCAGCAGCCATCTTGGACTTCTTGCCTCCGGAAATGACTTTGTTGTTGAAGTCCTGACTCTGAGGTATTTTGTTACAACAGCCCCAGAACACCAATGCATCACTTTAGATTCTTACATTTTTTAAAGTTGCTTTTTTATTAGCAAATGTTGGCATACGTACTATTAAATTCCTCCAGGGGAATTGGCATGAACATACCGCATCTAAATCATTTTTACTTTCTCTTCCCCTCCCACTTTCCTCTCTCTCCCCATCCTCAGATGCTTTTCCCATCTCCATAAAATCTTCCTCCCTGTTTCCGAGCGTCTTATTCCGAGCATTTTATTTGATTTTCCTCTTTAAATTATTTTCCTTTTTAAACATGCACACTTCAGGATATGTGGATCATTCTTGTGTAGAGGCCAGGCTGCTCTTCTCTGAATTGCTCCAATTGCGGAATCTCTGCTGCTGGAGCCAGCACCCTCCTTCGAGATTTACCCTCAGCTTCACCAAGTTTTTTTTGTTTTATTTTGTTTTTTGGTACCGGGGATTGAACTCAGGACCTCTCGCTTGCGAGGCAGGTGGTGGAACCACTGAGCTAAATCCCCGGCCCTAACAGTATTTTAAAGACTGGCTTTCCTGGCCTTTAGGTCTTGTCACTACCATGGCCACACCCACCTGCAGGTGACCATGGCGAGGGATCTGTGTAGAGTGTGGCAGATTTTGAGCCCCATTCCTGCACCGTTCCCTTGCAACAGGTTCGAGCAGACCCATTTGTTCTGTATTGACTATCACCCTGAGTACCCAGGAAGTTATCAGGAAACAGAATAAACCTAAAAGTAGGGGCATTTGTGGGGATGAAAGAAGGCTGAGGCTGTAAACAAGGAGAAAATGTTGCTCCAAACCTTTCCTTTCCTGTTGCGCTGGCCAAACTCTTCTCCGGGCACAGAATGGGCACGCGAGTGTAGAGGTCCCTGAGACCCCAGGAGTGGGTGAAGATGCTGAAATCCTGCAGGTGGCAGCATTGCATTGCACATCACAGCTGAAGAGAAAACCTCTGCGTCATTCTTCCACTTTATTTATTTATTTTTTCCTCTCTTCTTTTTTCTTTTCTCTTTTTTCCCCTCTAGTGGGTAAGTTACTGGAACCTTTAAAAAAATGATTATTTATGGTGAAAACTTGGAAAAGCAGTTATGCCTGATTTTTCAGGCTCACTGCTGTGGCCTGTACTGCCCTGCAGAAACCTTCTCTGGAAAGCTGAATTCAGGGGGGATGTCTTGTTATTCTGGCTACCAGGACTTGTGGAATCCCAGTGTCAGACAGATACATATTTTGAAATTAAATCTTAGAGATATTCCCAGTCTCCTTTTGAGTCCCTAAAGATAAGTTTACTGAATTTTTTTTTTTTAATAATTATTCTCAGAACTTTAGGCAACCAAGTGATGAGGCTGAGAGGGACTCTGCAGATGGAGGCACACATGTCCCCAACCCTACATGGAAGGAGAGTTTAAAGTTGCTACTTTAAACAACTCCAGTAATTACTGTTTTCGTCAAAGTGTGACTCTAAGCCAGAGCTGAGCAAACCTTGTCTTGTGCAGGTCCAGACTGTAAATATTTTCAGTTTAATGAGCTATACTCTCTTTGTCACAGCTATTTTATCGTTTATCCTGAAAGTAGCCATAGAGAATATAACACAAGTAGGTGCAGCTGTGTGCCAATAAAACTTTATTTACAAAAACAGGTGACACATTTCCGTCATGGGATGTACTTTGCTGACACTTGTTTAAAAAGCTACCTTGTTTCCCTCTAAGGAAGATCACTTTTTGTATTATATTTGAATTTCTCTACAGGTATGTTTTCCTTCTTTGTGTTTTTTTTCTCAATCCTGCTACTTTCCACATATGTTCTGAGCGTGACCTTGACTTTGTCTTTCTCTCTCTCGGTAAAATGTTGGGTTATGTTGAAATAGGGAACTGACACCTGAGCTTAACAGTGAAACTAGGTCTAATCATCATGGTGGCTTGGGCATATCTCATTCTATTTTTTCATACAACCTATCTGGTTTGAGTTCAATCTTTAGAACAGGGGTTTAGACTTGAGATTGTGCTTGGGTTGGAACTGCCTGCTAAGTATTCATGTAATGGAGTGAAGGCTCTTCACATATCTTGGAAATCATGCAAGTATATATGTTACTCCAAGCCAGTTCATGCAGTGAACTATATTTATAATTTTATTAGAGATAAAACATGTATACACTTATAAACAGTGTTCTGTATCTAGTAAAACATATTAAATAATTGTCTAAAATGGCAATGTATTTAGTAAAATGTTCATTAATAGTTGGTCCCACAGTAATAATTCCAAATACAGCTTATGTAGTGTCTTGCCCCTTGAAGAAGATGGGCTGTGTGCAGATTATAATGATGAGTAAGTGAATCTGCCCAGAAGATCAGAAGTAATGAGATTCTGAGGGCTTTCTTTAGGCAGATCTGAGATTCTGGTTAGGTCTGGACTTTGCTTTCCTTCTTGAAAAGATTTCTTTGAGGGCGGATTGACCTGCTAAGCTCTTTCCCATCCATTTAGACTGGAGTAGACTCCAGAAGAGTAAAGCAAATATATTCCAGGAATTCCTTCTGATGAACTTATTTGGGGGTAGGTAGAGATGGAAGGTTGCTTTTTGTCTCACTTGGATTCTAAGTTTACAATAAGATTGTAGTTGTGAAGTACTTTAGCATGAACTGAGGCTGGTATAGTGTACCTTTCCTTTCTCCCCAAAATCCTTTGCAGCTAGATTAATTTATGATTAATCCCTATCATTGATATGTGAACTATGATAACTGACTAAAAAAATCAGCAGAAATCTGTGATTGGCCCTCAGTTGTAGACCAATGGTCATATGAATCCCTACTTTATGTCTGTTCCTATAGGCAAATAAAGACATTTTGAAGGCTTATGTGTACAATAAAGGGCTTTGTCTATTTTAATCTTTCTTGCCAGTTTGGAAATCTTGTTGCATGGTCTGGGCCGCAGCAGTAGACAAAAGTAAATAGAGAAAACTGCTTTATGGAACAGCCTTGGAAAATGTGGTAGTTAATATATAGATAGGCTTTATGTAGGGGGAATTTCCATTATAAATATACTCAGAGGACCAAAAAGTAAATTACACAGAAAGCACACACTAGGTACTTGGAAAGCACGGTGTCTATAGACAGATTACGTGAAACACATATCAAGGAAACTCTCCGGGGGAGACTTGAGAATTTGCTCAAGGTGTTGGGATGAAAAGTGCTGCTAACTTGTTTTAATTATTGGTTGAAACTTGAGGGAAAGAGGAAAAAATACTCCAGATGATACAAAGTGGGCCTTTTTTCTCTTCACAGTGGTCTTTTGGGAATCATTTTCCATTTCTACCCAGCTTTGGAAAACCTGGGAGTGTATTTTCACTGCATAGTCTAAGCTTCTTTCTTAAGTTTTTCAGAACTGTGCTGTTCAACATGGTACAATTGGCCACATGTCACCATTGAGCACTTTCAATGTGGTTGCTCTACCTGAAAAAACTGCATTGTTCGTTTTCCTGAATTTTAATTGATTTAAATGTGAGAAGCCATCTGTGGTTAGTGGCTATGTGCATACTGGACATTCCCATCATCATAGAAAGTTTTGCTTGAACAGTGCCTCACTCATGAGAGTCACTGGTCAGTAATTTTATTCACAGAACTGTTTTAATACCAAAGACTTAGTTTGTTCCCAACAGATAAATTTGTATAAAAAGAATGCTATGGAGAATATAACTTTCATTTTATTCAGATCTTATTAATATTTGCTCAAAACTTTCTCTCTTTAGTTGTGAGTCATTTTGTCTATTTTTACCCATAACATTTTATATTTATTTCCTTCTAATATAATTAAACAAACATATACTAATTTCAGAAACTATTTCTTTTTTTTTCTTTTTTGTTTCTTCTTTTTATATTTTTTTCTTCATTTTGTCTTTATTTTATTCTTTTCCCCATTAACTTTATTGGTACATTTTAGGTATAAAATACAGTTACATTCATCATTGGGATCTTGTACCATTACATGAGTCTCTTGGTTCTTATTTTTTTCCCCTTTCCTTGCCCTCCCTTCACCCCCTCCACCCTTCCCTATTTGCAAAGACCTTGTTTCCATTTTTTTCCTCTTCTCATATTTTTTCCTTTCCCTTTTTTCCCTTCCCCTACCCCTCCCAATTCCCCTGCTCTTTTAGACCTTTTCTTCCTGTTACACAATATCAGTTATACATTTTTAAAATTACAATATTAAGATCTAGGAGACATTACCACAGATTTTACAGAATTTAAAAGGATATAGAAAGCATATTACAGAAATCTTTTTTGAAATAAACTTGACAACTTCTAAGAAGTAACTTGGAAGACAAATTAATGAAACTAACTCTGGAGGAAATATAAAATTTGAATAGCACCTATTAAAGAAAGTATATTCCTAGCTTGTAAACCTACTTATATGACAACAACAGGCTCATAAACATTTTAACTAATAAATTATATCAAAAAAAGCAGAAAAAAGAAGGAACATTTCTCCTCTCATTTTAGGAACTCAACATTGTACTAATCCTAAAACTGGATAAAGATAATAGAAGAAAAAAGTATGAACATAGATAGAAATTTGTTTAACAAAACAAAGTATTAAAAGTCAGACCTGGCAGGATGTAGAAAGTGGTTTTGTTATAGGGATGGCAGTGTTGGTTCAGCATTGGAAGATCCACCCCCAAAAGCCATCATTTTAACAGAGGAAAGGAAAAAGCCATGTGATCTTGGCACTAGTTGGAGAAAAAATATTGGACTAAATTCTACAGCTATTCATGGCAAAAGCTATCCGGAGACTAGAAGTAGAACAGAACCTTCTCAACAGATTAAAGACATGTACTCCATAGTTCCAGTGAGAATGCTTTATATGAATGGAGAAGACACAATGCTTTCTCCTTAAGGTGGGGAACAAGGGCAGCTATGCTTACTCTTTATCTGTCCATTAAACTTTGAAACCTAGTCCCCACCAAAATAGTCTGGCCATAAAATGACACAACTAGGATAGGATTGGCATGGCAGAAGCAAAATCTTTATATGTAGATGAAATGATCATCTACAGAGAAAATACCAAGAAATCTCTAGGAATCCCTAGAACTTGTACTTGAATTTAGCAGGATTAGAAAACACAAGGTATATATAAAAATTCAGGTCTGTGTATACTTGCTATAAATGAAGAATTGGATATTGAAATTTAAAAGTTATGTAGGAGTACAAAGGACCTAGAAAAGTTAAAAACAAAAACAAAACCAGTGTTGGAAGACGTTTAGTACCTAATTTTAAGACTTCTTCTAAAGCTACAGTAATCAAGGCAGTGTTGGTGTAAGGAAAGACATATAGATCACTTGAATAAAACAGAGAATCTAGAAATAGGACCACACATATATGGTCCACTGAGTTTTGAAAGATTATTTAACATTAGCATTTTATAGAATATAAACTCAATTCAAGAACCGAGGAAGAGATAGTGTTTTCAGCAAATGGCACTAGAACACCTGGTATCCGTATATAAAAATTTAACCTCAACCCTTTTTTTCCATACATGAAAATAACTTTAAGGGATCTATGAGCCTAAATAAGAAAGCTGAAAAGTATAAAACTTTAAGAAGAAATTATAAGGGAAAATATTTATGAATTCAGGGTAGGCAAGAACTACCTAGGATACAAAAGACATGATGTATAAAAGAAAAAAATTGATAAATGAGATTCCATCAATATTTAGAACTTTAAATGACATCATTAAAATGAAAAGTAGTCCTTAAACAGACCACATTTCCAATGCATATAACCTATGACCAGAATATATAAAGAACTCTTACAGCTCATTAATAGACAACCCAATTAAAATGTAGACATAAGAAGATGATAAATAGCCAGTATAGCACAAGGAAAGGTGTGCAACTCTAGAATCAGAAAAATACTAATCAGTACAATAATAAGATTGAATTATACACTCATTAGGGAGATGAAGTCAAAAGTTTTAAAAGCTTTGTCATGACTTTTTCTTTTTGTTGGATTCTCCCCCTTTGCATTTAATTTGTCATGCCCAATGGATTCATTCTGCTGGGTTTCCCAGGGTTGTGATCCTCAATGTCTTTTCCTAGGGTATTGTCTAAAATTTTTTGGAGTGCCAGTTTGGTATTCATGAAGTTCCTGAGGTGCTCTTTGTCATGAAAGTATCTTATTTCTCCATCAATTTTGAAAGATTGTTTTGCAGGGTACATCAATCTGGGTTGGAGGCTGTTTCCTTTAGGGCTTGAAATACATCACTCCAAGCTCTTCTTGCCTTAAGAGTTTGCATTGAGAAGTCTGTTGTGATTCTGATGGGCTTTCCTTTGTATGTGATTTGTTTCTTTTCTCTCACTGCTTGTAGAATTTTGTTCTTCTGTTGGATTTTGGGAATCCTAACTATTATATGCCTATGTGTAGATTTTTTTTGATCAAGGCTAGCTGGAGTCCTATATGCCTCACTTATCTGCATGTCAAGTTCTTTTCCCCTCCTTGGGAAGTTTTCTGCCATCACTTCTGTGAAGAGTTTTTTTATGTCATCTGCACTCTCTCCTCTTTCTTCATTGAGCCCAATCAGTCTTATGTTATTCTTCTTTGTATCGTCTAGCAGCTGCTGGATTGATTTCTCGTGTTCCCTTACAATTTGAAAGCAATTTTTCTTTTCCTCCTCACTAATTGCAATCTTATCTTCTATATGTGAAATTCTATCCTCACCTTGGCTTATTCTGCTGTGCAGACTTTTGATGGAGTTTTTAATCTCTTGGAAATCTGTTTGTATCTGTTTTATGGATTCCATTTGTTTCCTATGTTGGGATTCCATCATGGTCCTCAGGTCCTCTATTTTTTTATCTGTGTCCTCTCTAGATTTATTAATCATGTCTTGCACCATGGGTAAAATTTTTGCTGTTATCTGAGTAATTATTTCTGATTTCATTTTTCCCAGATCCTTTTTTGTTGCCAGTTCAGAGAGTCCAGGTGGTTGAGTATCAGATTGTTCCATCTCATTTCCCTTTGGGGTTGCTGTAGGTGATCTGGAAGTCTGTTTTTGAGGCTTTTTTATGTGTTTTCTCATTTCCACGGTGGGGGGTGGTGGTGCTTCTGTCACCTACGGGGCTCATCTTCTCTGTCCTAGGAACTTGGGATGGCAGCAGGGGAGCTTCCTTTTGGGTGCTGGGACCGGCTGAGCTTCACTGCCCTAGGAGCCTAGGATGGAGGCGGGGGAGCTTCCTTCCAGGTGCTGGGACTGGCTGAGGTTCTCTGCCCTAGGAACCTGGGATGGAGGTGGGGAGCTTCCTTCCGGGTGCTGGGACCAGCTGAGCTTCTCTGCCCTAGGAGCCTGGGATGGAGGCGGGGGAGCTTCCTTCGGGGTGCTGGGACTGGCTGAGCTTCTCTGTGCAGGAACTATTTCTTTAATTGTGCCTGAAATGTGCTCACTGATCCTTAGTATAATATGTATGTAGCTAATTTTGTTTTCTCAGTGGGAAAACCAAACACAAGATAGACTTGTTCTTTATTCATGACAAACAGTAGAATGCTACAGTTTAGTAATAACAATTTAAGAGGGTGGAAACATTTTAGGTCATTAAGTTACCGGAGAACTATACACATCTAGGTACCTTTTCTGCTCTCATTAGTTTCTCAAAAGATTATCTGTGAGTACCTAATTTAGTTTTTTCCTTTTAATCTCACTCCATGTACATATGAAAGAAAAGGAGACCTTTGTAAATGTTTTCATCATGGCTTATAGCTGAGCATGGTGTATTTAAGATATTGCTAATGGTCTTAAATATTATAGAATCACCGGAAAATGAACTGAAAGCAAAACAGCATTAACATCCCCACAGAGTTGAACTCGCTGAGGACCCACCCTGTTCTGTTTCACTATCACTGTACATATAAGGGCCTTCCAAGCGCCTGTGCTGTCGTTGCCACTATTGAATGAAGGCATTTAAATGTGAGTATCTGTTTGTTTATTGACATGGGGTAATAAATGTTATAACAGCAAAGATGTTGAGGACTAAGGGCTCTCTCTGTTTAATTTCCTTAGGATGTAGAACTTATGGTTTGGGGGTCCAGGAGCTGTTCTGTGATTTGCATACATAGCCCCCAGAATAAAGGCTATTTCCAGCTCCCTCCTCCACAGAAAGGTTTCTGAAGGGCAGAGTCAAGGTCAGAGACCAGCTGACTTACCTGTCTGTGACGGTATCCGTGCTTTAAAGACACGTGACTTCCTCGCTGATAGGAAGTAGGGGAAGATAGTGGAAGAGGAGTCCTTCCCCTCGTCTCATCAAAGCCCAGTTTCCCCTTTTGTTTCCATTATCTGGTCTCATCCTTATGTTGTCAGAAAAATACATCAGCAACATCACACCCTACTCAAAAGTTTGCCAACACCTTTTCCAAATAACAGCGATCAACATATTTAATAGACTTCAGCTGTCTTTTTGGGCGATCTGGCAACAAACTTAACTGAAAAAAATGTTACATTTTAAAAAAGAAGCACTGCTTTATTGCTTAAATGTGGAAATAATACAGACCACCAGCTAAGCTAATAGTTTTTTGAAAAACAAAGTTCAACATGCCCAGTGCTACTTCAATAACATACATAATTGGAAGGTGACAAAAAAGATTAACATGTAAAAATGGGCCCACATTTGCTGGCAAATCATTGCTGTTCTGAGCTTTCCACCAGTGCTGATTATCGGAATGTCATGTGAAGAGGCTAAGAAACAACCCTCAAGCTCTCCAATAAATATAAATAAGTCTGCTAACAAATAAAAACACTGTGGAGCTCAAACTTCAACATTTTCCCCAATCTGTTCTTTACTGAGTTTCCCCTCGAAAATAATTTGTTATTTTGTGAATAATTTGCCTTACCCTCTTTGGATTCTCAGTGTACATTAATGGCTAGACTTTAATCAGCAATGGAAACCTTTGTGAGTTTCGGCAAACCTGACTGGTGGACTTATGCACAAGCTGGTAAACTTGGCCCACTTAGCTGATGGGAGAGCAGCAAGGTGCTGTATGTAGAGAAAGACATGAATAGCAATAGTTGTTGAGAACCATTAAAGGAAATAATGTTTCCCATTAGCTCTCATTCTAAACTTGGTGCTGATTGCCAAGATGGTCCAGAAATTGTACCACAACTCATTTCTTTTTTTTTTTCACTTTATTAAATTCTTTTATTGGTACATTGTAGGTATACAGCACAATTACATTACACATTGGGAATTGTACCTTTACATGATGCATCTTGGTTCTTATTTTTGCCCCATTCCTAGCCCTCCCTTCACGCCCTCTACCCTTCCCTATTTACAAAGACTTTATTTCCATTTTTTCCATTTCTCATCAACAAATCATTTCTTTTGTTTTTTCTTTTAACATTATATGAACTAATTTAGCTCTGAAAAAGCATTTAAACACAAGTAGACCACAATTTCAATACTTCCTCCCCCTAAAAAAGGATGGAGAGTTTTGAAGCCTCATTTTTTCTGGCTCTGCTCCTCAAACCTCAAAAATATTTAATAATAAGTAGATAAAATCCCACTGGGGACAGAAAATCTTTTTCCCCCCTTTTCCTAACCATTTTGTATTAACTGGTGCTTACCTCTTTGTACTACTGAGTTTATGGGGAACCTTTCAAAAAACAAGGTCCTCAATTTAGCATGCAGAAGGGAGGTGGGAACTTAGACTTCTTAGGAAGATAAGATTTCAACCCCCATGAGTCTTGAAATATCAAAGTATGAAAGGAAATGTGTCAGTGTAGAGTTTTTCGCTGGGACTGGCCCTGGCTTTTATCTCCCCACCACTTGGATTTGGGATGACCTTCATTGGTCTTCTGAGTAGAGTGAGGTAGAACCAATGTGAGCAGCTTGAGGCAGTTTCCGTAGGAGGCAGAATTCCAGGGTGACCCACAATGACCCTCCCCTCTGTAATCCTGACCTTCACTGTGCTTGGGCACCAGTAGCTCTTGTGATCATTTTACCTTAGAAAGCAGAAGGGATTTGCACCTATAATTAATCTTCCAAATGAGTTTAAGAATCAGATTTTACTACTTGAAGATAGGAGGTGGTCTAGGCAGGACTGACCTAATCACAAGTCCTTTTGGTCTGTCTCTGGAGGTCACAGACAGAGGCAGGTGGAGATCTGAAGGGGTTAGTAGGGCCTGGCTGGCTTGGAGATGATGGGAGGCCTTGTGGGAAGAAATGTGAGGTGGCTCAGGGCCTGGCAATAGCCTCTGGTTGACAGCCAGCAAGGATGTAGGGACCTTTGTCCTACAGCCACAAGGAACTAAATTCTGCCAACAATGAGAGTAAGGCTGGAAACAGACCTTTCTTCACCCAGAGCCTTCAGATAAGAACTGATAATTGATGTCAGTCTTGTGGTACCCAGCAAAGAGACACTAGTCACAGTGGATTGGACTTCCAATGTATGAAACTGTGAACTAATAAATGAGTGTTTTGTTAAGGGCTAAGTTTGTGGTTAGTGTTATGCAGCAACAGAAAGCTAATACAGCCTCACTCTTGGAACCTTGCCATGGTCATGAGACCATGCCCACCCCAGCCTGCTGTAGACTGATACCACATGGAGCTCAGCTGAGCTACCCCTGGCAAAAAGGCCAGAAGCAGAGGCACCTAACCAACCTTCAGAGTCTTGATGCTGAGGAAGACCAGTTGATGACAGAACCATCTGCTTATCCTGCTCTAAGCTGCATAATCATGATTCTGTATAAACCATTGTTATCTGGACCATTATGTTTTGGGATTGTTACACAGCAATATGCAACTGATACACGGTCTACCTGCATGAGCAGGTATCATACTTCTGATGTTTAATGCTGAGCAGGTACAGTACATTTTCACCTTTAGAAAAGGTAAAACTGACTCCTTTTAAGAAGTGAAGCTTTAGTTTGCTTACTGATTTCAGGGAATGACTACCCCATTTCAATAAGATATTCAGGCAAATACTACAGAAGTCTTCTCCATGGTTTTACTTTCTGTGGTTTCAGTTACCCATGGTCAACTGTGGCCCAAATCTAGTAAATGACATGTTTCTGGAATAAGCAATTCATAACTTTTAAATCGTACACTGTCCTCAGTAGCATAATGTAATCCCATACTATCATGCTCTGCCCTACTTGGGATATGAATTATTCCTTTGTCCAGTGTATCCATGATGTATATGCTACTCTTACATTAGTCACTCAGCAGCTATTTCTGTCATCAGATTGATTGCTGTGAGGTTGTAGTGCTTGTGTTCAAGCCCTTATTTTATTTAATGATGACTCCAAATCATAAGAATAGTGATGCTGGCTATTTGTATATGCCAAAGAGAAAACACAATGTGTTTCATTAAATAAAATGTAACAATATTTGTCTTAATAAGGAAAGAAAAAAATCATATTCCGAGGTTGCTAAAATCTATGATAAGTCATAGTTGATAATCTCTTCCTGTGACTAGTTTATATTTGTAAGTTAATTTTATCATAGCTATTTATATTTAGGAAAAACATAGTTATCTTTTTGGTTCAGTTTCTCATGGATGAAGAAGAGCTACCACATCACAGAGGTGATGAAAGCTGTGCTATGGCTTCAGTTAGGATTATTGCACAATCCATGTCAAAATTCCTCATTGGCCCTACAATTAAAGTAGGAACACAATCATATCTCGAGGAAAATAACCAGGATCTTGAAGTAAATTATTTTAACAACCCAACTTTTCACCATTGTAAATATGTGTTCACGTTATAAATACTGTGTGTAAAAAATAAGTTTGTTGTCTTGCCAAACTTCTCATTATGGTCAAAAGGGTACATGCTGTGGCAGACAGCAAATGTGAAAGATGAAGATGAGAACATTTCAATGGTGTATTCATGTTGTCATTGTTTATGTGTATATTTATGAATACAATGGACCCTCAAGTTATGGCCGGCCTGATACATGAACAACTTGGGTTAATTAAGTTGATGGAAGATTCATCTGCCTCTTGTTATCTATAGCATGTACCCAGGTAAACATCCAGATCTCAGCTGTATTGACTTACAATCAACTTGAGTTGCAACTAGCCCTTAAGAACTGATTGAGTTCGTAAGTCAAGGGTCCATTGTATATGTGGCGTGTCTCCACACGTGGTGGGTCTGAACTGTCATTGGTGAACTCAGGAAGCTATTTTCTGAACTTGGGCCTCTCAGTAGTTCCTAGGATGAACAAGTGGGTCTGTGAAACCCAGATGTGAATGCCTCAGTACTGCTTTGAACTCCTGACACGGATATGACACATCTTAGATTTAGAACTTCAATATTTATAGTATTTCAGTAATAGAAAGATTTTAATAGTATCTGGTATTAATGTCTCCATGAAAAAGCTGTGCTGATAGCTTACCTCCATCCCAAATGAACCACACAGTGACAGAATAGGCATTGGAGGGTGGAGGTGAGGAGACTGGTGTGAAGGAGAAAATGTAAATCAGCAACAGAGCGGTCATTGCTGGGTGAGTGGGTGTGGAGAGCTGTGCAGGGAGTAGACAGTGCCTTGCAAAGAAAAGCGAGCAGGTTACCCCAAGGTCACACAGGGAAAACTGTGAAAGTGGGGCTGGGGAGTAGGAAGGGACTTAAAATACCTTAGGAGGGGAAGGAGGGCAAGATGGAAGGCGGGGGATGTGAGGAGATGAGAATCACATCCAGCTACAGAGAACCTCATGATTGTATCGCCTGGGACCTCTAGGTTGGTCCCCAAAAGAGGCAGTCACTGGATGTCGAGTGTACGTGATAGGATATTGAGGGTGGAGGCTGTCGTCTCAAGTTCAAAGCAATGCTTTTTCCTCCTGTAAGGTTTTTAGGAAGGGCACAGCCCACCCAGATTCCCCGGACAAAACTCCACTGGACATTGCCACATCTGGGTGGTCCATAAGCTATCGAAGGCCTCTCCTCTCCGCAAAGCACTGGCAGCACAGTTTTGGTTGTTCAGCTTTCCCAGACAGGTGGCATCTGCCTCCAGTTCCTGCTCACTTTTAAGCCAGGTATCTATTTTATTTTGTGGTAGAACCATAGTTTCCTCACTGTCATAAAACTTCAGACTTAGGGGACATTTAAGGACACAGAAGGAATAGTGGAGCACCATTCTTGAAATGAGGTATTTTCACTCACAAGTATAAATGCCTTCATCGCACCATTGTTTCCAAGCAGATTCTGAATATGGGTTCATGTAATTATAATACAATGAATTAGTATTTATAGATCTAGCTCCATCACACAGGATCTGCATGACCTTGGGTTGTTTAAACTCTCTAAGTTTCAATTTCTTTCTATGCAAATTGGGTATCATATTATAATTGGGGTATTTTGTTAGGGAGCTCTCATTCTTTACTCCTGATGTTCCTTTCAGTTTGGAAGGACCTGTTCTTCTCCCATTTCCTTCTCTGCTTTAGTAGTCTAAGGCTTGTAGCCTCTCTCCACTACCCTGTCACCCATTTGGGATTTATTTATCTGATTGATGGATGTGAAACAGCATATTTAATGTAGCCATTCTCTTATCACTTCTGCTTTGGGCAACTGTCTGATAGGAGCAGGACATTTTCTTTTCCTAGGAGGGAGCTGAGAGGGGCTTCCAGCTCTCCCCCCATCATAGCCTCCTGTCTGTCACAGAGTGCCACCTGAAAATGTTCCCTACAGTCTTAGCTCTCTTGTGGGGGCCAGGTGTAGAGGATCCATTCTGATAAACAGAACATGGAAAGAATGGTGGCATACAACTTTTGAGATTAGGTTGCAAAACGCTGGAACTTCTGCCTTGTGGTTTTCTTCTTCTCTTTCTGTTGGAGCCCTTGCTACAGTAGGTAGAAAGTGGCAATGAGCAGCCACAGGGAAGACCACACAGTGGGGACTGATGTCTGCAGCCCATGGCCACCAGGGAACTGAGGGCCTCAGTCTAATAACTGCTGAGGGGAAGCAGGCACAGGAGTGGATCTGCAAGCAGGTGCTCTGCAGCTGAGCCTAGAGATGGTTTCAGGCCCAGCTCACCTTGACTATGGCCTTCTGAGTGACCCTGAACCACAGGACTCAGTTCTTCTGCATCTAGGTCCCGGTGTCCTGGAAACTGTGAGATAATAAATGTGTGTAGCTGGATGAAGTGGCACTTGCCTGTAGTCCTAGCTACTTGGAGGGCTGAGGTAGATTGCTGAAGCTCAGGTGTCCTATTCACTTTCCTAGTTGCTGGGATAAAATACCTGACACATGCAACTTAAAGGAGGAGAGGTTTATTTTGCTCAGTTTCAGAAGTTTCAGTCTGTGTCCAGCATGCTTGGACACAGAAATGACGTGGTGGAAGGGCCTGGGTGAAGAAAAGCTGTTCATGTCAAAGTGGCCAGGAAGCAGATGGAAAGGGAGAGAGCCGGGAGAGAGATATAGTCTTCTGGGTCATGACCCCAGTGACCTATCTCTTCTGGACCAGCCCTCACTCCTCACAGCACACTCAGCCAAGCACTGCCATGATGAAATCCCCTTCCAAAGCCTTGCCAATGAGCACATGGGGACTTCAGGGGACATTCTTGATCCAAGCCATATAACATCAGATGAGTGAGACCCCATCACTTAAAAAATGTGTTTTGTTTTAAGATGCTAAATTTGTTTTTTTTTTTTTCAAAATTACAGCAATGTATGACTAATGTTACTGGGTAGTTCTGGCTAATTATGTTCAGTTTTAGGAAGCCTTTTGTCCTTCATGTCTGAGCATATTCTCTGGTCTGGCCTGTATTGGTCAGAAAGATGATAGTTCCTCATTTGCATTTTCCTTGTAGCTTTATTTCCCAATTACTTTTCTTTTTTTTTTTTGGTACTGGGGATCAAATTTGGGACCTTGCGCTTTCGAGGCAGGCACCGGAACCGCTGAGCTAAATCCCCATCCTCCAATTACTTATTTTTTTATTTGCTATAAGCAGTGGCAAAGTTTATTCAAGAAAGCAAAAAGTGAAGAGTGGGAGAGAAACTGGCTCTACAGAGTGAGCTTGGACTGAGTAAATAGCAAAAGAGGGAGAGCAAAGATAAACTCTCTGTATCTGGGAGACAAAAGTTATGATAGCCCCACTTACTTATTAATTAGAAAGCTTGGGAAAGGGGAAGGTGTGTTATTGATCATTCTGCTATCATTTAGGGCTCACTAGAGGAACAGATATGGTATTCATTGTATGCAAAGGATTTACAAGGCAGGCCTACAGTGGCCGCCCGCAGAGTCAGGTGTGGCAGAGTGCAGAAGAGACACCTATAAGCTGCAGAGCTGGAGGATCCAGTCAAAACTCAAAGGCCTGGAGCTCACCGCAGAGCCTTTGTGAATCCATATCAGGGAGCCAGGGGTCTGTGTTGGAAAGGTGAACAGTCTGCACTGGAAGCCTGGAGGTTGATGTCCAAAGGTGATGGTGAATACTGGAGCTCCTCCGAAGCAGCAGAAATGAGGCTTCCATCTTCTTTTCCTTTTTTCCCATCCCAGCTATGAGCCTGTTAGTTGGTGCTGTACCCAGGGTGGGTCTTCCCTCTTCAGTAAGTCAATCATACACACACACCCAGAACTGTGCTAAACCAATATTCTAGGTGTTTCTTATTAAAGTTGACACCACAATTAACCGTCACACTCTCCAACTCTTCCATGAAAGCCTCACCAGGAAGGCTTTCCGTAGGTGTTACTCCTCTTCAAGAGTTGCCATAGGGATTGCTGCAAGCAAGGGGGCCAGCTCTGCTCGACACTGCTCTTCCAACCCATCTGCCATCAGCAAACACGTACATGGTTTTCTGGACACCGCCACAGGACTTAACAGAGGCTTGTGTGGTTTAAATTCCCTTTATCTCCAAGATTAGCTCACAAACTTGCCAAGGCTACTGTCTTGGCCTTGTCATTTGTTCCTACAGGAGCCTCTTTGGTCAAACCTAGATCTTAGGGATGGAAATCTCAAGCTCATGTGAAGCCAGTGTTAAAGAAATTTGGAGGCCTAGGAAGCCACTGAACTTTGAAGTCACTTTTAGAGGAGAAAGGGCTTTCCCACCTGGTCAGAGACATACCTGGGCTACTTTACAGAGAAGGAGAGAGAGAGAAAGAGAATACTGTTGAATACTTCAAGACTTTCCCAAGAGCACTAACAAGGTGGCAAGCATTTGAGCCTCCTTTGCTTTTTCTCACTTATTCTTTCTCAGTTCAGTGAAACCGAATGAGGACACACTTAGTCCCAGAGCTTTGGCCATTCTTGGACATTTTCAAATGTGCCCCAGGAGTGGATGAAGTTTAAATAGTCGCTCTCTGGGAGTCACAGCTCTCTAGGGGCTGGGAAGAAGGCACTGCTTGACTCCTCAGGAGGGAAGGAGCGAGAGATTGTGAGATTGTGACCTGGCAGTTTGAGGTTAAAATATACTGTCTTGATTTCTTCCTTTATGTCATATTTCAGATTCTTTTTAACAAGTATTTCAAACAGAAAAACAGCATTTGGATTTTATAAAATACAACAGATCAATTCCTACTTGTGGTTTTACCCTGGAGCCTGGCACAGAGAACAGTTCTAACAGATACTTTTCAAAAACCATTAGGCTCACTAGAATTCAAGCTGGCCCATGCCATTTGGATTGGATCCATTGTTTCAAAACTAATACTTTTCTACCCCCAGTGGTCTCTGGCTCTTAAGCCTCCTCTCTACATCATGAATTTAGGAAAACACAAGTATTTGCCCACTGAAGACATACTTAGAGTTCTTCTATGTTCACAGATTTCTGGGCAAACATTACTATTTTAATGGGAAAGGGAAACACGTTTGACAAATTTCCCACCCTTTAGGGAGGCTCCATGATTTTTAATAACCCAATTTCTGCCATCCCCCTCCCTTCAATTTCCCCTGGGGCTACCCAGGTGGGCCTCCAGGGGAGGAGCTCTTTCCTCACTGCTTTCAGATTCCATAGGCTGCATGCAGTCTTGGCTCAGGGCCCTGTATTACTTCAATCTGTGCTTCTGTCATCCCATCTCCTCTGACTCTGACATTTCTGCCTCCATTCTTCAGTTACAAGGACCCTTGTGATGACATTGAGATCACTCAGTAACCCAGGAAAACCTCCCTATCTCAAGATTCTCACTAAATTCCACCTGTAAAGTCTCTTTGCCATGCAAGGTACTAGAGTGGCTTGAGGGATGAGCAAGTAGACATCTTTGGTAGGAAGAGGAGGCATTATTGTCTTTACTTTAGGTATCTTTGGAAGAATTCCTGTTTCTTTGTCAACCGTTTGATGGCTTGGATGATGCTTGGGAAGAAGACAAAGACTGCATCTGTTACCACTAACTATTGTTTAGAAAAGATACAAGACATTTCATTGCTGTTTTTTTTGAATCCCAAGGTAAAGCTTTGGTGATTCAACTCTAACTGAGCACGTTTTCATGTGTCAACTTGCTCTACTATGTACTGAATCATTTGAATTCAGTAGAGAGACTGTTAGTTAAGGAATTGATTAGTCTGGATGGCCAGAAACTACACATGCATTGTCATAATTAAATAGCAGGCTGTCTCAGATTACTATGCATATGAATATTGTATGTATAAGGTCTGATAAAAATTTGGTGTGTACATAAGTTAAAAATTTTTATTAAGTAAAAAGACACATTGCCATTAAGCTCCCTCAAAATACTCAACTTTCTTTCAAATACACTTGTCCTATCTATCTTTCTTGCTACTTTTTGAAGCAGTTTTGAAAGTCTTTCATCACTGTCTTTATTAATTATGATAAAAAATATGGTGAATGCTGCTGCTGAGTGTCATCCAATGGAAAGGTAGACTGATAAAAATGTTATGGTGTGTCTTCATCTACCTTATTCACTGGATCTGGCACTGAGTGACTTGTGGCTCTTCCCCAAAGTCAAAATGACCATAAAAGGTAAATATTTTGAATTTTTTCAGGGCATTGAGGCAGACATGACAGCTCAAAGACATTCCTAGAAGAGGACTCAGAACTGCTATAGAAAGTGGCCAGAAATGTGTGATGTGTCTGAAGTAAGGGAGAGTATTTTGAGGGGAATTAATGGCAATGTGTCTTTTACTGTAATAAACTTTTAAAATTTAAACATTCACCATATTTTCATCATATATTGTATGAATATGTACACCCTTGGTAAAACCGGGTCATATTTAATGTGTATTTTAATTTTGTTAAGATATATTTGAATCTAAACCAATCACTGGAAAGTTTATACAAAGGTGAAACACTTTGTCTTTTCTCAAAAATCCATTTAAAAAAAAAATTCCCGTTTTGTTTTTGTCTTATTCACTCCTTGTATTGTAGAAAAACTTCTGAGTGACAAACAAATGGACCCTGTGGAATACTAATATTGAGAAAACTAATTCATCTGATGATTGAGGAATACTGTCTTTTACAGCTCATATAATTTCTTTTTTTGATGTTTAAAAATTTGGTTGTTAATTGATGCAAATCACTGTATATTTTTCGGGGTGTGTGGTATGATGTTCACAGTGTATATACATTGTGTAATAGTAAAACCTGGTCATTTCTATTTTTTTTTAACTCTGAACAAAATTTGAAAATATACTCAGGAGCATTCAAAATAATTTTTGCTGATAGATCACTATGTTATGTCTAAAATGTAACTCTGAAAAACTTCAAGGAATTGAAGGACACCACTCTAAAAAAATCCGTTCTGTTTCCAGTAACTTTTATTTTTGTACAGATCTTTTCAGTACTAGTTATTAAAACAGGGTACAGTGTTGATGCTGGTCCCTCACTCATCCTAGCAATGTTCATCAGCAATATTCACTCATTGTGAGGTGAGCTAATTAAGAAAACCAACCCAGTTCTGTCCATTTCATGTTTTTGGATGATGGTGTGGGAAGGAACAACTCAAAATCATCAATTCATGAAAGAAAAGCAAGCTGAAATGCAAGCAACCACTAAGAACAACAAAGCTTTAATTGAAAAATAAAAACCCTATCTTCTCGTCTAACACATTATCAGTGTGCTACATGGGTGGACTGTGAAAACTTATGTTCTGATAACAACAAATAATAGTGAATGAGCAGTGAGCACTGGCTTAGCATTTGTTCGCTCATTTATCCTCACAATATAGCATCTCAGAGAGGAAGCTGATGGGTCAAAATGACTTGTCTATGATCGGACAACAGCAGCATGGCACAACTCCAGCCTAAGTCTTTCTGATGAGGAAGCTCATGCTACATTTAATTGGCTGTTCTGGCTGGGAGACACTTTGTGAGGTACCTAGTAATTGTGTCTGTTTTTGAAAAACTAGGATTTCTTATATGGATTTACTCAGAGTGGGAATAAAAAATACCAGACACATGTCAAAATGTGGCTAACATGGCCACTGATTAATTCATTAATTAACATGTTTTGTAATAAAAGTTATGAATGTGAGTCTAAAAACCTCATTGTTCAATATTTATTTATTCAACTTAAATCAGGTCTGTTCCCAATGCCTGTTTTTATCCAGGAAAATTTGAACTTCATTTAGTTTATGTGGTCTTTAGCAAAGATCTAAACTATCTACCCCAATCTTAAAAATCATCTATTCAAATAGGGTCATTTTTGGACAAAGAAGTGGTAGGTCCAGACTTGTGAGTGTCACAGAAAGTTTTGAGTCCATTTAAGACATTCATAGCAGCACCCAGGAGGCTGAGGCAGGAGGATCACTACAAGCTTGAGATCAACCTATAGGCTACAAGGTGAGACCCTTTAAAGCTTCCATAAGAAGGTCCCTTGCTTCAAGCTTCCCTTTAAGAATATTGACTGGTGTCAGGAGTTCAGGCTTGCTAAGTTTTTTCTGATCTATCCTGAAAGCTGGGTAGTGGTACTGTTGAACTTAAATCCTCAAGTATAAACTCAGGTTTTCTTCAGTTGAAATCTGAGAAAATAGACAAATATATTTAAAATCAGCATGGTGGTAAAATGTCCACTACTTTTCTCAGTACTCTGGACTCCACCAAGTGCTTATGGATTAATTAGTATGGAATGGTCAAAAGTATTAGCTGTTTCTCTCAACAGAGTACACATAAAGTGATTTGGAAAATACTGACCTTGATGAAATTAATCTCAAGTAGATATGACACATACAGTGAAGAAGCAGATTTTTCCAGAGCCAGAAAGCAGTGCAGAGAAATAATAAATGCAAATATTTTGGGCAATTCTTTTGGAATTTTTCATTAAACATTTTTCTTTCTTATGCAATTTTCTGCCATTCTCTCATTATAAGTAGGAACTCTAGAAGACTCCAACTATAGTGTCTAGTTTAAAAAACAATAAACTTTATTTGTAAGGGCAAATAAGAATCTTGTTCTAGTCTGGAGTTAGTAGGAAACAAGTAAACTCTCCTTTTAGGTTTCATTAAGGCCCATGTAAATGCTAGTAATTCAGTTACACAGATGTCTCATTGGGGCTTTGAGCGCTGCCTCTATATTCAACTGCAGGGTTATAAAATGTCTAATTTGCTTGTTGCATTTTGTAGTAATGGTCTAAAGCTTATAAAAAATGTTCCGATTTTTAGAGGAGTGTTTAAAACAGGCCTCTGGCAGTGAGAAGGTACAAATCTTGAGCAGCATGTAGTCCTGAGCTTTGAGCAGGGGTTATGTATATAGTGATAATTGAAAAAACCAAAATGAGAGAGAAATAATAAGCATGCTAATAACTTTCACACATCATTAACAAGACAGCCAGAGGACTTGGAGAGGAGACTGTTTTTGTGGTCTCTCTTGGATGGTTCTTCGATATATTTGACCTTGAGTAAATGTCTCCTCATTTCTTCCATTGAAAAGACAAAGACAACCTTCACAACTTAAAATCATTGCTGAAGTGTTGATATCAGTTGGTTTGTTGTTTGGTGCTCAAAATTACTGGTTAAGATCTTCCATCACCACCAAGTTGCAGTGTTTTAATAATAAACAGACTTGGGCCAGAAAAAGAGACACAATGTGGAAAGGCAATTTTGGCTACTTATGTACATAGAATCTCTGAGCTGCAAAGAAGTTTCATTATAATCTAATTTTTATAAATCATTTTTGCATTTGTATTATGTGCCAGGCAGTGTGCTAAACACATTACAAAGACGATCTCATTCTTTTGTTTCATTGGTCTGGTGGAATGGGCATGATAATGTGCATCTTAAAGATGAAGAAAAACACTCCAAGAGGTAATGGGTCTGAAATTTTAAACTTGAGCTAGGATTTCAGCCCCATTGCAAGGATTTTTAACCTCTATGCAAACCTCTTTCTCGTCTTCCATTCTTTCACTTTAGAGATGAGACCCTTGGAAGCTGTGAAATGTGTTAATATCCTTGAGGAAATGAGAGACAAAGTGTCTTCAGTACATGTCTTCTGACTTCCAGGCAAGTGACTGGCTTCAGGATTACCTGCTACTGGCCCAGCATTCCCTGTGTACTAGAGGACATGGCTGAGATGCAGTTGTGCAGTGACACTTAGACTAAATGTATGTGCTTTACAGTCAAATCTGTCAGGCCTGGAGTGACGCTGCGAATGTGGACCCTTTGGGTATTAAAGAGAATCAAGTCCCTTTTATCACCAGTTGAGGATCCTTTTGCTCAATTGTGATTGAAATCAAGACTAGGCAAAGATAAGCTCTTTTAGTGCTAACAGCTTTGACCTTTGAATGCTGGTGGCTACTAGCACTTCATGTTGGTCCCCCTTTCCTCGTTACTCTCCTGGTAGCTGGAGCCAGGAGCACTGGCCAGTCTTGGGAACTCTTCTGGCAATCAGAGATGGCAGCTCTCAGCAATTCTCCTTTGCTCTACATCAGTCTCTTGCTGGTGGCTTCTTCCAATGTTACCAGCTTGGGCTTTTGGTTACTTTCAGTGTCAGGGGACTCTGGTGCTCCCAGTGATTACTGTACCAGCTCAGCCTATTATATGCAAGATAGAAGCCACATATAAGCAAAAATATGCCATCAGAAAGACATTTACTTAGGATCTTTTCTGTAGCATAAGGGGGAGCCATGAATGGGCTGACTCACTGATGATATAGGGCAGGTTGCTTACATAGGGAAAAACAGTGGGTCATGCACATGCAGTGTCAGGCATTCTGTTTAGTCATGGGTAGGGGAGGAGCTCCTCATGGCCTGACTTGGATGACTGCAGAGGAATAAAATCAACCAGAGACCCTGCAAGGTGGAGTCATTTGAGATGGTTCCACAACTGAAGTTTTCTGGAGCCAAAGCAAATGTTTCCCAGAGAGGTTGTGGGTGTGTGATGAAGCTTGGTTGGCTGTGAGCCACTTGGGGCAGCTGTGGGAAAAACCAATAAATAAATGAAAAGTACCTCTTGGGGTGTGTTGTACCCTTCTCTTCTGTCTCAGTTTCATTGGCCTCTCCTAGGTGTTGTCCTTCCTAGGAATAACAGCACAGGAATGAGGCCCATGTCCTGTGGCTGATGGATGGATATAACTGTTATTCTTTAAGTAAAAACTGTCACCCAGAGGATTTTCAGATGACTTTTGGAGCAAAGAAATAAAGAATTTTATACAAGTAGCTGAAGCAGTTTTGTTCTACAAATCCCCAGTCCACTTATCTAGTAGATTTCTGCATCTTCTATCAGAATAGGAATTCCTCTTGTGTTACTCAGATTTTCATTGCTTTTACCAAATACCTGAAAAAAACAACTTACGCGAGGGATGGATTATTTTGGTTCACGGTTTCAGATGTTTGTGCTCTCATGCACAAACATCGTCCAGGAGGGGGTGGTGGGGAAAGCTGTTCATTGTATGGTAGCCAGGAAGCAGAGATAGAGAGCATGTGACAGCCAGAGAGGGGGAGGGGAGGGATAAGATGCAGTCCCCAGGGCCACACCCCCATGGCCCACTCCCTTCAGTGAGGTCGCCTTCTGCATTTCTTGTTGCTACCAATATTAATAACGTCAAAGCATGATCTTGTGAATGGATTAATCCACAGATGAAGTTAGAGTCCTCAACATCCAATCATCTTCCCAAAGTCCCTCCTCTGAATGTGTGAGACATCTGAGGGACACTTCCCATCTAAATTGATCTAAATCATAACACCTGCAAACTGGATTTCTTACTTACCTAGAAAAGCTTCATTCATTTGAAAATGAGACTTCTCTGTGCTCTACCTGTTCTCATTCAAAAAGTTTTATAGTGAAAATCATCCTTAAGTCTCCCTTTTTAATTTATATACATTTTAGTATCTCTTTTTATTGTTATTTTTACCATTCTCTTTGTATTCCTTTCTCCTACTATTTGACTTCCATTTCTACATTGCTTCTAGATCTGCAAAGCCTGCCTTCAAACTCATGGTAGCTCAATTTTTGTAAAATTAGTGATCGTCCTTTATAGAAATATCTGTATCTTCATAGAATACAACTAATGGCATGTTTTATTTCTACCAGCAAATTTCTACTAGTAAGTTCAAGAGTTGGATGATTGCATCAAGTCTCTCTCTCTCTCTCTCTCTCTCTCTCTCTCTCTGTGTAACAGTTAAGAATTAACCTAGATTATCTTGTTTAGATCTGGTGTGACCTTGGATGACTCATTTAGCCTTTATTTGCCTCAGTTTTTTCATGTGTAAAATGGGAAGAAACAATAGTACCTATCTCAAAGTGTTCCAGTGATAATTAATGAAGTTAGTACACAAGGGTTATTTGGAACAGTGTCTGACCCCGAGTAATGAGGATATAATTGATCACTGTTATATAATAGTACAAGTAAGCACTAGTCTTACTACAAATCCTCACAACTCAGCTCTACATCAGCACTTTCTAATACAAACATTATGTAGATCATTTATGCCATTTAAAATTTCCTAGCAGCCACAGGTAAAGAAACACACATGAGATTAATTTTAACACTACCTATTTTAATCCACTATATCAAATATTTCAATATGCCCTCGATATAAAAGTTACAAGCAATTTTACACCGTCATCATACTGTGTCTGAAAACTGGTGTGTGTGTTACTTCCAGCACATCTCAGTTTGGGGCAGCCATCTGCAGGTGCCCAGTGGCCACTTGTGGCTGTGTCTGCTGTGCTGGGCAGTGTAGAGCTAGACTGTCAGACGTGAAGGTGAGAATTTCGACATAGTATCTCTTTTGTCATGGACAGCTCATGCAGTTATGTTGGCTGAGCATTTAGGAGCACTGCTAACCAAGGAATAGGGTTGGGCTCAGGAAATTCGGAGAGGAGTCTGGCACTTCTTTCTGGTGCTCCTCCAGCTGCAGTGGACGACTTTCCTGTCTGGGACACACAGCTCCCAGGATTGGCTTCCCAGCATGGAGCCCACCCAAATAAGCCTTTAGATTTGCACATTCCTGTGTGTTTCGTCTCCTCTTCCCTCAGGACATTAGTGTGATGAAGTTTTGGTCAATTCTTATTATTTTAATAGTTATTTTCTAGAAAGTTCCTGCAAACACTGAATTAGCAAATACTGCACTATTTCTCTTGGGGAAAATACAGGATTAGTTTCCTGTCATTCTCTGGTTATAATATTTTCACCAACAGGTTGGTAGAGAACCTTATTTCATGTTTGTTTCCACTTAAAGACACCTAAATATATTGTTGGTTTCTTAGCATTGAACTAATAACCAATAGCACAATGCCATATTTGAATGAAGCTTATCTAATATGTATATTCATATATATGTCTGTCTGTCTATATATCTATCATCATCATCACATTTCAGCACTATGCTCGAATTGAGCTCTGAAACAGTGAAACAACCAACCACAAGCACAAAAAATGTTGCATAGCAGTAAAAAGTCTTAAAAGGACACTAATTTTACAGTATGAAAAATGAAACAGGAAGGCAGAAAGTTGTCACATTTGACCTCAGCTGGAAGTGTGTATATCAGGTGACTCAATATTTTTTGTTGCACTGTATTTTTTTTTTCAGGGTCTGGCTTTGTTGTGCAGGCTGGCCTTAACTCATTGTGTAGCTCAGGCTGGCCAGGAACTGGCAGCAATACTCTGGTCTCAGCCTCCTGAGTGCTGGGATTACAGGAGTGTGCTACCATGCCTGGCTCACACTGTGCATGTCTATGAATGACCATGAAAACAAAAAGTCTATTAGTTTTGAAGTTATGAATAAATTTTACTGAGCAGGTATATGTGTGAATAATGAGGATTGGCTTTCTGACATCTGCATCTTCAGAGATGCTTTCAGTGTATCCTGGTGGGCAGCTAGGGAACCATAGGGCTCTCGAAAGCCCCATCACATGGATGCTCCTGCATTGTGAGCTGCCTGACCTAGGGTAGTGCAGCCAAAGGAGGGTATCTAGGGCTTGGTTGGGCAGTCAGAAAAGGTAAAAGCAAAGGGTATTAAAGCCTACAGAGTGGAATCTGTGGTGCTCCCATGGAGGCTGCGAGCCTGACAGTGGAGGTGTGCAAGGGAGAGCTGGACATCAGCCAGGAAGGAGTCAAAAAGCCCAGGACTTTTGGGTGAATGGAGCTGGGGCGCCCAGAGTTGCCTTTTCTTGGGAATTGGCTGTGTGGGGGCATAAACAGATTACTCTGGGACAACGTCACAAGATTTTGAGTGAAGACAACATACTGGCTCACACTTCAGCTTGCTGCACACGCACTGTGACCGGTTATGCAAGTGTTTTTGATATTTTCTTCCAGTACTCATCATTAATCAAATTGACTTAACTTTCCAAATTTGCTAGGACCTCACCCTTTGTCTTTTTTGTCAAACTATTTTTTTTTGTTTGAAACAACAGAATATATATGTATGAGTTGCAAATGATTTTAATTTTGTCAAGAAAACAGTAGCACAGTTAATATATACAGCAATTCTGTTAGTTAAGGTTATCCATGACACAGAAAACTCCTTTGGGTAAAATCTTAAACAATGTAGTTTGTTTTTAAAAATGGAGATTGTGTTTGGCCTTTCTGTGTTACATGATCCCATTTCACAGTAGACAGTCATTAACCCTGTTTATTCTTTCTACTGTGAGTATTGTCTGGTTCCACTGCCAAACTGGAGCTGTTTTTCCTTGTTATTCTATGTGAATTCAACCTCATATCGTTGTCTCTTTCCACCTTATTCCAAAGCACTGTTCACATCCCACCTATACAGGAAAATATATTTATATTCTGCGAAAAATTAATGGGCTACAGTGAGTGTATTTTCCCACTTTATTGCATCTTTGCAAAAGTAGGGGAGAACACAGGCAAAGAGTGAGAAGACTAATACCTGGAGTGATGTAATATAATGGAAAAACAAATAACCAAGTTGGAAAACTGTGCTAAGAAGACCAATCAATGAGAATCTGAATGAGATAAAATTTAGGAAAGTTGATCTCAGAGAAGTAGAGAGTAGAATAGTGGTTGCCAAAGGCTGAGAATACAAAAGATGGAGAGAGGGTGGTCCGAGGGTTGCAGTTGGATAGAAAGAACACCTAATGCTCTGCAGTACAATAGGAGAAGTATGGTTGAAAACAGTTAATTTTATAGTAAGCCCTCGACTTATGAACCAATTTTGTTCTGGGAGAATGTTTGTAAGTTGGATTTATTTGTCAGTCCAACGAAGTGAGTCTTATACATCTCTGATACAAATATACAATGTAAAGCATAAAAAAACAAATGCACACAAAAATACTGGAAATAATCTATTTTTACTTTTATAGTTCTTGTTCTTTAGAATTGTGCCAAGGGTTGAATGGTTCATGTTATAAGAGCAAGCAGTGTCTACCATCTTTTTGCCTCAATCCAATCTCTCAATTATTTTCACTTTTGTTTCCATGGTTACTGCTCTGCACTTTCTAGAAGTCCTCTCCACATCACCACTGCTCTTCCCCTTGCTTCCGGACATCCTGGGCTCTGATTGAGCACTGTACAGTAAGCCCACAGCAACACAGCTGTGACGGTGTCTGGCAGACACGGGAGCCTTCGGTGACTTGTTGTACTCTACAAATGTTGAAATGTGATGCCTGTTTGTATCTGTGAAAGTTTGGAACTTGAATGTCCGTAAGTTGAGGACTCACGGTATGTCAAAATAGCTAGTAGAGAGTCTTTTGAATGGCCCCAACACAAAGAAATGATAGATGTTTGAAGTGACAGATATGCCAATTACTCTGATCTAATCATTATACATGTATATATGTATTGAGATATCACACTGGACCCCATAAATACATGCAATTATTATGTATCAAGTAAAATATGAAAAAGGTAAAGTTTAGACAAATTTGCACAACATCAAGAAGACTATTTTTATTGGAGCAGTATCGAGACAATGATATAAAATAAAAATTTGAGAAATAGAGAAAAGTATCCCATAGCTCTTAACACTAAGATGGCTCTGTGGTGTCTCTTCTTCTGTAGTGCAGTGTAAGGTGGTGGTCAAGACTGTCAGTGCATCCCAGACTTAGGAGTAAATTCCAGGTCCACATTCCTGACAGAACCAAGCTACTTAGGCTTGCTGCTTTAGTGATTTTTTTTTTTTTTGTTGCGGTACTAGGAATTGAACTCAGGACCTTGCACTTGCAAGACAGGTGCAGTGCCACCGAGCTAAATCCCTGGCTTTGCTTTAGTGTTTTTTAATTGCATATGAGCATACATAGATGATGCATCTACATGATGAATATGGTATCTGAGGGAGGTTAATGCACTGATTCAAACATGTATTTCTTCATACATTTCTGTCATCTTCAGAGCTTCTGGTCTAATGAGAGATGCAGAGAATCAAATGAGCACACATGTAGGAAGAAAAACCACAGAAGTCTAGGAGAGCTTCAGACAGAGCTATCCTGGTCTGAGAGCCAGGGAAGAGTCTCAGAGTTGGGCTGAGAAGTAAAGGGGCAGCTGGGGGTAAGAAGGAGGCAGCTGAGCAACAGGAGCATCCTAACAAGAGGAACTGCATGAAGAGCCTCTGAGGGAGTGGGGATCTTGAGCTTTGTTGGGGAGCTAAAGGTTGAGCATTGTGGTAGGAGCATCGGGAGTAAGCCAGGGAATTATGAGACATGAGCCTGAATGGGTTGGTAGAGACTGTGTTACATAGGCCTTCTCCTAAGTGCAGTGGAGAGAACAGAATGGAGGGGCAAGAGGGCACATTGGCTCTTGCTATCCTTCCAGTGAGAGATGATCACGAGTGTCACGCACATTAGCAAAGAGAAGGGTGGAAAAATCTGGGGGATATTTAGGCGGCCAAATTGACAGGGCTTTGTGCTATGCTGGAAATGGCAGTTGGAGGGGAGGAAGTACGAAGCAAAAATCCTGATGTCCTGGTTTGGAGACTCGGCATGCAGTGGAGCCTTCATTGCAACAGGCGATACTGGAAAAGTACCAACTTTGAGAAGTAATCCTGTCCTTATTCTCATGCAGATGTATTTCACAAATCTTAAACCAGAATGTACATTGTGTCTAAAATCTTATTTGTGTTCATGAAATAGTAGTAATATTCACATGCATATATGTATGCAAATGTACATCAAAGTATTAGTTTTGCCACAATTGGTTGACACTCATCAAAACCTTTAGCTTTGTTATAAATTTAATTTGAAAATTTTATACTGTTCTTATTATTTCTAGAAATCTGTCTTATCTGCTTCTTTCATAGTTGGGTTTCTAAACAACTGTTATGAATCAGTCCTCCGATTAACACTTATTTTCTTCCCATGGGCCATGGATTGAAATGATGCTCTTTGGAATTAGTATCACATCCATGGCCTTGAGTCACTGTCATCCCTCACCTTTGTCACTTCCAAGGGTATTGTGTATTCTTGGTTTTGCTTCTGTTGCTCTCTCTGTCTTTAAACATTCCTTTAAACACTCCTGCTCCCTCTAAATCCCCTATTCCTTAAGACTCCCTTAACCGTTACTATCTTCCTTGAGCTTTTCTGTATCTCTGAGAAAACAGTTTCCAAGCTGCCTGCTTCTAGTGTGAGTTTACAGCACAGAGACTTGACTTAAAGTTCATTTGTTCCTACCACTCTCTTCCTCTAGATCAACTGCTGCTGAAACTGTTTTGAACCATCTTCCCTATCGGTAGACAAAGTTGAGTGTACCCTCCGACTTGGGCTCCCCTAACAGCAGATCCTGAGTTAAGGAGTGATCTAAGGCAAGGGAATGAGTGATTGACAAGCAGCTGGCTAATTTCTGCTGGGAGAACACACCTCACAGTCCTCACACCTGAAGACAAAGATTTTGGGGAGATTGTCCCTCAAATTCATATGTTGAAAACTGACCCCCAGTGTGATGGTATTAGAAGGCTGAGTCTTTGGGAAGTTGTTAGGCATTGAGGGTGAAGCCCTTTGGAATGGGATTAGGACTCATCCAGCAGAGACCCTAGCACATACTCTGGGCCTCTTTAGGCCATGTGACAAGCAAGAAGGCAGCAGTCTGAAATCCAGGAGAAGCCCTCCCCAGAACCTGACCACACTGGCACCTGGACAGATTTCCAGTCTCCAGAGGTGTGAGGGCAAAATGTGCATTGTTGAAGCCAGGACAGTTTGTTGTAGCAGCCCAAACTAAGACATTTTCCAACATCTATGGTTGAGGACTGCTTCAAGGGGCTTTGGCTCCCAGCACTTCTCTCCTGGTCTTGTCTGATCTGTAACAGGGCCAAAACCCTCCAGCGGTCAGGGAGCCTCAAAACAGAGAGCTGAAGACACTTGAAGTTGAAAAGGCTCTAACGATGTCTGCAATGGTGTCTCCCACCCCTATATGACAGAGTATTTTATTATGTCTCAGTCATATACAATGATGAAAACTTTTCTTTCTCCCTTCAAAACAGCTAGGAGGACATGGAAAGAAAATTATGAGAGAATAGTGTTTTAAGGCTCTTTTTAAAAATTAAATGTACCTAGTGTTTCTAGCTAATATATTTTAATAGCTAAACATATTAAAAATTGGAGCCCAGAATTTATAGTGAGTGTAGAAGAAATAAAGTGAAAAAAGTCCCAGGGCTCCTGGGGTCTGGCAGGTTTAAGACCGAGCAGCAGGAAAGGTTATAAAATCTTATTGTGGAATATGGGAAGCATTAACCACCTAGTGGAAAAAGGAGAATTTTCTCATGAACAATGAGATGGAAAGGCTGCTTACTGAAGAACCTGGAATTTGGATGGAATCTTAGTTTAAGAATGTATTTTCTGGAGTCTTAAAAAACCAGCAAAAGTATTTTACATGAAGCATACCCACTGAGGCAGCCTCCTTTAAATCTTTCCTAATACTGAAAATAAAACCTACCCTTTTGTCCTATTTTCTGTATGGTTACATTGTGTTCTGTCCTCCGGCTGTTGTCTATTACAGCTCTTTTCACTTCTCCTACCCACTCCCAGCACTGGCTGCTTATTAAGGTGATGTGATTTTTGGATCTGTGGAGCTTGTTAATTTTTTAAGAAATGAATCAGCACCAACAATGCCTGATTTATAAAGTATTTAGGTGATTTGTGGCCCACACACATACAAAGTATCTTGACTTGAGGAAAAGAATATAGATTCTTTCATTCACCTGCACGATTCCTATCATGAATAACATTTTGAAGTCAAAGGGAGGTAAAGTCTTGGTGGGCTTGTGTTACTTGAAATTACTCTCAAGAACAAAATTGGATCACTCATTGGCTGTTTTTCTGTTTCCAAATCATATTCTCAGCAGAATGCCAGTGGAGTTTAATTCATTATTATCCAAAGTCCAAGTGAGTGAAATTTTAATCTCTGCTTCTAACCACTTCATATTGGTTTTATCTGTAATTAACTTAGGGAAAGGAATCTGATGACAGATTATTCCTTGTGCACCAATTACCTAACTTACAAGGTTCTCCAAGGAGTTCAGTTTAACCACTTTCTGCTGAAAAGTGTCATGCGGTAGGGCAGGAATATTAAGTGGGAAGACTAGGTGTTTAAACAAGGAATCCCAAAGGGTATTATTGGATGAGCCCACATGGGGAATGTTTGTTCAGGCTTGACTGATGTGGTTAGGTCTGGGGCAGTATAGTGGTCAAAAGAACAGAGGACTGAAACCAAAATTACCTTCAAAGGAACTTAAATCCTTTACAATCCTCAAAAGCAATGCCTTTAAAAATTCATTTTCTCTCCTCTCCCATCCATTGTGAGTATTCTCTGCCGTTGTACCTGAACCCTTATTTCCAAATGTCCTCCTCCTGGGAAAATTCTACCCCAAACCCCATACCTCCAATTCATATGTTTTTCTTCCTTAACAAGTCCTAAAGAATCAGTCTGGCAAAGTTGAGAACTGCTTTGAAAAAGAGAAAGGGAGATTAGGGAAAGCTGGAATCCTTTTTATAGGATTGGAAGAGTAAATCAGGGGATCCTCATAAAATAATCTTTGTGTTTTGTGTACATTAGCCCCCCTCTTATCTGAGAAGGATACATTCTAAGACTCGCAGGAGATGCCTGTAACCACAGATAGTACTGAACCTTGTATATTATGTTTTGCCTTCTCAAACCTACCCATGACAAAGTTTAATTTATAAAATTAGGCACCATAAGAGATAAACAACAGTGAATGAAAACAGAACAATTTTAACAGTGCACTGTAGTGAAAGTTAAGTCAGCGTGTTCTCTTTCTGTTTAAAAATATCTTTTTTTTTGCTTAAATTATTTTATTTGTACATTTTAGGTATACAGTATGTTTACATTTATCATTGGGTGTTTGTACCTGTACATGATGTATCTTGGTTCTTATTTTTTCTCCATTACCTATGAGCCCTTCACCCCATCCACTCTTCCCTATTTACAAAGACTTTGTTTCCATTTTTTTCTTTTCTCATAATTTTTCCTTTACCTTCTTTCCTTTCCCCTTCCCCTTCCACTTCCCCTACCCTTTTGGATGTTTTCTTCCTATTTCAAATTATCAATTATTCATTTTAATCATTTTAATCCTTATTTATACTTTCAGTTTCTCACAGAGAAACTATTCAGTGTTTACACATGTGTGTCTTATTTATTTTACTTAAGAGTATGGCCTCAATATGCATCCACTTAGCTATAAATGGTTCTAGTTTCTCATTCTTTATGGCTAAGTAGTACTCCATTTTATAAAAAAAACCACACCTTCTTTATCCAGTTTCCAGTTAATGGGCACTTGGGCTGTTTCCAAGCTTTAGCTATTACAAACTGTGCTGCTAAAAACACGGGTGCACATATGTCACTGTGGTATGATTCTTTTAATTCTTTTGGGAAGATCCCCAGCAGGGGAATAGTTGGGTCAAATGGGACCTCTGGCCCTAGTTCCTTGAGGTATCTCCATACTGATTTCCACAGTGGTTGCACCAGTCTGCACTCCCACCAACAATGGAGAAGGGTTCCTTTCTCCCCACACACCAGCCAGCATTTGTTATTGGTTGATATCCTGATAGCAGCCTTTCTTTCTGGGGTGAGGTGGAATCTCAGTGTTGTTTTCATCTGTGTCTCTCGAATGACCAATGATGTTGAACATTTTTTCATGTATTTATTTGCTGCTTTTACATCTTTGCCTGAGAAATGTCTATTCATTTCAGATGCCCATTTTTGAATTGGGTCTTGAATTGGGGGTGTGTGTGTGTGATTTTTTTCAGTTCTTTATGTATTCTAGATAGTAGTCCTCTGTCTGAAGTACAGATGCTAAATTTTTTCCCCACATTGTAGGTTGTCTGTTAGCCCTGTTGGTGGTTTCTCTTGCAGTGCAGAAGCTTTTTAATAAGATGAGATCCCAATTGTTGATTCTTTGTGCTAGTTCCTGTGCTACTGAGGTTTTGTTCATAAAGTTATTTCCTATTCCTTCAAGAGTTTTACCTAACTTATCTTCCAGCAAGTTCACTGTTTCTGTTTTAATATTTAGATCTTTCATCCACTTCAATCTTAGTTTAGTGTATGGTGATAGATATGGATCTAGTTTTAATCTTTGGCAGGTTGAAATCCAGTTTTTCCAACACCATTTATTAAATAGGCTATCTTTCCTCCAATGAGGGTAGTTGGCTCCTTTGTCAAAGATGAAGTACCAGAGTATGTCTGAAGTTGTTTATGCATCTTCTAATCTATTCCACTGATGTTTGGGTCTGTTTTTTTGCCAGTACCATGCTGTTTTTATCACAGTAGCTTTGTAGTATAGTTTCAAGTTGGGGGTTGTGATACCCTCTGACATGTCTCTGTTGCTTAGAATTGCTTTTGCTATTCTAGGTCTCTTCTGATTCCAAACGAATTTTTGCATTGTTTTCTCTAGTTCTGTGAAGTGTATTGTTGGAATTCCAATTGGCATTGCATTAAATCTATATAGTAGTTTTGGAAGTATGGCCATTTTCACTATATTGGTTCTTCCTACCCAGGTACAAGGGATGTCTTTCCATTTTTTTGTATCCTCCTTGATCTCTTTTTTCAGTGCTGTAGTGTTCAGTGTAGAGGTCTTTTGCTTCCTTTGTTAAATTGGTTCCTAGATATTTCATTTTTTGGGATATTATTGTAAAAGGAATTGTTTCCCTAATTTCTCTTTCAGTGAGCCTGTTATTTGTGTACAAGAAGGCTATTGTTTTCTGAGTGTTGACCTTGTATCCAGCTACTCTACTGAATCTGTCAATTAAGTCGAGAAGTGTTTTGGCTGAGGTTTTTGGGTCTTCTATGTAAAGAAATATATCGTCAGCAAATAATGACAGTTTATCTTCTTCCTTTCCTATCTTTATTCCTTTTATTTCTTTCTCTTTTCTAATTGCTGTGGCTAATGTTTCCAGAACTATATTGAACAGGAGTGGTGATAGTGGGCATCCTTGTCTTGTTCCTGATTTTAGCATGAAAGTTTTCAGCTTTTGACCACTTAGTATGATGTTGGGTGTTGGCTTTTCATAGATAGCCTTAATCAGGTTGAGATAAAACCTTCTATTCCAATTTTCTGTAGGGTTTTTTTTTTTTTTTTATCATGAATGGGTGTTGGATTTTGTCAAATGCTTTTTCTGCATCTATTGAGATGATCATATGGTTTTTGTCCTTGGCTCTGTTAATATAGTGTATTACATTTATTGCTTTACCAATGTTGAACCATCCGTGCATCCCTGGGATAAATTTGACTTGGTCAGGGTGTATGATCTTTTTGACGGCCCTCTGGATTCTGTTTGCCAGTATCTTGTTGAGGATTTTTGCATCTATGTTCATTAGGGAAATTGACCTATAGCTCTCCTTTTTGCTTGGGTCTTTCTCTGCTTTGGGGATCAAGGTGATGCTTGCTTTCAGGAATGAATTTGGGAGTATTGCTTCTCTTTCAATTTCATTGAAGAGTTTAAACAGTAGTGGCAGTAGTTCCTCTCTAAATGTCTTGTAGAATTCAGCAGTGAAGCCATTAGGACCTGGGCGTTTCTTTGTTGGTAAATTTTTTATTACATTTTCAATTTCACTCATTGTAATTGGGGTGTTTAGAATTTCTATATCTTCTTCATTTAACTTTGCCAATTCATATGTATCTAGGAATCTGTCCATTTCTTCTGTGTTTCCATTTTATTAGAGTACAAGTTCTCAAAGTAGATATTGATGATCCTCTGGATTTCTGCTGGGTCTGTTGTGACTTCACCATTTTCGTTCTTAATTGCATAGATTTGAGCCTTTTCTTTCCTTTTTTGATAAGGTTGGCTAAAGGGTTATCAATTTTATTTATTCTTTCAAAAAACCAAATCTTTGATTCATTGATTTTCTGTATCGTTCTCTTAGTCTCCATTGCATTGATTTCTATTCTGATCTTTATAATTTCCTTTCTCGTACGAGCTTTGGGTTTGTTATGCTCTTCTTTTCTAGGAGCTTGAGTTTCTTCATTAGGTCATTTATTTGAGTTCTCTGTTTTCCTAATATGAACATTCACTGCTATGAATTTCCCACGTAGAACTGCTTTCATTGTGTCCCATAGATTCCTGTATGCTATACTGGGATTATTATTTACTTGTACAAACTGTCTAATTTCTTCTTTAATTCCTCTGTGACCCATTGGTTGTTCAGGAAGGTGTTATTTAATTTCTATGTGTTTGTGGGGGTTTTGCAGTTTCTTCTGTTATTGATCTCCAATTTTATTGTACTATGGTCTGATAATATACAGGGGGTAACTTCAATTCTTTTACATTTACTTAGACTTGTCCTATGAGTTGGCATGTGGTCTATTTTGGAGAATGACCCATGTGCAGCCAAAAAGAATGTGTATTCTGATTTTGTGGGGTGAAACACTCTGTAAACATCTATTAAGTTCATTTGTTCAATAGCTTGGTTCAGTTCTAGAATTTTTTGTTAATTTTTTGTCCAGATGATCTATCTATTTGTGATAGTGGGGTATTGAGGTCCCCTACTACAATTGTATTAGTGCTTATTTGGTTTTTCATGTCCATTAATATTTGTTTTGTATAGTTCGGAGCATTCATGTTTGGTGCATATATATTTACGATTGTCATCTCTTCCTCTTGGCTTGTTCCCTTCACAAGGATGTAGTAACAATTTTTGTCTCTTTTAAGTTTTGGTTTGAAATCTACTTTGTCTGCAAATAAGATTGCTACCCCTGCCTTTCTCTGGGTTCCTGTCCCATGGAGAGCTGTTTTCCATCCTTTTACTTTCAGTTTATGAATTTCTTTTTGAGTTAGGTATCTTTATGGTATACAGCATGTTGTTGGATTCTGCTTCTTAATTTATTCTGCCAGTCTATTTCTTTTTTTAAATTATTACTTAAATTCTTTTATTGCTGCATTTTAGGTATACAACACATTTACATTTCTCATTGCGAACTTGTACCTTTACATGATGCATCTTGGTTCTTATTTTTTCCCCATTCCTAGCCCTCCCATCACCCCCTCCTCCCTTCCCTATTTACAAAGACTTTGTTTCCATTTTTTCCAGTTCTCATAATTTTTCCTTTCCCTTCTTTCCTTTCCCCTGTCCCTCCAACTACCCCTTCCCCTTTGGACCTTTTCTTCCTATTTTGCATTATTGATTATTCATTCTAATCATTGGTACATTTTAGGTATACAATATAATGACATTCATCATTGGAAATTTGCACCTTTACATAGTCTCTCTTGGTTCTTATTTTTCACCCTTGCCCGACCTTCCCTTCAACCCCTCCATTCCTCCCTATTTACAAAGATTTTGTTCCTATTTTTTCATTTTCTCATATTATTTCCATTCCCTTCTTTCCTTTCCCCTAGCCCTCCCACTTCCTTCCCCTTTGCCCCTTTTCTTCCTATTTCACGTTACCTATTATACATTTAGTCTTTATTTACACTTTCAGTTTCTCACACCAGAGAAACTATTCGGTATTTACACATGTGTGTCCTATTTATTTCACTTAAGAGTATTGCCTCAATGTGCATCCACTTAGCTATAAATGTCTCTAATTTCTCATTTTTTATGGCTGAGTAGTACTCCATTTTATAAAAGAACCACATTTTCCTATCTAGTCTCCAGTTGATGGACATTTGGGCTGTTTCCAAGCTTTAGCTATCACAAACTGTGCTACTATGAACATTGATGTACATATATCACTGTGGTTTGATTCTTTAATTCTTTGGGGAAGATCCCCAGCAGTGGAATAGCAGGGTCAAATGGGACTTCTAGTCCTAGTTCTTTGAGGTATCTCCATACTGATTTCCACAGTGATTGCACCAGTCTACACTCCCAAAGCAGGGTTTCTCTTTCCCCACAGTCCCACCAGCATTTGTTATTGGTTGATTTCATGATAGCAGCCATTCTTTCTGGAGTGAGGTGAAATCTCAGCATTGTTTTCATTTGCATCTCTCGGATGACCAGTGATGTTGAACATTTTTTCATGTATTTATTTGCTATTTCTACTTCTTTGTGTGAGAAATGTCTGTTCATTTCAGATGCCCATTTTTGGATTGGGTCTTTAAATTTGGGAGGTCTGATCTTTTTAAATTCTTTATAGATTCGAGATAGTAGACCTTTGTCTGAGGAAGAGCAGGTGAAGATTTTTTCCCACATTGTGGGTTGTCTCTTCACACTGCTGGTGGTTTCTCTTGCTGTGCAGAAGCTTTTTAATAAGAAGAGATCCCACTTGTTGATTGTTTGTGCTAGTTCATGGGCAACTGAGGTTTTGTTCATAAAATCTTTTCCTACACCGATATCTTCAAGAGTTCTACCTAACCTCTGTTCCAACTGGTTCAGAGTTTCTATTCTAATATTTAGATCTTTAATCCATTTTGATTTTAGTTTAGTGCATGTGGAGAGTTTTAGGTCTAGTTTTAATCTTTGGCAAGTTGAAAGCCAATTTTTCCAGCACCATTTTTTAAAGAGGCTATCTTTCCTCCAGTGAGGGTTTATGGCTGCTTTATTGAAGATGAGATGGCTGAGTGTGTCTGGCATTGTTTCTGCATCTTCTAATCTGTTCCACTGGTCCTCAGGTCTGTTTCTTTGCCAGTACCATGCTGTTTTTATCACAGTGGCTTTGTAGTATAGTTTCAGGTTGGGGATTGTGATACCCCCTGCCATGTCTCTGTTACCTAGAATTGCTTTTGCTATTCTGGGTCTCTTCTCGTTCCAAATGAATTTTTGGATTGTTTTCTCAAGGTCCATGAAGTATGCTGCTGGGATCTCAATTGGAATTGCATTGAATCTATATAGCAGTTTTGGAAGTATGGCCACTTTCACTATATTGATTCTTCCTACCCAGGAGCAGGGGATGTCTGTCCATTTTCTGATATCATCTTCAATCTCTCTTTTCAGAGTGCCATAGTTTTCAGAGAAGAGGTCTTTGATTTCTTTCGTTAGGTTGATTCCTAGGTATTTCAGTTTTTTGGATGCTATTGTGAAAGGAATCATTTGACTTATTTCTCTTTCAGGGAGTCTGTTATTTGTGTAGAGGAAAGCTATTGATTTTTGTGTGTTGACCTTGTAACCTGCAACTTTACTGAATTTGATTATTAAATCTAGAAGGGTTTTGGTGAAGTTCTTGGGGTCTTCTATATACAGTATCATGTCATCTGCAAATAACAACAATTTGACTTCTTCATTTCCTATCTTTATTCCTTTTATTTCTTTCTTTTGTGTAATTGCAGTGGCTAATGTTTCCAAAACTATATTGAGCAAGAGTGGTGATAGTGGACATCCTTGTCTTGTTCCTGATTTTAGAGTGAAGGATTTCAATTTTTGGCCATTTAGCATGACACTGGCTGATGGTTTTTCATAGATGGATTTTATCAGTTTGAGGTAAAGACCATCTATTTCAACTTTTTGTAGGGTTTTTATCATAAATGCATGCTGTATTTTCTCAAATACTTTTTCTGCATCTATGGAGATAATCTAATGTTTTTTATTCTTGGCTCTATTGATATAGTGTATTACATTGATTAATATGTGTATGTTGAACCATCCTTGCATCCCTGGGATGAATCCCACTTTGTCAGGGTGTATGATCTTCTGCATTCTATTTGCCAGTATCTTATTCAGGGTTTTTGCATCTATGTTCATTAGTGAGAATGGCTTATAGTTCTCCTTTTCGGTTGGGTCTTTGTCTGTTTTGGGGATCAAGGTCATGCTTGCTTCCAGGAATGAATTTGGATGAATTGCTTCCCTTTCAATTTCATTGAAGAGTTTACACATTATTGGCAATTGTTCCTCTCTAAATGTCTTGCAGAATTCAGCAATGAATCCATTTGGGCCCGAGCTTTTCTTAGTTTATAAGTTTTTAATTAAGCTTTCAGTTTCATTGGTTGATATTAGGTTGTTTAGAATTTTTAGTTCTCCTTTGTTCAACTTTGGTAATTCATATGTATCTAGGAATCTGTCCATTTCTTCTGTGTTTTCCATCTTATTGGTTTATAGGCTCTGGAAGTACGTATTGATGAGCCTCTGGATTTCTGCTGGGTCTGTTGCAATTTCACCCTTTTCATTCCTAATTGCATGGATTTGGGTCTTTTCTTTCCTTTGTCTGATAAGGTTAGCTAAGGGTTTGTCAATTTGGTTGACTCTTTCCAAGAACCAACTCTTGGCTTCATTGATTTTTTTGTATCGTTCTCTTAGTCTCCATTGCATTTATTTCTCCTTTGATCTTTATAATTTCCTCCCTTGTATGAGCTTTGGGATTGTCCTGGTCTTCTTTTTCTAGAAGCTTGAGGTTCAACATCAGGTTGTTTAATTGGGCTTGTTCTGTTTTCCTAATATGCGTATTCACTGCTATGAATTTCCCTCATAAGACTGCTTTCATTGTGTCCCATAGATTCCGATATGTTGTATTGTCATTGTCATTTAATTGAAGGAACTGTCCGATTTCTTCTTTAATTTCCTCTGTAACCCATTGTTAATTCCGAAGTGTGTTGCTCAATTTCCTCATGTTTATGAAATTTTTTGAGTTTCTTTTGCTGTGGATCTCCAATTTCATTGCACTGTGGTCTGATAATATATAGGGGATAACTTCAATTCCTTTGCACTTATTTAAACATGTTCTATGCATGAGTATGTGGTCTATTTTGGAGAATGACCCATGTGCAGCTGAGAAGAATGTTTATTCTGATTTTGTGGGGTGGAGCACTCTGTAAACATCTGTTAAGTTCATTTGTTCAAGAATTTGATTGAGTTCTAGTATTTCATTACTTATTTTTTGTCTAGTTGATCTATCTATTTGTGACAGTGGGGTATCGAGGTTTCCCACTACTATTGTATTAGTGCATATATGAGTTTTCATGAATGTTAGTCTTTGTTTTATATAGTTGGGTGCACTAGTGTTTGCTGCATAGATATTTATGATTGTCATCTCTTCCTGTTGGATTCTTCCCTTTACAAGGATGTATTGTCCTTCTTTGTCCCTCTTAATCCATGTTGCTTTGAAATCTAGTTGATCTGGAAAGAGGATAGCTACTCCTGCTTTTTTTCAGATTCCTGTCCCATGGAGAATTGTTTTCCACCCTTTTACTTTCAGTCTATGAGTTTCCTTTTGAATTAAGTGTGTTTCTTGTATGCAGCATATTGTTGGATTTTCCTTCTTGACCCATTCTGCCAGTCTATTTCTTTCGATTTGGAAATTGAGACCATTAACATTGATGGTTATAACTGAAACATATTGACTTATCATTGTCATGAGTTTTTCTTTTTGTTGGGTTCTCCCCCTTTACATTTAATTTCTTGTCTTGACAGATGGGTTCATTCTGCTTTGCTTCTTGGCATTGTGTTCGTCATTGTCTGTTCCTAGGATATTGTGTAAAATTTTTGGGGGCCTTAGTTTGGTATTCACGAAGTTCCTAAGGTGCTCTTTGTCATGAAAGTATCTTATTTTTCCATCCATTTTGAAAGATAGTTTTGCAGGGTACATCATTCTGGGTTGGAAGCTGTTTTCTTTTAGGGCTTGGAATATGTCACTCCAAGCTCTTCTTGTCTTGATGGTTTGTGTTGAGAAGTCTGCTGTGATTCTGATGGCTTTCCTTTGTATGTGATTTGTTTCTTTCCTCTTACTGATTGTAGAATTTTGTTCTTCTGTTGAGTTTCTGGAATCTTAACAATTATATGCCTATGTGTAGATTTTTTTGATCATGGCTATTTGGAGTCCCATATGCCTCACTTACCTGTTTGTCAAGTTCTTTTCCCCTCTTGGGAAGTTTTCTGCTATTATTTCTTTGAAGAGTTTTTTTTATGTTGTCTGCAATCTCTTCTGTTTCTTCTTTGACTCCAATCAGTCTTATGTTATTCTTCTTTGCATTGTCTAGCAGCTGGTGGATTGATTTCTCATGCTCCCTTACAATTTTGAAGCACTTTTTCTTTTCCTGGTCACTAATTGCAATCTTATCTTCTATATTTGAAATTCTGTCCTCACATTGGCCCATTCTGCTGTGTAGACTTTCAGTGGAGTTTTTCATCTCCTGGAAATCTATTTGCATATGTTTTATGGATTCCATTTGTATCCTATGTTGGGATTCCATCATGTTCCTCATCTCCTCTCTAGATTTATTAATCATGTCTTGCACTAGGAGCACAATTTCTCCTGTTATCTTAGAAACTACTTCTGATTTCATTTTTTCTAGATCCTCTTTTGTTGCCCATTTAGTGGGTCTAGGTGGTTGAGTATCAGAGTGTTCCATCTCATTTCCCTTTGGGGTTGCTGTATGTGATCTGGAAGTCTGGTTTTGAGACTTATTTATGTGTCTTATCATTTCGACTGGGGGAGGGATGCTGTTGTCATTGGGAGAGGTGGGACAGTGGCTCACAAGCCCTTTCCTCTGGGCCAGGAATGAAGGGAGGGATGGCAGCCCGGAAGCCCCTTCCTCTGGTCTGGGAGCATGGTGATGGACAGTGGCCTGCAAGCCCCTTCCTCTAAGCCAGGAGAGGTGGGACGGTGGCTCAGAAGCCCCTTCCTCTGGGCCGGGATCAGTGGGATGGGACAGCAGTCTGGATGCCCCTTCCTCTAAACCAGGAGCAGTGGGAGGGTGGCTCAGAAGGCCCTTCCTCTGGGCCAGGAGCTTTGGGATAGCAGCTCAGAAGCCCCTACCTCTGGTCTGGGCATGGCAGGATGGATGGTGGCCCAGAAGCCCCTTCCTCTGGGCTGGGAGCAGCTGGACAGATGGTGGCCCAGATGTCCCTTTCTCTGGGCCAGGAGCAATGGGATGGTGGCTCAGAAGCCCGTACATCTGTGCCAAGAGTGGCGGGACACCAGTCTATTTCTTTTGATTTGTGAATTGAGGCGTTAATATTGATGATTATAATTGATAGATATTGACTCATCCTTGTCATGATGTTTTTCTGTTATTGGCTCCTTTATTTCTTACTTTTCCCCCTTTACCTTTAGTTTCTTACCTGGCCTGGTGGCTTCCCTCTGTTGAGCGTCCTGGAGTTGTGACCTTCATTGTCTTTTTCTAGGATATTCTTTAGAATTATTTTTAGTGCTGCCTTGGTGTTCATGATATTTCTCAGGTGTTCTTTGTCATGGAAGTATCTAATTTCCCCATCAATTTTGAAAGATAATTTTGCAGGATACAACAGTCTAGATTGGAAGTTATTTTCTTTTAGGGCTTGAAATACTTCACTCCAGGCTCTCTTTGATTTGAGGTTTTGTGTTGAGAAGTCTGCTGTGATTCTGATGGGCTTTCCTTTGTAGGTGATTTGTTTCTTTTCTCTAACTGCTTATAGGATTTTGTTGTTCTGTTGGATTTCTGGGATCTTGACTATTATATGTCTAGGTGCAGATTTTTTTTTGATCATGGCTAGTTGGAGTTCTATATGCCTCACTTATCTGTATGTCCAATTCTCAACCTGTGTCTGGGAAGTTTTCCACCATTACTTCTGTGAACAGTTTTTTTAATGTCAATTGTACTTTCTCCTGTTTTTTTTGTAGACTCCTATGAGTCTTATGTTATTCTTCTTTGCATCATCTAGTAGCAGGTGGATTGATTTCTCGTGGTCCCTTACTATTTTCAAGAAATCTCTGTTTTCGTGGTCCTTAACTGAGATCCTGTCTTCTATATCTGATATTCTATCTTCAGATTCCCTTAATCTTCTGTGTATACTTTCAGTGGAATTTTCAATCTTCTGAATATCTGTTTGAATCTATTTCATGGATTCCATTTCTTTCTTATGTTGCAAGATCATGGTTTCCATTTCTTTCTTAGGCATTCATGGCTTCCAGCATGTTTCTGAGCTCACCTATTTTTTTTATTTGTTTGTGTTCTAGAGCCTCTAATCATGTCTTTCACTCTGCTTACCATCTCTGTACTTATCTGGGAGATTATTTCTGCTTTGAATTTTTCTAAAGCCTCATTCATCTGTTTTGTTACTTCCTGTATTATCACTTCAGGGTGTCCAGGTGGTTGATTATCAGACTTTTCCGCCTCATTTCCACCAGAGTTTACCCTTGGTGGGGTGGAAGTCTGAGTTTGCGCCTTGCTTAAATGTCTTCTCATTTTTGTTTTTGGTACTGTTCTTGGATTAATTCCTGGGTTGATACTTCAAAATTCCTTATTGTAAGTATCTTTGTGCTTTTAATTAGAAACCTTATGGAATGATTGCTTCTCAAAGGTGTCTTCCAGATATAGCTTGTCTTTAGGTTTTGAGTAGCTAATGGCTCTGACGCTGTCTCATTTTCATTATACCAGAAAGAACAACTGACTAGATCAATCACAACACCTTAACCCAAGTGATACAATCAGCAACACCATAGCATCAAGTACATCTTAGAAAATGACAATTTGTGGTAGTTATTAATCTATCACCTTTAACTGCGTGAATTAAATCAAAATCAAGGACCAACCCAACATATGTTTATAGTAAATAAACTCTTCAATATGGCAACTTTAACCTTTGGGATGGGGCGTTAGGAGTTGGGGAGGGAGGGATATGTAGGTAGAAGGATAGGGGAAGGTTAGCAGTGAGGCCAGAGGACACAGGCGAGAGAAAGAAAAATAAAGGAGAAATATGAATTAGGGCCAGAACAGGAACACAAAGGGAGATGAAGAACAATATGGGACAGCAAGGGAGCAAGTGAGAGAGAGAGAGAAAGAAAAGAGAAAGGAAAGAAAAAAGAGAACAATAAAAATTTGAAAAAAGTAGAAAAAAATTAAAAATAAGAGCAAAAAAATACTACTAATAATTTTGAAAATAACAAATAAAAGACAAAACTGAAGGGCCTCCTTAAGGGTATGTCTCTGCTGTCAGAATAGACAACATGGGCAGCAGTGTGCATATATACATCAATGAGTATCACCAAGCCAGTCCCAGACCCATGAAATTCAGAGAAATTTCTGGCTGCAAGTTTGAGCTCCCTGTCCTCCTGCAGGGTTGAACTCTGCAAGGCTCTACTGCAGGTTACAGCTGCCCTTCCCCTGAAGATAGTCCAGGTTCCAATGGGAGATGATGATCCCTTCAACTTACCAAGTATGGTGGTCTGGTGTGCCTTTATTGCAGAGATTCTTTTCACATTTCCAGCGGGCTTCAGTTTTCATCAAGGAGCCTAAGAGAGGTCCTGTATCTGTTGTTTACTTCTGCAGCTCAGGACAATAGCATTTATGCCCCCCTGTGCCTCTGTAGTGTGGAACCAGGTAGCAGCACAGCCAGGAGGCCAGAGGCAGTGGGGGCGGGGGGAGGCTGCAGGGGCCAGCTGGATTACGCTGCTGTCTGGTAGGTGTGCTGAGGGGTCCTCACTGTCTCGCTGGTCACAGGTGGGTGTGGTGAGCCAGACAGAGCAGGGCTCCAGATGGCCAGGGACCTCTCAGCCTTCTCAGCCTGCGCACCTAATCTGCTTGCCAGTGGGTGTATGGAGACAAAATATCTGTTTGTACTGTACTTAACCCTTCTTGTGATGGTTACACGATGAGATAAAGTAAGGTTACATCGGCCTTATAACACAGCATGAAGCTATGTAAAGGGTACTTGGACAAAAGCATTGTGATAACTTGAACAACTGCTATGGGATTTATGTATGGGTAGCATATACAGTGTGGATATGCTAGACAAAGGGATGATTCAGAACCCAGGTAGGATAGAATAGAACACCATAAGATTTTATCATAGTACTTAGGAATGTGCACAATTTAAAACTTAATGAATTGTTTATTTCTGATATTTTCCTTTTAATAGATTTGAGTTTACCACAGGGAATGAAACTATGGAAAGCAAAACTGTCGTTAGGAAAATTATTCATCTGATAGCACTATGAGGGATTTTATTAATGGCAAATATGATTGACCTTCATAACATCCACCACAAGACATGGGGTGTTCACTAAAGTTCAGTCCTATGTATGATTCTGTCATTAATGAATTTTCCTAAACCATTTCTGAACTTACTTGTATTTAAATTTGTGCCACTCCTGAATTCCTCTATTATAGAGAGTTTAAGAATTCTCAGATTTTCTGGGTAACTGTATATGCTCCTCTATTCTAACTTTGATTCTATGTATACATTTCATGATTTCAGAGACTTTGAGGTGATCAGAATGTTTGTGTTTCCTCCCACTTTTATGTAATGAGACCCTGAGTGACAGCTTTAGGAGTTGATACTTTTGGGAAGTGAGTAGGTCAGGAATCTGGATCTCTCAGGAATCGGATCAGTGCTCTTATAAAAGAGACCAAAGAGACCAATCTTGCTACTTTTGCTATGTGAGGACATAGAAAAGAGATGGGAGTCTGTGACCTAGAGGAGGGCCTTCTCTGGAAACAAACCATGGTGTACTCTGATCTTCCAGCCTCTAACACTATGAGAAATAAATGGCTGTTGTGTATAAGCCATGCAGGGTCATGACTAATTTTTATGACTGCCTGAATGGACTGAGACAGACTTCATTTACTCTTTGAATTCTCTTTCTTTTGATCTTCATCTTTGAGAAATGCCTCCATTCCCTTAAGCATTTTACCTCACCTCCTTTGTATCACCAGCTTTCCTCACAGATACACAATACCCAAACACTCATAATTCAAAGGAGTAGAGGTTAACTTGGTTCACAGTTTCAGAAAAGTCAGTCCAAGGTTGTTGGCTTCAAGATAAAAACATCATGGCAGAAGGGGGTGGCAGAACAAAGATGCTTATTTAATAGCAGCGAGGAAGCAGAGAGGGGGCAACAGGGCCAGAGAGGAAGGGGCAAGAGATAAAATATAGACCCCAAGGTCATGCCTCCAAGACCTACCCAGGCACACCTGGAAGTGTGCATTGCTAAACTCCCGGGCAGATCTCCAGCCAATCAGATTGACAATCTGCCTTAAAAGTCGCGTGTTGGATTCCTTCAATTCAGCTGTGTCTTCTTGTGGACTCCCTTCTGTTCAGCTATGTCTTTCTTCCCTGAGACAGTAGCCAGAATTGCTTATAGTATTGTAGTTTTAGGTGTGAATCAGTTTTGCCTGAGAAGCCTTGTATGATTACTTTTAGCCTGCTATTTTTGTTATTTTAGCATTTCAAAGACTGATTATCTCTAAAACCACATTACTGTGGTTCTTACGCCATTTTCTTTGGTCAAAACAATTGTTGATAAAATTTATAACTATCCTGTAAATATGGTTTGAATTAATTGTTGCATTTGCCTAACCTGTACCCATATGAAATTTTATCTGCTGTTTTTCTGAATATTTTGAGATTATAACTACTCCCTGGGGATTATGATCTAAACAATTAAATGCAAATTATAAGATAAATTATTGACTACATAAGTATGAATAAAACTTCTTGGAAGAAGGCAAAGTGTACTCCTTGAAGGGGGATTAGAATGGATTTTAGTAGGAGAAACTACTAAAATAAAGTGTAATTTTTTTCAAAAGTCCCTTAGTAAACCTCCATATGCAACCTTTGTATGGCAGATTAATTTATTGAGAAGAGAAACTTTACCAAATGCAGGGAGAAAACTTGATTGATGAGAGGATAGTTTTGTTGTGACTCCAGGTGCCTTCTCTTAAGCCATATATTAAAGAGATTAAAAAAAAATACAAAGCAATGTGACTCTTCTATATCTTTTTCATTTGGAAGATATAGTTACTTTTATTAAGATGTTATTTTTGTTAAAATTTAATAGGCTTACTGTTTTTATTTAAAAATGAATATTTAAAAATTCTCAGTTTAAATTGCTAACATGGACTGGAAAAGCCAGTTGTTTTGAGACCGCAAAGGATTACTGAGGCTCAGAAGTTTGAGAAATGGCTCAGGACACTAAATCTCAGAGAGGCTCTTTCCCTGGTGCTCACCACTCCACTGTAGATCTTTGAGAATCAAGGTGTCGTTTCCACATTCTTTGTACACAGGGTTATTTGCTTCTTCAAAGGGTTCTATTACCTTTCTTTCATTCACTAGGGTATTTGTGTTTACCTTACAGCATAGAGGAGTTTCCTTTTGACTTGGAGCTCTAAAGGCAGGACAGGTTCCACCCAACAGTAAGAAAATACCATACCAACAGTGTAGGATGGAGAATAATGTTAACTTCAGCTTTTTGTGGTTAAGAGTGAGTGTGTGTCAATATTTAGTTTCCAAGCACTAATTTTATAAAGTGGATATATTTTATAATCCTGAAAACATAAATCTTTTTTGATGCAGTGATAAAGTCCATAAAAAGAAAAAAGTGACATGTAGGGAAGTCACCTAAGTGTTAAAATGTTCAGAAGATTTTGTGCTTTCAGAGATGGATTAAAAAGAGAGACCTGCAAATTTCAGATGGAGAAAAAAACCCGGAAAGGTGAAAGAAAAGAAAGTTTAAGAAACTGGCCCGGATTTCCTGTCTGTAGGTGGAGTAAAGTTGACTTTAGGCGGCGCTATCTCACAGCCACAGGTTACATGCACCTTCCTCTAGCTGCATGCAAGATAAGAAAGGAGCAGCATTTGACGAGGGCTGAGTAAAAACCAGCAGTTTCTCAGAACTATCAGGATACTGCTGAATCTTAGGAGGATCCTTCAAATGTAACCACAGCACCGTAAAACAAACAGATTAAATGTTACTGTAGTTGCAAGGGGCTGTTTTTGAGAGCTCAAAGAAATACTCTTTTAGCTGAACACAGATGGTTGTTGGAGACAGGTTTGAGATTTCCTGAGATTTCCTTCAAAGATAAAACAAATAACTTCTAATGTTGCTCCTGTGGAATGAAGCACTGATAACTGGTGTGGTATTTAGATGTCTATGTTCTAATCCCCAGAACCCGCAAATATGCTACCTTAAATGGCCAAAAAAGACTTTGAAGATGTAATAGTAAAGACTGTAAAATGCAGAAATTATCTTGAGTTACCAAATAGGCTCCACCTAATCACATAGATCCTTAAAAACAGAGGGTTTTTTTTCAGCTGTGGTCAGTGAAAAGGAGATGTGATTACTAAAGGCCAGAGAGATGCAACATGGCTGGATTTGAATACAGAGAAAGGGGTCATGAATCATGGAATGTGGGTGGGTGGTTTATGGAAGCTGGAAATGACAAGGAAGTCGATCCTCTTCCCGCCTCATCTCCAAGAATGACAGCTATCCTTCTAACACCTCAACTGTGGCCCAGTCAGACCCTTGATGGTCTCAGTCTACAAAATCAGAAGATAATAAAATTTGATTGCTTTAAACCTCTAAGTCAGTGGTAATTTATTATGGTAGGAAATGAATAGTTGAAGTTGACCTCCCAACACAACTCACTGCTTTTTCTTCAAATGTACTGTGGTCTGGGCTTGTAACATGTCAGCTAAACTAGTGAAGAAAGAGGACAGGTGTTCCACACATGCTGCTGTTCTATTCTTTCATGAAGATCCCACTGGAACCCATTTCTAGGGCTTTGGTTCTAGCAGTAAGTCAGGGAATACAGCTTCCTGGATAAATCATTCTAAAACCTTGCCTTTTCTTTGTGTGGATAGAAGAAAGGAAAAATAGTCAAAAAGCATTAAAAACTATTTAAATCATTGAAATTATTGTGGTCATTTAAATTCCACAGACATATAAACTTTATAACAAGAAGGCCCTGGTGAAATGTTTAAATTATTTGTTAATATTTTAAGCATTGGTCCAGTAGTTTGATAGTAGTCAGAGAAAAGTCAAGGGGGCAAGGAGTAAAAAGAAAAGAGATGAACATTTAATAAGTTGTTTAGACAGAGAGAGAGAGAGAGAGAGAGAGAGAGTTCCTATTTCTTACTGTCATGAAATTTTGTTGACTTTGGGCCAAAGGTGCCTAGAGGGAGAGCAGCATGTACAGATGACAGCTGTGAAGAGAGAATGGGGCGGTTACTGTGGATGTATGGTTGGAAGAGCCAAAGCACTTTGAAGCCAGCAAGGGAGTCTGCCAAGCCATGAAGACATCCTTGCCTTTTGCCTTTACATGCTCCATTTGCTACAGGGTCTGGAGCAGACTCAGTTATATTTACATTCAGCATTTTTATTTTGAGACCTTGTGTGCTTTGCCACTGATTTTAATTTAAGGTCAATGAGTTATTTTAGACAAGTAATACACTTACCTGGGGGTAATTTTAGTACATCGTAAGGTTTTCCTAAGAGATGGCAGCTGAAGTCAGGGGTAAATTAGGCTTAGCTGAAAGAATTAGACTTTTTAGAGATATTTACCCCTCTATGTCCTCTCAAAATTGATCTGCCTTTCATAATCCCAGTGAAAAGGGAATACAGCACTACCTCGTTTCATAAATGCTTCTGTTTGCAAACAATTTGGTTTGCAAACAAAAGGCTTCAGCAAAATCTTGCTTCTGTTTGCAAACTTCACTTGGGATGATGAACATGATGGGGCCATCTTTCCTGCACAAACACAAATGCAGTCCTCTTCCCCCAAGTCATAAAATAAATCAAATTCATAAACCGAGGTACCACTGTACTTTTTTGCGAAAAACTTTAAAACAGCTAAATATCATGAGATTACTTTCTTTTCCTTTTGCCAAAACTTTCTTAGAATATGTTGGTCATGGTAATAAGATGACATCTAATAGAATTGACAAGTGATGAGTTTTAGAGCGACCATTCTGATCACTTGTGTCTCCGCCTGATGGTGACCCAGACCAAATATAGAATTCTATCAGCACACAAGGAAAGCAAACTTTTAACCAGATGTGTATTTTAGTCACTTTCCAGGGCACTTAGGAAATGCGTCATAAGAAGGTTTAATTTAAGAGTGATAAATTTGGAGGACTGAGGAGAAACAAAAATGGGAAGGAAAAGAGTTTTCTATATGGTCTGAATTATATTCCTAACTGGTTTTAGGTTATTTGAAAGCGAGCATTTTGGATTACTTTTGGCTTTTCTCTGCTAATCTAGAAAGATTCAGCTAATTTAGCAATTTCCAAGGCAGAGATGTCTCCATGAACTTGGCGTTTGTCCACCAAGGGGTCTATTTTTTCAGTTTCTTAAAGTCCCCCCCAAATAACTTGGACAATTGTAGAGTTAAATGAACAGACACTGTTTCAGAAGAGCATGATATCAATTAGTATTAACTATGGCCAAATAAACTGCAAACCCATGAAAACTGGATAAAACACTGGGTGATCTGCCTTCTGAGAACAAGGTCTAAAATGCCAAAAAAGATGGAAAACATGTAACATTTTGTTAAATAGAATGTTATTACACTATGACTTTTTTCTTCTGTGACTAACGCTGAATCAAAGCATCCAATATGTTTTACACAGGATGAATGTTCTTCTATAAAAGCAATGTTCTTTCCTGTGTAGGAAGAAGCTGATAAAATGCAGGAGATTGCAAGATAAGGAGGGAGGTCTTTTGGGAGCTGCCCCAGGGGAGTGTTTCCCTTGGTTTGGACCCAGGAACATAGGACTGAACAGAAGCCAGGAGGCCTGGGTATGGCCTGTCTTCATCTCTAGCTAAAGAATGAGTGAGGTACTAAATAATTCCTTATGTGGGTTTCTTATTCTGTAACATGGATTTGGTAAGTTGCTAACTCCTTCTGTGAGCATTACACACTATGTTAGGAATAGGAGGTAAGACTTCCAATATGGTACCTGAGACATAGTGCTTAATGAGGTTGACTTTTTTCTTACCCTGGAAAACAAGAATAATTATAATTACACGGTATTTTATTTCCTTTCCAATCTCTCCATCTGGAAAACTTTTTACTTTTTTGAAGAAATCTAAATATTTTGCTGACTTTTTAAAGATAGAAATGTATTCTTTTGAAACAACCAGCACTTCAAATACCATGGATTGTGATGAGAACATTGTCAAAATAGAACTACAGTTGTGAGAACAAATTTGGGGAGGCAAAGGAGGTTAAGGACAGTGAAGCATAGTGGAGGTAACACTGTCCCGGGAAGAGAAAAGTGGGAGACATTCTGGACAAGCTTCTCTTCCTTTGACATTCTGCCGAGCAAGACTTGCAAGCTGCAGTGGCCAGCAGCTGTCGGTTCTTCTTTCTTACCTTAAGGATCAGTTGCTGGCTTATTTAGCTTATTTGTGTTTTCAGGTAAAGAATATCGATATAAACCTATTAAACTCTATTGACTAAATCTAAGAGATATGGAGAACATGTTTAATGGCAAAATTCTGTGAATTCAATTTGGGTGAGGATCCTTGGCACATGAAGGCAGTGTTTACAGTTCCCATTGCACTGGGCATGACAGAGCCCTACCAGAACCGCCTGTTGCCGAATGTTAGCAATCTCAGAGTGGAAAGGAAGATGGGCACGTTTGTGCCTGCAGGCTCTCTCCTTAAATTCTTGTAATGAAAGACTTACATGCTTGCCTTGGCATTCTGTCCTTTTATTAATTATATCTTCTTGACAAACAAATTTCTCATTCAATTGATAAAAACTTTAGAGAGAATTGAAATTTAGGGTATGCAATTAAACATTTTTTATTTTTGATATTAGGTACTAATTACATAGTCACTGTGGTATATTTCAATACATGCGTGCTGTATACACTGATCAAATTCTTCACCTCTATTAATCACTTCTACATCCAGATCAACTACTCCCCCACCCTCCATAAACTTCCACACATGAGAGAGAACATGTAGTACTTGTCTTTCTGTGTCTGGATTATTTCATTTCACTGTTTCTCTAGTTTTATCCATTTTCCTAAAAATGACAGGATTTCTTTTTGATTTATGTTTGAATAATATTATTTTTATCTTTCTCAAAGCTCAAAAGTCAATGGTACTTATTTTCTAACTTTTGTTTGGCTCTGTATTAATATTTCTTTGCAAAAAATATTCAGAGTCAGATGACTGATACAAATAGTTGTAAATTTTGGACTAAATTGCAACCTTCAAACTTCTCTTTGGAAAATCAGTGAATTTAGTATTTTTTCCTAAATGTGGTTATAGGGTCATCCATGGTATTTAGTTAGCCCTCATAATCTGTTTTTGTTTTACTCTGTTACAGGACTCTGTGGTAAACATCCAATGATTTTGAGTTCTTGAATTTCTTTTAGCTTTGAGAAATTATTTTTAAAGAACATTTCTAGAACATTTTCTAGCACTAGAATAAGCATACTTGTAATAATTAAGCATGTTTTTTGAATTCAATTTATTTAAGATCTGATTGATTCATTCTTCTATTTAGAGAGTAAATGCTTCCTAGTACAATTACATCACTGGGCCAGATATAGTTTGCTGTTTGTTTTTACCTTCTACTACCCATAGCATCATTTTGTTACAGTTATGACATGTTACCTTCTTTAAGTTACTTTATTATTCACTGAGAATATTAGTGTAAATTCTACACTACATTGATAAAATATTTAGTGCAAATGTTAAGAACTGTTCCACTAGGACTCACAGAAACAGGGGTGGTATGAATCCTCAGTGTTAAAGCTACAATGGAATTGGCTTAGTTTTCAAATTATCTGTTGACCTTAGTTCCTTCTTCACCCTTGTTATCAAAAAGTGTTGTCTTAAAGAGACCCTATTTCAAATTAAAACAAAAGGAAAGAAAAGGGGCTCAGGCTATAGCTCAGTAAGATGGCCTGAGGGTTGGTCAATCCCTGGTACTCTTTTCCTCAAACAAAAGATGGTCTTGATCAGTCAGTTAAGGGCAAATTATGATGAATAGAAAACAGTGCTAAAAGTCTCAGATGCTTAGGAGAGTAAAGATGTTTTTCTTATTGTATAACATATAGAGTATGGCTAGCTGATAGCTATTTCAGGTCTTCTTTAATCTTCAGGACAAAGGGGTTAGCTTAGTGGTAGAAGTGCACAAAGCCTCTTAGGTCTTGTTCAGTGGTGGCCAATGTCATTCCTACTCACATTCCATTGGCCATAGCAAGTCACACGGCCAAGCTGGATGCTCACTGCGTGAGTGATATAATCCTCCTGACAGGAGGGAGGAGTTCTGTGGAGGGGCAACAAATAATTAGACACACACACACACACACACACACACACACACAATACATGGTCTACTCTAATCCCTGTAAATAACTTCTCACAAGGAGTTGTGTACCAAGACACGAATGTACAAATATTACTGTAACGAGCATGATTTTCCATAAAACAATGCTGTCAGAACATTTATCTCTGAAGAGTAAATGTCTTACTGACATTTAAAAAACCTCATCCAACATTATTTAAAGGCAATGAATATTACTTAAATATCTTCAAGCCTTTGGTTGGGCTTGATATTCAGAAATGGCTAAAACTCATTTTTAGTCAATTCTGGGAATTAGAATGGGTCACTGAGTATTTCCTCCTCCTCCACTGATGTGTTGGAACCTAAAACAAACTGGGATAGCATTAAGGGGTGGGGCTTTAGGGAGAGAGTCAGGCTCTGCCAGGGGATTAGTGCTTTTGTAAATGGGTTTAGGGAACTAGCCAGATCTTTCACATCTACCTTTTACCATCTGATGACACAGCTAGAAGGGACCAGCTGTGAACCAGGAAACAAGACCTCACCAGATACTGTATCTGTTGATGCCTTGATCTTCAATTTCTCAGGCTGTAGAATCATGAAATAGAAATTGTTTATAAATTATCCAGTCTAAGGCACTTTTTAATGGCAGCACAAAGTTACCAAGACAGTCATAATATTTTATGAAGAAGTTAATTTTACCTAAAATCAACAAGTTAGATTTTCTTCTGTGGCTCATGAATTCTCTAGGCCATTCCAAAAAACAACTTCTGACAATAATTAGAGTGATGGTAGGGGCCGGGATTTAGCTCAGGGGTTCCACTGCCTGCCTTGCAAGCACAAGGTCCTGAGTTCAATCCCTGATACTGAAAAAAAAAAAAAGTGATAGTTGTCTAAATTAAAATATGTGTATAACATTAGGAAGTAAAGATTTCAAAGGTGAAAAATTCACTTGGATGCTTATAGTTTAGTTAACTTGATAAAAACATACAGCAAAACCCTGGGGGATAATGTGAATTGTGGTACATTTTGGCTATGGGCTTTTATTCTCCAACCAAGTTGAGGGTAAGTATTCAAGATTCAGTGGGTGATTTATAGACACACAAGCTTAAATATCACATGGCTTGTCTTATATGAGAAACTCAAAATATAAACAAAAAGTAAAATAAAAGAGATAATAGGAAATAGGGATACAGGTCTTTTTCAAAAAGGAAAAGGACCAAAAGATGGAGGGAGGAGGAAGAGGAGAAGGGGATGAAAAAAGCATTAAGATGTGCTATGTGCATGTACCAACCAACTCTCTAAAAGAAATATAATCATTATGGCTGGCAAACATGTACCGATAAAAATAAAAAATTTAAAAAGATTCAATTTATAATTTAAAAAATTCTGTCCATCTTTGACATATCTAATAAGCGAAAATACCTTCCATTCAACAGTTATTAGAATAGAATATGGAATGGAAAAGATTGATTTTCATTAACCTTATAATACTTAAATTCTATCCTCCATGATATTTTAGTTTTTGGATCTTGTTTACAGGTTTTGGCTATTTATTGCATTAATTACACTATTTTATAGTCATTCTTCATTTCTTTCTTTCTTTTAAGAAATTTAAAAATTCTTTAATAAAGAATGACCTCTCAAAAAGAATGGAACCAAGATTTTATATTTCTAGCACACATACTATAATTCTAGTAATTATTGTTGCAATATTAATAGACGCTACCACATAATTTATAAAGCGCTCAGCATTATTTTAAGCAATTTCTCATTTTAGTTGATTTAAAGCCATGAGACAGTAATATATCCAGTTTGTAAGTGAGGAGGTTGAATTAAAAAGAGTTTAATAAATCTGTTCCAACAATCCACCACTAGTAAGTGGTTGAGGACTCAGTCAAACACTGTTGGCTCAAAGCTCTTTCTTTCCCTAACTGTAGGAACTGTGCTAAGGTTTGAATCCTTGCCCCTGCCTCACTCATCTCTTATGTTGACATTCATCCTTAAAGCAGCAGTGGGACTTTGGGAGTGATCAGATCACAGATGCTGACCCCACATGAATGGGATCAGTGCCTTCATAAAAGAGACCTGAGGGAGCTTGTTTACCTCTTCTACCAGGTGAAAAATGCATTGGAAAAATACTGATTATGAGCCAGAGAATGGCCCTCACCAGATACCAAAACAACATTGACCTTGGACTTCTAGTCGCTAGCACTATGAGAAATGATTTTCTGTTATTTATAAGCCACCTCATCTATGGTATTTTGTTGTGGCAGCCCGAAGAGAATAAGACAAGCTGCTACACATACACACACACACACACACACACACACACACACTTTTTTCATGCTTTGTTATTATTTAGAAAAAACATTAAGCACTAACCTTACATCAATATCTTGGGTATGAGGGAGTAAAGATAAATTAGTTTTGGCCTTTAGCTGACTTAGCTTAGCTAAAAAGAGAAAGTTAAAGTTTTCCAATGTCAAAATAAAAAAAGTAAGAATTGGAGAATTGGAAAAAGTAGATGTCCCAGACAGGGTGAAAAATCATGAAAAAATACGGAAATGGGCTTAAACAGTTGAGAAATTCAAGAGTAACTACATGGAAGAATTTGTTAAGTGAAGTGGAAGAGAAGACAAGAAAGCTTTGGTTTGTGTGCCAGGCTAAGTATTTAAAGACTTTAACCAGATATGGTGCTAGGTAGCTTTAGAGAATTAAAACAAGAGATCATAATATTGATAACCTCTTGATGCTGTACTAAAAGATGTCTTGCATCATCTTTTTATTATTTTTCTCATGGTACTTAAAGCCTTTAAAGATGACATGTATGTTAGTTAAACAGGACAATGGCACATAGATTAACAAGACATTCTTGTAGACTGGGGCAGAGTGAATTCTGTATGTTGGATGATCTATAATTCAGGGAAAACATTAACCATTGAAAGAATGAAGAGAAAACAGAACATAAACTGGGCAGTGTACCTGGTATAAATGCCCAATGTGCTTGAGGAATGGAATTGTCCAAGAAACTATTAATCAGGCCAGTGATTACAAGAGGAATCCTTTGGCAATGTACCTTTGAAAGTGCATCTTTACATTGTAATAGCTAAATACACAGATATGTATATATATATTTGTAATCACTCAAAACTTCATTTACGTCCACCACTATTACTAGGTTTGTGAATCAATCTAGGTACATTTTCTAAAAATACTTTGAAAACAAAATTCTTTTTTGATTGTGTGAATAAAGAAGTGTCAAATCCATGTTGAGTTTTAATTCAATTAAACATTGACTAAGAAAGACAAAATTAGATCTTTCCTTCATTCTTCCTATCAGTGTACAAAAGATGATTGATATATGTGCATCTTAGATGCTGAGATTGCAGACGAGTTACGGCCACGCTCAGGCTAAATTACGTTAGTTATGTAAACCAGTTGGACTGATGAGGGTTTGCTTTGTTAGCATGATAAGGAAGGCATGCTTTTCTGCACATTCTGTGAATGTAAAATGATGTGATTCTCAAAAGATAAAAATGTACTTATCCACGGCAGGCTGTGGCATGCCTAGTGGTGCCATTTTAACATTACAGTTGGAGAACTGAAAATGTCGAAGGAGAATCAAAGGTTTTGGTGAAGAAATACATGTAAAACTTACCCAATTCTGCATTCTCTTGGGGGCTTATCAATACCTATTACAGTATTCGGCAGAAAGTTTTAGCCTCCAGTACACTGGGCTTAACATTGAATTCTTGGGTCAAAAATGTCATGTATAATAATAGCCAAGTCCTTATGCTATGATAACATTAACTTTGAGGATTTTCATGCTTGCCAAAATGTGGGGGAGATATTGACATGCTTCTATGCCTTGTAAATGCTTCCTTATTTGTAAAGATTTTTCTGGTCCTTCTCTTCTTATTTGTGGATCTTCATAGAATCAATCATTTGTTGAATGACTGTTAAGTGTCCACATTATACATTTTTACTGGAGACATAATTCACTATCCTAGAATCTCCTCTTTTAAAATGTGTGTGTTAATGCGTTTTGGTATTTTCACAAAATTATGCAATCATCACCACTATCTAATTCCAGAACATTTTCATCACCCCACAAAGAAACCCAGTACGCATTAGCAGTCACTCCCCATTCCTCCTTCCTCCCAGCCCCTGGCAAAACACTAATCTGCTCACTGCTTCTATGGATTTTCCTTTTCTGGATATTTTATATAAATGAAAATGTACAAAATGTGGTCTTTTTTTAGCATAAAGTTTTTTTTTAACTTCACCATTTTGCAGTGTGAATCAGTGTTTCTATTTTATTGTAGATAATATTTCATTGTTTGAGTATACCACATTTTGTTTATTCATTGACCAGTTGCTGGATATTAAGGTAGTTTGCACTTTTTAACAATTATGGCTAATAATTCTATAAATATTCAGATAATAGTCTTTATGTGGAACACATACATTTAAATGTATTTATTATAATTAAAATTAACTTTTACACAATTTTTTAAAAGTACTACATTATAAAGTATTTAAAATACATAAAGGCATACTCAGTATTTTTATATTTTAAATACTTTGGTTATTGTTACAATAATTTTGTTTAAAAATAGATTTGGTATCAAAACAAATTCTTTCATATTTCACTATTTTTATGTTACTTTCCCTAAAGAAAATATATACATATATATCTATAATATAGATATATATGTCTATGTACTTATATTTCATATATACTTTATATATATTTCTAGGGTAGGATTTTAATTACTGAGTACATACCCATATTATATTTTATTAGAGTGCATTTTTGTACATTATCATTACACTTTTGAAGGTTTAAAACTTTATTATTATTTTTTTTTCTTTTTGGTACTGGGGATTGAACTCAGGTCCTTGCGCTTGTGCAGCAGGTGGTGAAACCACTGAGCTAAATCTCCGGCCCTAAAACTTGATTGTTAAAAATGTATATTATTTTCAGAAATTATGAAATGTTCAACAAAATTATTTTAAAACTTTTTCAGCTATCTTGAATATTATCTTGTTAGATAATCATAGATTGTTTCAAAAGAGTAAAATGTGTTTGCTTTGCATTTGGGTATGAACTTTACTTTCTGACATCATGATTGGCAATTTATTAGCCGCTGAATCCTAGGAATGTCACTAACTGTACATTAACAAATTGATATTGTTCCAATTTAAAAAAATATCAGTAATCCTGGGACATAGATTATAGTAATGAAATACAGTTTTTTGCTAATGGAAGCCAGAGTTATTTTGAAATGGCTGACCCCAGGTTTTGGGGTAGGGTATATGTAAGATCAGCTTGGAGAATGCATCATCCCAGACTACAAAGAGACATCATAGTCCTAAGGAGTCTTCAGGAACCAATTGCAGAAGCCAACACGCTGGGAAAAATATGGGGTATTCTGAGCTTTGATAAGGGTTCTAATGGCCATAGCACGAATCCCATTAGACATATTTAAATACCTAAACTCATAAAGTTATTAAAAATTAATTTACTATCTTTGCAAGATGAATGCAGTGCTTTGCTATCATATTTCACAAAAGGGGAAAAAGGGAGAATTATGTTTAGTTTCATTACTCCACTGTGTAACAAACAGCACATGAGAAGCACCTGGTTAGGAAGCGTATACCAATGCACATGTTAAAGAGACCTGGTAGAATTATAATACTGTCATTTTGCAACACATATGAGCTATAGATTTAGGCATTGAACTACAAGAGTTACTGTAAGAAAGAAAAGCAGACACCATGAGCCTCCTGAGGAAAGAATATATCACCACTTACAGTCTTTCCGAAAGTATCTTTGGAAAATCTGAGATTGAGCAAGGTTGCCAATTTGCAGGAGAAGGGAGTGTCATAGTAAGTCCTACAAAATGCAATCAGCACCATCTCCATGAACAGCCTATGTTATCCCAGATACACTGTAAGAGAGGAACACTCTAGATTGAAAGTGATTTGACTTGTTGATTTTTTAAACAAAACTGGATGAGACTCTAGATAATGTTTAGGGCTTCTAATTTTAATGATAAGACTATAAAATGCAAGGAAGCAATTATTGTAAAGGCAAGAGTAAGAGAAGCAGAAGGAGGAGCTCTGTTTGGGATGGGCCATGTAGTGGGTTTCTCAGAGGCTGGTTAGGCTCTCAGTGTTGACTCTGGCGAGGCTGTCAAGGGCATTGTCTAAGTTTTCTATTGTTGGTGCAAAAAATTACCATAAATTTTGGGGCTTAAAACGACACTTATTATTTCATAGTTCTGTAGGTCATAAGTCCAGATGAACTTAACTGGTTTCTCTGCCATGGGTCTCACAATTTGCTGTCAGCTGGCCTCTTATCCCGAGGCTCAGAGTTCACATCTTCTTCTAAACTCTGCTATGGGCTGAGCTTGTTTCCTTGTGGTTGCAGGACTGAGGATCCCGTTTCTTTGATAACAATCATCTTGTAGTGTTTCTTAGCTCCTTAAGGCTACCAGAATTCCTGTTACACTGCCCTCTCCATCTTCAAACAGCAGCAGTGGGTAGAACCCTCTTTATGCTTTCAATCTCCTTGATTTCTCCCACTATAACTCTTCTGCTTTCCTCTGCTGTTTTTGAGGACTTATCTGATTACATTGGTTCCACATTGATAATTCCTCAGGTATCTTTAGAATTTGCCTACCACAGGTGTTTTTATATTATGCATTTGTCTTGGATTGTTTTTCTGTATTTATCTTTCATTTTAAAAATACCAGGCTAAGAAATCATTGGGGCAGAGGACTGATGTGCTCATGTGATATTTGAAAGATACTGTTCAGAGATGCTTACCTTTTTACAAGGAAAACCTCAAAGACTGACCAAAAAAAAAAAATTTTAAAAACTGAAATAAATTCTGCTTTCACCTTATCTGTGGATTATAAAAATTGTAGGTATATAAAGGGTAAAACTTAAAATTTTCTGCTTTTATTGCTGTAACTCTGAAACATTTGCAATTAAACAGTGATGTCTTAACAAAATTGATAGCTTCTATGAAGTTATTAAGCATGGCTTCAAAGAGGCATTCTCTATGCTTGGATTCACAATATATACAAAGAGTGCTTGAATTCATTTTGGCAACAGCTTTTATAACACTGGCACTCTGGTTTTCTTCCATTTTGTAAATACATTTTAGTGTAGCTATCATTATGTTTTTCGGATCTTAACAGATTATATACATATTAAAATTGTTCTACACAAAGGGTGAACACATTTTTTCTGTAAAAAGTCAAATAGTAAATATTTTCAGCTTTGAGAACTATATCATCTCTGTAGCAGTTTTCTGATCTTGCCATTGTAGCCTCAAAGGACATAGAGAATATATAAAGTAATAAGCATGGCTGGAGTTGACCATGTACTATATTTTGAAGATCCCTGAGCAATGGATTCAAATCTTTTTTTTCCTATTACGTGTATATTTGACTAGGGATACATTCTTTATTGTGCTCATTTATGAGAGCATATCATAAAATACTGAATGGAAACAGACATAAAACATCTTCATATTCTCAGGCTGGGGATTTAGCCCAGTGGTTCCACTGCCTGCCTTGCAAGCACAAGGTTCTGAGTTTGATCCCTGGTACAAAAAAAAAATCTATATTCTCCATGTAAAGGTATTACAGATGAGAAACAACTTTTCAGGTATGTATCATATAGATATCTGGTTTCTTCTCTGAGCTCTTTGAGTAAATCTAAATACATTTCTGAATCAGTGTTCTCATTCTATTATTCATTTATTCATGCAACAAATGCTTACTGGGTTTTCAGTATGTGTCAGTACTCTCTTAGGCCCTGTGGGTAAAAAAATTAACCAAAGAAAATTACTGCCATTATCATGCACACACCCTTGTTGACCTGAGGATGTTGAGCCCAGAATATGATACCTTTTCTCTAATAACCTTCTCTCGAACCTGCAATAGAGCAGCATTTCAATATGAATGTTCATATATTTTCATTGTTAGACTTAAATATTATTTCTGTATGTTTTTATATAAGTTGACAATTCAATTACTACTGACAAAAATCTGAGTGTTTATGTTATATGTTCACCATATCCAGTGATTATATGTTCCTTGTTTTGTTTAAGATTTACATTGGAGTATATTAGGAGTCAAAATTATTTTGCAAAATTTTACTGTCTAAAAGTCTTTGAAGACTTGGGGCAAATTTTCATTATGCTTTATTGTTTTCAAGTTGCATTGCATGAGTTTGAGAGACATTTATTTCATTTTATAAACTTCTGTGAGTGGAATCAGTCTTACATGAAGAATCAGCTGGTGGTAATTGGACATTTTGACCATCTAACTGGGGCCTTATCAACAAGTCAGCATATCCATCTATAAATCTTAGTTAAGCTTTATAACCAATGATCCATATTCATTTTCAGCTTTAGAGGAACTTTTTTTTTTTTTTACCCAGGGGAAAGAAAAGTTAGATGAAAAGATCCCAAGACTTAAAACAACTTTACCATTAAAATGAAACATCTGACTTTTCCAGAATTTGCGATAAGTGCATAAAATCTTCAGCATTTACTTTTCATTGCATAGCTGATAATTATGCTGTGATGAGAGCATCATTCCTTAAGTCTTTTTTGGCATTAAGCTGGGTGTATCACCTGTGTCCTACGGTCATGTCCTTCCTCATGCACGTACTTTTACATGAGTTGACATGTATAGGCCTAAACTTAAAAAATGTTGAGTTGTGATTTACCTCCTCAATCATGTGTTTAAAATATGTTCATATATTAAATACAGATTTGGTTGGAGAGACTTTATTCTGATGAATACAAAACAGAATAGTCTGGCAGTGCTAGTCTGTTAAATTTTGGTGGGTGTGAAGAAAATTGCATGTACAGTGAATTTCCTTTTTGTAAAAAAAATATATTGCAACCACACTATATAAAAAAGTGATTCACAGGTGTGCAGGACTTTTGAGCTCCTTCACAGAACCCTAAATTTCTTTATGATGAGTCTTAGAACCTAACTGAAATTAATCCCTTTGTTTTTGGAATGAGAAAGCCGAGGTCTAAAGAGAAATTGTGTCCAAGGTGTCCTCCCTAGGATCAGAACCCAGGACTCCTGACCCCAGTTGCAGTGTGTTCTCCAATGTTGTGACTCAACTTTAAAAATCTACAATGAAACAAGTGTTACAATCTGTGTAATTTACTTAAGGTTCTCACTGCTCCTGTAACACGTGGTACATGGCAGTTAGTTTAGACTCTAGTTTTACTCCTGGCCAGAGATGGCGCTGGGAGTGCAGTGCAGTCCAGAAGAGGGAGGTGACATTATGTGAGGGTAGCTCACATAATAAGCTCTAGAAGCAGCTACTATATGGCCTTTCATTCTATATCTCTTTGCTCAACTGCCAGAACTCTGAATTAGTATACTGTTTCTCAATTTGGGCTTCCATTGCTGCATGATGGATATTCAAAATAGGCTTTGGCTCTCGCTCATGAAATTAGCCACATTTTGAACATATGAATTGGCTAAAATGGTTTAGAGATCCTTCTACCCTTTCAGGAACATGGATGTGTAAACATCTGTGGAGGTGTGGACTGGTCTTTTTAGGGATGACAGTCATAGTTTGGTGGCCTAACTGACTGGTTCTCAGTTTAGAGAATGGTTCAGGAGAATTTGATTGCATGGTGTCATGTAGACACAGAACACTGCTTAGGAGTCTCTCTTTATTTCTTCCAACTGTACTTGCACCACCTAAATTCTCCTTTTTTTTTCCAGTATATAAAACAGGTAGTAGAAACTTTCTTATGCTTTCTTGCTAGTGCCTAGTTTCTAATAAATGTACTTCTGTATGAAAGAATTTGGTTTGAGATTTGTTTTCATGAAAACCTAGTATTGAGGTTATTGCAGAGTAGTAGATTTTCACCATTAATAGAAATTCTATTCTTCATTTGAATGAATGCCCGCCAATCTCCTCAGAGGCCCTGTCTCAACCTTGGCCCATAAGTAACTAGATGAACACTGACGTAGTTTCTCACTGTGCCAGATGGCATCCTTAGGATGATTTGAGACTCCCTTATAACACACCTGCCTGAGAAAACTCAAGACAGTCAAAAGGATTTACTATCTATCTGCTCTAGGCAATACCTTACAGGGCCCCATCTCAGCCTCTGTGCGAGGGCAGGACCCTAATTTCAATGAGCACCTGTTCCCAAACTCATGGATCTGTGTTTACAATTACAGAGATCGTAACACCTATTTCACACAAAGTTGAAGCAAATAGCATTGGATGGATTTCATAAAGACCAATTCCCTTGTTCTGCTTTTTCTAATTTTCCACTTCCTTAATTGTACCGAGTCCCTGCTTGCCCACTTCCCTATGCGCTCATTCATCCTTTAAAGCACCCAGTCACCCCCCTCTACAAATGCACGTTGAGTACAGTCCATTCTGGACCTTTTATTCCTTTTTTTTAATTCCAGTTTGATTTAGAGTCAATCCTTTTCAATCCTCTTTATCTGCTCCTGCAGAGCTGGCCCTGACTTGGAATGTTTATGCATTGGAATGGGATTAGACCTGTGGGGTCCCTAGTAACATTCTGTTCCATTGGAGTAAATTCCAGGAGGCAGTTTAGTGCTCAGATTGGCCCTGAAGGAGGATGTAACCTCAGGAAACAAAGAACTCCAGTCTCCCAAATGAAAAACTTCCTGTAGCAACTCCAAGCCCTTCTAGGAAGATCACCTGGAGATGTAACAATCTGGACTATTTTTATTTTCTCTGCAGGTGAGGAAAAGTCTCTCTTGCTCCAAGTTAGAGACACACATTGCAATACTGCAGAAACTAACATGAGTTCTCCACTCTGTTCTCACTCCCCAGATTTAGACCGAGCCCAGTATTTGGCCTTTCCTTGCTTTCAGCTAGAGTATCCATCCCTGAAAATCTGCCCCCTCAGTTGGAAAGCAAGGAGTAAAAGTAATCTTGAGATTGGGAGGAGGAAGACACACTTACCTCTTTCAAAATGAATCTTCAATCTTTATAGTTTTAAGGACATACCCCGAATAAGATCACAATGTGCCTTATTCTATCTTTTTTTGGTGATGCTTGTGTTCAACTTGGCCTCTGGTTGTTGCCAATGATGGAGCCCCATCTCACCACCCGTGATCTTGCTGGCAGTCACTTTGGATATTTGAAGCATTTGAAAATAGTTAAATAAATCATGATTTTCCCAAAATAAGAACACCAGAATGGGTTGAATCAGGCTGTACTCTGCCTGGCATAATTTGTGAATACACCAATTTGAGAGCTATCAGTATTTTCCTCATTTGACATTGATTTATTTTTCATTTGAATTACTACATTAAAGAAATATATTGTTTAAAACAGCAAAAAGCTACTATTTAACTTCTATGAATCTTATATATGGAAAGGGAGTAAATGTGCTTGTTCTGTCTTCTTATGTGAGGTGGGCATGGAGGAAGATGCTAGGTTTTTGAAGTACTTGGTAAATAGTATAAGTTTACCAATGTAGTTTAGATCCCAGGGAATTATGTAGTGAATTACTTTTACAGAGTTACCAGATGCTATGGTCTGAATTCATATGTTGAAGGGTTGGGATATAGCTTAATAGCAGAGTACGTGTCTAGCCTGTATAAGGTCCTGGATTCAATTCTCAACACTGACATCAACAAAAGAAGGCATAGCAAACAAAGCAAAACAAAACAAAACTAACAAAACAAAAAGCATGTGAAGCACAATCCCCTAAGCAGTAGTTTTAAAAGCCAGGGCCTTTTGGGGAGTGGTTAAATCCTCAGGGGTTCATCTGAATGAGTAGGAGGTGAAGGGAGGTACCTCTCCCTTACTGCCAATTGAGGACACACAGAAGGCATCAATTTTGAGGAACAGGCCCTGAAAGGACATCAGAACTGATAGTGCCTTGATCTGGGACCTTCCATTTTTCAGAACCGTGAGCAGTACATATGTGTTGCTTATAATTTACCCAGTCTATGGTCTTTTAGTGTCGCAGCAGGAATGAACTCAAACACTAGGTGTAGTAAAGAATTCTCAAGACTGAAGGTGGAAAAAACAAATGAAAAAAATTCAGATGGATGAACAAAAAGCTAGAGAGTGAACTGGAGCCTCCTCTTCATCTGCAAATAAGCAAGACAATCTTCCTGGAAGAATCCTTCTGTCCTTGTACTTCTGAATGAGTTACGTTCTTGTGATTCCTGTATATGTGAGACCAGCCAGGCAACAACATGAATTATCTGAATGGTTAATCCTAAGAAAAATGTTCTCTTAAAGCCTTGAAGGACATCATTGGTTATAACACAAGAAAACTTTTCTCAGCCTCACATTTTTTTGACTCATCCAGCTTTTTCAAGTCATATTTACGTATGACCTAAGTGTTTGAGTTAGAACGATCACTGAGGATGGCAATGTATGAAGTTAAGACTTGAGTTTGGACTATTGTTGAATATAATAATGTATCTGAAGTTCATCTCTGGAGTTAGAAAATGGATCTAAATCCACTTCTAATTAAACATAGAAATAATGTTAGACAAATTTCTGATTGGAGAAAAAAGTTATAAAATATTTCACTTTAATGATGGGTAAATCACCAAACATACATTTTTCTAGACAATCTTTCTTCTTTTTTCTCTTCCTTCCTCTCCTTCTCCCTCCCTCCCTGCCTCCTTCCTTCCCTCCCCTCTCTCCCTATTTTTCCTATCATTCTTTCTTCCTATTATCACAAGGAAGGGTTAATAAAAAGCCAGAGTTAATTAGCTAGTCAAAGCAGTATTTTCTTTGCCTAGCTAAATCAGAAGTTGGGAGATTAAAAAGAAGGCTTGAGGCTTAGTTCACATCTATGAAGGAAGCTTTGGGTTTTAAATTTATTTAATTAAAACAAATGGAGAGAAATGGAAAGGAAGAGTCAAAGTCAAGAAAGCTTGGGTGCTCTGAGACACCCGGGTGTCCTGGAGAGCCCACTAATATGGTGCCACTTTCAATTATCATCTTAAATATTTGTCCTACATTTATTCAGAGGGGAGGCAGGAAGTGCTTGGAGAATGAACCGAAGAGGACCACTTTGTGGAGGGCCTAGTGCTTTTTCTGTTGTTAGTGGGATTCATTGCATCTCTAAACTTGTACATTATCTTCTGCCAGTAACAGGACTGCACAGTCCTGATGGGGCTGTGGAATCAGCCTCTATTTTCTACTCTCGGATTCACTTTAATTGTTGCCTTGACTTAAAATGACACGAAGTTCTCCTTCTAAACACATGCCCTCCTCTCCTTGGAAAATAGGACAGTAAATAACATTTTGTCCATTGCCATAAACTTTCAGTGGTAACTTAGCACCCTAGTGATCTATAACCTTTTATAAATTGGCACATGGGGCATTTATTAATCTGAGACAGATGGAGAGAAAAAGGCAGGACTTAGCAAAGGGAAATTCTAAATGGTTTAAAATGTATAAGTGTGAAGAGAAAACTGGAGAAATGTTTAATGGGAATGGCAATGACTTGGGCTTGTGTCTTGAGTTTGCTTTGCAAGAAAGGCTACTATATAATGTGCTCTGCTGTTTGGAAAACAATGTACATTTAAAAAATGTGTATGACTGATCATATGACCCACGAGCCTCACATTGTTGTGCTCCATGGTAGAGTGAAGAATTCACAGACTTAGTATTTCTGTTTTCCAGTGAAATGATAGGAAAGGCTATATATTTCCCTTAAAGGTTTGGCAAATTAAATCATGAATATTAGTACTATGGCAGATTTTATGTATGACATTAAAACCAACATTTCCAAAGAGTGGAAATGATTTAGAGAATTATGTTTTTGATGGTGGGAGCAATAGCTGTAATTAAAGAAGCCAGGCATCTTAGTGACTAATAGCTGAAATGAGATTTATGGAATGATGATGTCTCTGGTGTTGCTACACTGAACTCAAAAGTTTTGGGAAAAACTATTAAGCACTCTGAGTCTTCTAACCCATGATAAACAGTAGGTACTTCACCTCTCACCCCCACTACCAGGCCTACAGATCATATTTATCATCACAGCCTTCCAGGCTGGGAAATAACTTCATCTTATCCCATAAATGGTTGCTTTCATATTGAATGAATATACAGTTCATTTGTCTACTTCCTAAACTGAGTATATGAAAAGGGCTCTCCCTCTTCCAGAAGTTAGCAGAGGAGTTTACTTTTTCTGAAAGGGAGTCTCCATGTGAGCCTTAACCTGAAGATTTTTTTCATGATTAGGGCTCACTTTTTTGTGTTAGGTTCTCAGACCAGATAAATTTGGAACTTTTCCTTTGTGCACCCCTTTATTTTCCTCCATTCACTACCTCTTCTCATGTTCTTTCCAAGATGTGACCAACAACTTCCTCAACTGTTTGGCTCCTCAAAAAGTACAGATTAAGTGTAGGTGAATCTATGACTGATGGGCAAGACCCCAAGTTAGCCACAGTCTCTGAGACCTGAGTCTTTTCACAAAGTCTCTTCCTGGCTCTACACACCTCCATCCTCCATAGCAAGGTGCCTTCATCCTGGAGAGTAATTAAGATGCAAACTATAATTTATCCAGTTACATTCTAACAGGAAACATCTATGACATTCAAAAACTCAACAGATCACTGATAGGCAATATTGGTCACCAGAATCTTGGGATGATGGTGGCTGTCCATGTGCGAAGGTCTCCATGAGTAGCTTAATTGAAGAGACAGAAATCATGTTCTTATGGCCTCCAACTATACACAATGACAAGGGAGGAAAATGAACTCCAGAAGTTTAAAAGATAACACACCTACATGAAGTGCTTGGTTGAGTGGGAGGGTGTTACTGTAGGTTGTTTAGATTTCATTTTTGCATGATGAAACTAAGAATTTCTTTAATCACATGCAACAGAGTCATTTGCATCAGCTCCTTTGCACATTTAGAATGCAGGCACTATTTCTCAAAACTATGAATTCTGTATTCAGTTTAAGAAAGTGTATTTTTGATTGAGGTTAACACAGTACTTAAGTTAATGGAAAACATGCTTCCATTGCAGAGTATTTCCACCAGAATTGCTGGATTCTGTACAACAATCTGTTTCTATTTTGAAAAAAAAGTGGTGCTGTTGTATGACCTAAATATTCTTTTTTTAAAATCTTACTTCACTCTGATACATGAATGTACTTGCTTCTTCAGGTGTATGGAAAGAAATGGCACAAAATGATTTTTACATGAAAAGCTTCCAAACGGTGTATGTATTCAATGTCATAAAAATAAAAAAAGCTATTTTCCTTGAAGTTTGAGGTTCATTAAAATATAGAAAGCATGCATTTCCATTGCTGGTACCTAAATGAAGGTGGAGCTAGGGACAGGGATTCAGAATATCTCAGGGAGTAACTCTTTAGTCCTACGTAAGTTAGCTTTTGCAAAGTGATTAATTGCCACAACATTCATTAGTTTAGAGTAGCAATTATTTCCCCTTTCCTCCATGCAGAATTCAGATAGAAATTAGGTGATCTATTAAGTATCAGGTAGATAGCTCTGCTACAATTTGGGTCAACTTGGGCTTGGCATCTTGGACCTAGGCCTATCAGTGAACGTTAATTTTGGGGCTCATTATGGACTTGAAGAAACTTCCAAGCTAAGCTCTTCTCAAGGTGAGATTCAAGAGGCACATGGCTTAAGCTTGGAGCTGGCACATTGTTACTTCCACTTACTTCTCATGGGCCAAAGTGGTTTATGTGGGTATGTTTAATATCAGCAAGATAGGGAAATTTAGTGAGAGGAAATGCAAAATCACATAGCAAAGATGTGGAAACATAGAGGAGAAAAATATTGGGAGCCAAAAATTGAATCAATCAGAAACCCCAATTCATTCTGCTCTTCTACAGGCAGGAGTTCCATCACTGTTCTCCTCCCTTCTCTACTGAGGAGGAGAGAGTAGCACACTGCTCTGGTCTGTGGGCACAGCTTTCTTCAAACCAGCACTTCTCAAATTTTGGTGTATGATGGGATTACTGGTGAGGGTGATAGCAATACAGATCCTAAGTCCCATTCACAAATTTATTCAGTCAGAATCATTGTGGGAGGATTCACTTTAAAAGGTGAAATGTATTTAGTTCACAGTTTTGATAGCAATCAGCATTGTTCATGCTCTGTTGTGTGCCCATGGTGGATGGTGGGAGTGTGTGTGTGAGAAAGAGATCACAGCTTGAAACAGGAAGCCGGAGAAACTGGGTGCAACTAGGCTCAGACTTTTATAACAATCCTCTTGATATGGGAAAAATCACTCCCAGTCTGTTAGATGTCAGATACATTGAGTTCGTGGTCTCACGATATTGAAGAATGAAGTCACGAACCAAAGGAAGAAGTTATGAAAGTTTTATTAAGAGGAAGAAGTGTAGCCCAAGCTCCTAGGGCAGAGAAGCTGAGCCGGTCTCAGCACCTGGAAGGAAGCTCCCCCACCACCATCCCAAGCTCCTAGGGCAGAGAAGCTGAGCTGGTCCCAGCACCTGGAAGAAAGCTCCCCCACTGCCATCCCAAGCTCCTAGGGCAGAGAAGCTGAGCTGGTCCCAACACCTGGAAGGAAGCTCCCCCGCCACCATCCCAGGCTCCTAGGGCAGAGAAGCTGAGCCTGTCCCAGCACCCGGAAGGAAGTTCCCCCACTGCCATCCCAAGCTCCTAGGGTGGAGAAGGTGAGCTGTGTGGGTGCCAGAAGCACCCCTCCCCACCGTGGAAATGAGAAGACACATAAGCAAGCCTCAAAAACAGACTTCTGGATTACCTACAGCAACCCCAAAGGGAAATGAGATGGAACAATCTGATACTCAACCACCTGGACTCTCTGAACTGGCAACAAAAGAGGATCTGGGAAAAATGAAATCAGAAATAATTACTCAGATAACAGCAAAGATTTTTCTCATGGTGCAAGACATGATTAATAAATCTAGAGAGGACAAAGATAAAAAAATAGAGGATCTGAGGAACATGATGGAATCCCAACATAGGAAACAAATGGAATCCATAAACAGATACAAACAGATTTCAAAGAGATTAAAAACTCCATCGAAAGTCTGTGCAGCAGAATAAACCAATGTGAGGATAGAATTTCAGATATAGAAGAAAAGATTGCAATTAGTGATCAGCAAAGGAAAATTGCTTTAAAATTGTAAGGGAACATGAGAAATCAATCCAGCAGCTGCTAGATGATGCAAAGAAGAATAACATAAGACTGATTGGGCTCAATGAAGAAACAGGAGAGAGTGGAGATGACATAAAAAACTCTTTGCAGCAGTAATGGCAGAGAACTTCCCAAGCAGGGGAAAAGAACTTCACATACAGATAAGTGAGGCATATAGGATTCCAAATAGCCTTGATCAAAAAAAAATCTACACATAGGCATATAATAGTTAAGATTCCAGAAATCCAACAGAAGGATAAAATTCTACAAGCAGTGAGAGAAAAGAAACAAATCACATGCAAAGGAAAGCCCATCAGAATCACAGCAGACTTCTCAGTGCAAACCCTCAAGGCAAGAAGAGCTTGGAGTGATGTATTTCAAGCCCTAAAGGAAAACAACCTCCAGTCCAGATTGATGTACCCTGAAAAACTATCTTTCAAAATTGACGGAGAAATAAGATACTTTGATGATAAAGAGTACCTCAGGAACTTCATGAATATCAAACCTGCACTCCAAAAAATTTTGGACAATACCTTAGGAAAAGACAATGAGGGTCACAACCCCAGGAAACCCAGCAGAATGAATCCACTGGGCATGACAAATTAAATGCAAAGGGGGAGAATCCAACAAAAAGAAAAAGTCATGACAAGGCTTTTAAAACTTTTAATTTCATCTCCCTAATGAGTGTATAATTCAATCTTATTATTGTACTGATTAGTATTTTTCTGATTCTAGAGTTGCACACCTTTCTTTGTGCTGTACTGGCTATTTATCATCTTCTTATGTCTACTTTTTAATTGGGTTGTTTATTAATGAGCTCTAAGTATTCTTTATATAGTCTGGTCATAGGTTATATGCATTGTAAATATGGTCTGTTTAAGGACTACTTTTCATTTTAATGATGTCATTTAAAGTTCTAAATTTTGATGGAATCTCATTTATCAATTTTTTTCTTTTATACATCATGTTTTTTGTATACTAGGTAGTTCATGCCTACCCTGAATTCATAAACATTTTCCCTTATAATTTCTTCTTAAAGTTTTATACTTTTCAGCTTTCTTATTTAGGTTCATAGATCCCTTCAAGTTATTTTATGTATGGAAATAAAGGGTTGAGGTTAATTTTTTTATATACGGATATGAGGTGTTCTAGTGACGTTTGCTGAAAACACTATCTCTTACTTGGCTCCTGAATTGAGTTTATATTCTATAAAATGCTAATGTTAAATAATCTTTCAAACTCAGTGGACCATATATGTATGGTTCTATTTCTAGATTCTCTGTTTTATTCCAATGATCTATATGTCTTTCCTTACACCAACACTACCTTGATTACTGTAGCTTTAGAAGAAGTCTTAAAATTAGGCACTAAACATCTTCCAACACTATTTTTTTCTAACTTTTCTATGTCCTTTGTACTCCTACATAACTTTTAAATTGCAATATCCAATTCTTCCTTTATAGCAAGTATACACAGACCTGAATTTTTATATACACCTTGTGTTTTCTAATCCTGCTAAATTCAAATAGAAGTTCTAGGGGCTCCTAGAGATTTCTTAGTATTTTCTCTGTAGATGATCATTTCATCTACATATAAAGATTTTGCTTCTGCCATGCCAATCCTATCCTAGTTGTGTCATTTTATTGCCAGACTATTTTGGTGGGGCCTAGGTTTCAAAGTTTAATGGACAGATAAAGAGTCAGCATATCTGCCCTTGTTCCCCACTTTAAGGAGAAAGCATTGTATCTTCTCCATTCATATAAGACATTCTCGCTGGATGTATGGAGTACATGTCTTTAATTTGTTGAGAAGGTTCTGTTCTACTTCTGATTTCCTGATAGCTTTTACCATGAACAGCTGTAGAATTTAGTCCAATACTTTTTCTCCAACTAGTGACAGGATCATATGGCTTTTTCCTTTCCTCTGTTAAAATGATGGCTTTTGGGGCTGGATCTTCCAATGCTGAACCAACACTGCCATCCCTATAACAAAACCACTTTCTTTTTTTTTTGGTACCGGGGATTGAACTTGGGTCCTTGCACTTGCGCAGCAGGCCTTGAAACCACTGAGCTAAATCCCGGACCCTCAAAACCACTTTCTACGTACTTCCAGATGTGACTTCTAATAATTTGTTTTGTTAAACAAATTTCTATCTATGTTCATACTTTTTTCTTCTATTATCTTTATCCAATTTTAGGATTAGTACAATGTTGAGTTCCTAAAATGAGGGAAGAAGTGTTCCTTCTTTTTCCTGCTTTAATTGTTTGATATAATTTATCAGTTAAAATGTATATGAGACTGCTGTTGTCATATAGATAGGTTTTCAAGCTAGGAATATACTTTCTTTAATAGGTGCTATTCAAATTTTATGTTTCCTCCAGAGTTAGTTTCATTAATTTGTCTTCCAAGGCACTTCTTAGAAGTTGTCAAATTTATTTCAAAAAAGATTTTTGAAATATGCTTTCTATATCCTTTTAAATTCTGTAAAATCTGTGGTAATGTATCGTAGGTCATGATATTGTAATTTAAAAAATGTATAATTGATATTGTGTAACAGGAAGAAAAGGTCTAAAGGTGCAGGGGAAGTGGGAGGGGTAGGGGAAAGGAAAAAAAGGGAAAAGAAAAAACATGAGAAAAGCAAAAAAATTGAAACAAAGTCTTTGTAAATAGGGAAGGGTGGAAGGGGTGAAGGGAGGGCAGGGGAAGGGGTAAAATATAAGAATCAAGATACTCATGTAATGGTACAAGGTCCCAATGATGAATGTAACTGTATTTTATACCAAAAATGTACTAATAAACTTAATGGGAAAAGAAAAAGAAAAAAAAAAAAATAGAAGTGTAGCTCCTGGATTCCCAGGATGTGTCCCTAGAGACTTGTGGCCATCCAGGCTCTTTGTCAGGGATAATTTACACAGCAAGATCACAGTGTGGGTAAAACATGGGTTAAACTACAACCAACTTACAGGATTACAAATATAGTACTTAGCTAATATTTATCCAGTAAGAGAATGACTGGGGCATTTTGGGGAAGGGATGGATCCAGATGCTTTCCTCATCTATCTATGTATCTGATGCCTATCTGGGCGGTGCTAATTACAGTATAATCTCAACTTGCTGTTTATCTCTACAGAGAGGCTCATGCCTGGCTCGTCCATCACCATCTTGAGGCCTGGCTCTCTTTAGGTCCACCTCTAGCCACATCTTTGTGTGTCTCATTTTCTGTGCTGACTTGCTTGAGGGCCCAGTCCCTCTATGACTGCATATTAATTTCTATCTAACTTAGCTGTCTATACTACTCTTATGAGAACTAACTGAGGCCCAATGAGAAATACCTCAGTGCTTTCTGAGTACACAGCCGCACAAACCCAGCAGCCTTCCACTGGGCACCTTCTTTTAAGGGCCCATGCTATCTCCTAATACCACCACCCCAGGAAACAAGCTCCAGCATGTGAAATATTGGCTGGAGTGTTGGGGAGGAGACACACACTTAAACCACATCTACACCACAGCAGAGTGATGAATCATTTAAATTTTTAACACATTCCTCAGGTTATTCTGATGCATTTCAACATTTGAGATTCACATTCTCAAATAAGAATAATAGAAGAAGTCACCCTAGGTTTTGTACTTAATGGAACTCTGACAGTTTGGCAAATCTACAAATTGTATTATTGCTCATCAAAAACTACAACCCCTACATCACACTAGCACAGAGGAATGTACTTCCTTGTTCCATGGCAGTTGGACCTGGTCATCATGTGATTCATGGTAGCCAATGAAATGTGAGCAATATGACACACTTCCTGTTCAAGTATGGTTTTACATTTGTTTATGTCACTAGACTTTATATTTTGTATTTCTATTCTCTGCCATGAAAAGAATTTATCCTAGGTAGCTGTAGCTGCATTACCTCGTGAGGATGTTAATATGCCCTAGAATCTGAGACATAAAACAGTTACCCAGCCTGGAACATAGTCATTGTGGCTGCATCACAGATCCATATGTAAAAAATAAATTTAAGTTGTCGTAAGCCAAAGAGACTTTGAGATTATTTCTTATATAGTATTACTGCAGCAAAAGCTGATAGATAATATCCAAGAACTAAATATGGCAAATATAAAACTGGAATAAAATATAGTGCCCTGAATCCCTTTTTGCTTATTGGCTTATTTGAGGCCATCCTTAGTATTTGTTTTAATTCAGCTGAACCTGATTTACAAAGAGATTTGTTCAGGACCTAGAATACTCTCAAGACTGATTTTTGTTCTAAATTTTTAATAGCCCTATCTGTTTTTCCCATGCAAAGTAGGAGTTTTTGCTTTTTTGCTGTTTGGCTGCTCAAGAATAATAACAACTAAAACCTAAAATTACTACATGCCAAGTGTCATCCTAAATACCTTCCATATATTAATTTAATTCCCCCAAACACTCAGTAAGGTAAAACTATTACTTTTCTCCATTTATGGGTGAAGAACTGGGATCACATAGACAACACAGCTGGTAGGTCACAGTATTGGGAAACCTAACTACAGAACTTTTCCTTTTGATCTTTTGCCTGTTGCTTTTAGAATAGCAATTAAAAAAATGCATTACACTCCCCTTTTAAAAACAACATAAATACTTCGTCTAGAAGAGAAAGTTACCTAATTTTCACCTACAATAGAGTCTGGATCTCAGAATTACAATGTATGTACAATCCATCCTTGGAATTGAAACAGTCTGCTGCAATACTTATTTCATTATTTCCTTTCATGCTGCTCCTTCCCAGAATTTTGGTTTAGAATACTTTAAAAATTTTCCATATTTCAATTTCTTCATCAAAGAAACACAAATTATGGCTTTCCATTTCATTTTAACCGAGACACTTAACAATGGATTATATAATTTCTAGCAAAGGATTTCATTAAATAAAAACTCATGAAAACAACACATTTTTATCTATTTCACAAGTTCATGGCAAAGAGACCCACCTTACACAGAGGGAAGCAGCAATTTAAACATTATGTAAAATAATGCTATGTGGCCCTACTCTGAGGCAATTTACTCATGTTATCTTTATTCCCATTAACAAGGCTGCAGTGAAACAATGATAACCATTTATGGACTCGAGGGTTGAGTTTTAACAAAGTCACACAACTATGTGGTGGGGACACTGGAGTCAGGATTTCATGACTTTAATTTCTGCCATTTTGGCCTCCACATCCCATCATGTGTCTTTCTTTGAAGAAATGATTTTCAAATTCTTTCAAATTACTGAATAATAACCATTTTTAAAATTTACTTCCATAATATAAAAATCTCTAGGATGGACTGATTTCTCATCCTTTTTTCTACTTAGTAGGTTCATGTGATTCGATAAGAACTAACAACTATACTTTAGTCTCTCCTGAGTATATATCATTGTTAGATGAATAATTAAATAGAATCTACTTGTAAATATATCAAGAGGGATCTCATTTGTAAAAAGAAGCTGTTTGCTGCTCTTCTATTTTCTGCTCCAATCTAGAAAACTATACTCTAAATCTGTAAGACAGTCTATCTGCTCTGAGGTGTTTTAGATGATTAAGTAGAAGACAGATTCTCAATCACTTCCAGTTGATCATATCACTTTATGTCTCCATGAAGTATAACATAGGAAATGTGATCAATATATATGGTGGATGCCAAGAAGTTATTACAGTAAAAAACACTTTGCCATTAACTGCTCTCAAAATCTCTCCCTTGGTTCCAGTGCACTTACCCAATTGTTCTTGCCACTTTCAGAAGTTTTGGAAGTCCTCTGCTGTGAGTCTCTTCATGAGGTGTGATCAAAAGGATGGTGAATGATGCTGCTGAGGGCTATCCAGTGAAAAGGCGGGTGTATAAAAAACATTATGGTGTGTCCCCATCCACCTTAATCATTAGATCAGATCTAATGAGCAGCTGCACCATGCAACTTCAGACTTCCTCAAAGTCAAAATGACCATGAAGGGTAAACATTTTTAATTGACTCAGGACATGAAGGCAGCCATGATAGTGCAACTAGTTCCTCGTGGAAGAGGACTTCCAGAACTGCACAGAAAGTGGCAGGAACAATGGGATAAGTCTGTGCAAAGCAAGGGGGAATATTTTGAGTGGGATTAATGGCAATGAGACTTTCATTGTCATATATGTTTTAAAAATTTAAACAAGCATCTTTTTTTTACAACCACACAGTATAAAACAGAAATTTCATTTACAAAATGTTCCTAAATTTATTCTACTCCACTATGCAGACAGTATCCCTAGAAGTGGATTCTTTCTTCTTTGCTTGTTAGATTCTCCAAAGACACATATTAGCAGCCTCAACTCCTTTTCTAGTATTAACTTCCCAATAAAAATTGTTTGAAGAAACAAGTGCTTCAAAGAACTTTTAAATTATATCGTATTCTGCAGGGAATATAATAGATACAGAAAATCTATTCTGTAAATTTCACGCAGAAGTTACATATTTTTCTAAATAGTAATTTGAAAAGATAAAAGGGAGACAGAGTAAGAAGAAATTAATTTTAATTTCTCTTCCTCCCAGAGCCTTCAAATGAGAAGAAACTAAAATCAGGGTCATGAGGTAACAACATGGATCTATTAGGGTTCTCTGGAGAATCACACACACACACACACACACACACACACACTCTCTCTCACACACACACGCACACAAATCCCAAAGGGATGTATATGAATATTATGAGTATTTCTGTGAGGATATTTTTGGGTGAAATTTACACTTGAATTGGTGGGTTTTAAGTAAAGCAGATTGACCTCTAGAAAGTGATAGTCCTTATTCAATTAGTTAAGTGTTAATTGAGCAAAAAGCCATTCTTCCCATGAACAAGAAATCTTCCATAATCTTGTGAGTCATCTGGAAAGTGCAACATCTGAAGGGTGGGGGAGACCCAGGAGAAACAAGTTCAAGTTCATGGGTAATGTGCTGCAGAACTAGGAAAAAACCAATGTTTCAGATGAAGTTCAAAGGTAGTTTGTTGGAAAATTTCTCTCTTGCTTATGGAGAAGCTGACATTTTGTTCTATTTTGATTGCATAAAGGCTACCATCTTATGGAGATGTATCTGCTTTACTGAAATCCAACCACTTACGTGTTAATCTTACACAAAAATACTCTCACAGAAACACCTGGAATAATGTTTGACTAAATATCTGGATATTATGGCCCAAACAAGTTAACACATAAAATTAACTATCACTGTGGACGTAATGAGAATCCATACATCCAGCAGAGGCTGAGGCCTCATATGTTCCATGGAACAAGGACATAGAGGAATATTTCAGTAAACTTGACAAATCAGAAAAGTCTTACATGAACACCAACCATCAATGGGCTATTCTTAAAAACTGTTGCCTAAGAGTCAATAATGATTGAGGCACCCAAAACTCATTTGGGAAGAGATCTTCCAAGAGATGCGAAGGACATGATGAGAATTTGGAAAAAATACTTATATTAAGTAGATTCACTTGCAAAGCAAAGATTATAGACCCTAACTAATATGATTTGAAAATTACATAGTGTCAGAACTCAAAAGTACCTTCATGACATCCATACTCAAAATTTGCTCTAAGTTTTGCAGTGTATGACATAGTGACTCTGTAAAGGGCTTATCCTGGCATTCTGCCTCATGAGAAATGCTTCTTTATTTCATATTTTACTTCTTTACTGTCTCAGGTTAAGAAAAAATGTCATTAAAATTTACTTACTAAGATATCTTAGTCACTATAATGAAATACCTTACATTGTATAGCTTATATATAATAGAAATTTAATTCTTACAATTCTGGAGGCTGAGTAGTCCTAGTTCAAGGTGCCAGTAGACCTAGTGTCTGGAAAGGGGCCATTTCTTTGCTTATAGACTGTACCTTCTTACTATGTCATCAAACAGCAGAAGGGGTGAATGGGCTCCTTTGGACCTGTTCTATAAAGGCTAGATTCTCATTCATGGCGGGATCCTCATGACCTGTATAATAATCTCCCGAGGGCTTCACATTCTAATGCAATCACCTTGGGTGTTAAGATTTCAACATATGAATTTTGAGGGGACATAAATATTCAAACCATAACAAATGATAACTTCAAAATTGTTTGAGATGATTAGTTACTTGGTAGACAAGTGTCTTTCAACCTCAGCCAAATTTAGAATCAAGCATAGGCATGTTTAATCAAGTAAAATCCACAGTAGTGATAATTTTATGCATTTCACTTGAAAATATTCTCTGTGTATTAATTTTAAGTATTTATAATAGTTCAGAAAATTTGGTCTTTGTATAGGTCAGGATAGACTTGGTTAGGCTATGATAACCAACCAACCAACAAATAAAAAACCCTGTGAATCACAGGGATTTAAATGTTTCTCCTGCTTGTACTCTATGTTTCTAAAGGATAGGCATGATTCTGCTTTAGCCTGTACTCAAGAAGGAGAAAGTGATGGGGGCTCCAGTGTGTGCAGAATTCTGCATAAATGAGTTTGAAGGAAAAAGACATAGAATCAGCTCTTGGAGTGTCTGGCTAGAAAGTGACACGTACCACTTCTGTTCATTTTATTGAATGAAGTAAGTCATATGGCCAGGCCTAAAATCCATGGATGAGGAGATGCATTCAGGCCATGGATGCAGAATGAAGGGAGTGAATTATCGATCATCAGACTTAGTGCTTACCATTGTCCATTAAAATAATGTTTGATCTGCCTTCTCGTCTAAAATATTCAGTCTCCATAGTCCATTTAGATATGTAATGTTAAGGTCAAAGAAATTGAAGTTTATCAGTAATAGTGAAAAATTTTAGGGAAATAGGTGTCCATCACTCAAATGCTTCTCTACTTACAATAAGGTGATACTCCAATATCCATTGCAAGTTGGCAATGCATTTCATATATCAGAAGCATGAGTCATATATGGATATTTTGTAGGGAGGATGGGATGTGAAAGAACAAAGGAGAAAGTCCCCAAATGCCAGCAAGATAACATACTGCAAGGTGTCAGTTGTGTACCCCTGTTATTGCATGGCTGAAAGGTATTGAGGCTCTTTCAAAAGTATTGTATGCATATTGGTAGCTCAGAAAGAGGTCAAAAGATTCGTACTTGTCTTAGTTAATTTCTAGTTGCTGAGACACAAAACCTGACACTCACAAATGTAAGGAAGAACAGTTTATTTTGGCTCACAGTTTGTAGAAGTTTCATTCCATAGTCAGCTAGCTCCTAGGCAGGATAGCCTGGTAGAGGGACGTGGTAGAGCAGAAACAGCTCATGGAGTGGCATAGAACTAGAGAGCAATCAGAGGGAGAATGGGAAGAAGACAGACTCTTCCAGACCATTCCCCTAGTGGCCCACCTCCTCTGACCAGGCTTCACCTACCATCACATTTAGCTAAAATCTCATCAGTAGCCTAATCCACTGATAAGTTTCAGGGCCCCATGAATGAATCACCTTCCAAAAGCCTCACTTATGATCGAAGGAGGCTTTGGAGGGATATCTAGATATAAACCAGAACCCTACTGAATATATACATCTTTTACATCATCATAAAGTTGAAAATCTTAAGTAAAGCTATTGCAAGTAGAGGACCATTTATATTTATGTTTATTTTCTAGAGGATAATTACTTTTTCCCATTAAGTTTATTGGTACATTTTAGGTATAAAATACAGTTACATTCATCATTGGGATCTTGTACCTTTACATGATGTACCTTGGTTCTTATTTTTTTCCCCATTTCCCCTGCCCTCCTTTCACTCTCTCCACTCTTCCCTATTTACAAAGACTTTGTTTCCATGTTTTCCTTTTCTCATATTTTTTCTTTTCCCTTCTTTCCTTTCCCCTACCCCTCCAACTTCACCTACTCCTTTAGACCTTTTCTTCTTAATACACAGTATCAATTATACATTTTTAAAAATTATAATATCTAGATTTAGAGGACACCACAGATTTTACAGAATTTAAAAGGATATAGAAAGCACATTACAAAAATCTTTTTTGAAATAAATTTGACAACTTCTATGAAGTATCTTGGAAGACAAATTAATGAAACTGACTCTAGAAGAAATATAAAATTTGAATAGCACCTATTAAAGAAAATATATTCCTAGCTTGAAAACCTACCTATATGACAACAGGCTCACATACATTTTCACTGATGAATTATATTGAACATTTAAAGCAGAAAAAAGAAGGAACACTTCTCTCATTTTAGGAAATCAACATTGTGCTAATACTAAAACTGGATAAGGATAGTAGAAGAGAAAAGTATAAACATGGATAAAAATTTGTTTAACACATCAAACTATTAGAAGTCAGATCTGGCAGTATGTAGTAAGTGGTTTTATTTAAGGGATGGCAGTGTTGGTTCAGCATTGGAAGATCCACCCCCAAAAGCCATCATTTTAACAAAGGAAAGGAAAAAGCCATGTGATCCTATCAGTAGTTGCAGAAAAAGTACTGGACTAAATTCTACAGCTGTTCATGGTAAAAGCTATCAGGAGACTAGAAGTAGAGCAGAACCTTCTCAACAGATAAAAGACATGTACTCCATACTTCCAGCAAAAACATCTTATATGAATGGAAAATATACAATGATTTCTCCCTAAGGTGGGGAACAAGGGCAGATATGCCTACTCTTCATCTGTCCATTAAACTTTGAAACCTAGGCCCAAACCAAAATAGTCTGGCAATAAAAAGAAACAAATAGCATAGGATTGGCAAGGTAGAAGTAAAATCTTTATACATAGATAAAATGATCATCTAGAGAAAAAAACACTAAGAAATCTCTAGGAGCCCCTAGATCTTGTATTTGAATTTAGCAGGATTAGAAAACACAAGGTATATATAAAAATTTGGGTCTATGTATACTTGCTATAAATGAAGAATTGGATATTAAAATTTAAAAGTTATGGAGGAGTAGAAAGGATCTTGAAAAGTAAAAAGAAAAAAAATAGCAGTATTGGAAGACATTTATTACCTAATTGTAAGACTTCCTCTAAAGCTACAGTAATCAAGTCAATGTTGGCATAAGGAAAGACATATAGATCAATGGAATGAAAACACAGAATCTAGAAATAGACCCCCACATATAGGGTCCACTAATATTTGAAAGATTATTTAACATTAACATTTTATAGAACATAAACTCGAGCAGAGGAAAAGATAATGTTTTCAACAAATGGTACTAGAACACCTGGCATCCATATGTAAATAATTAACCTCAAACCTTTATTTTCATACATAAAAATAACTTGAAAGGATCTATGAACCTAAATATGAAAGACTAAAACTATAAAACTTTAAGAAGAAATTATAAGGAAAAATGTTCATGAATTTAGGGTAGGCAAGAATTTCCTAGGATACAAAAACCATGATGTATAAAAGAAAAAATTGATAAATGAGATTCATCAAAATTTAGAACTTTAAAAGTCATCGTTAAGAAAATGAAAAGTAGTCCTTAAACAGACCATATTTATAATACATATAACCTATGACCAGAATATATAAAGAACTCTTACAGCTCATTAATAGACAATCCAATTAAAAGTAGACACAAGAATATGATAAATAGCCAGTATAGCACAAGGAAAGGTGTGGAACACTAGAATCAGAAAAATACTAATCAGTACAATGAAAAGATCTTATTAAACACTCAGGGAGATTAAGTTAAAGATTTTATTTTTAATTTTTATTTTGTTTAGGGCTTTTTTTTTTTTGCTTAAATTCTTTTATTGGTACATTTTAGGTATACAATACATTTACATTTATCATTGGGTGCTTGTACCTGTACATGATGTATCTTGGTTCTTATCTTTTCCCCATTACCTGTGCACCCTTCACCCCTCCATCCTTCCCTATTTACATACTTCATTTCCATTTTTTTTCTTTTATCATAATTTTTCCTTTCCATTCTTCCCTTTCCCCATTAAGTTAAAGGTTTTGAAAGAACAAATATCAGCTTAGGTGTGAACCAGTTAGAACTTTCTAATACTGCTTATGTGAATGTAAAATGATAAAATCATTTTGGAAAACAATATAGAAATTTCTTGTATTTCTGTTAAGAACTAACAGTTCTGTTCTTAAGTTTTTACTTAAGAGAAATGAAAACACATGTTCACAATAGATTTGTACATACAGGTTGACTGTCCCTTATCCAAAATTCTTGGGTCCACAAGTGTTTCAGATTTTGAAATCCACTTGATCTGCAAAGAGGATAGCTACTCCTGCTTCTTTTTTTTAGGTTGTCACATGGAGCATTGTTTTACACCTTTTAACTTTCAGTCTATGAGTTTCTTTTAAAATTAAGTGTGTTTCTTGTATGCAGCATATTGTTGGATCTTGCTTCTTACCCATTCTATCAGTCTATTTCTTTTGATTGGTGAATTGAGACCATTAAAATTGACCGTTATAACTGATATATATTTACTTATCATTGTCATGACTTTTTCTTTTTGTTGGATTCTCCCCCTTTGCATTTAATTTCTTGTCATGCCTGATGGATTCATTCTGCTGTGCTTCCTGGGGTTGTGATCCTTATTGTCTTTTCTTAGGATATTGTCTAAAATTTTTTGGAGTGCTGGTTTGGTATTCACGAAATTCCTAAAGTACTCTTTGTCATGAAAGTACCTTATTTCTCCATCAATTTTAAAAGATAGTTTTGCAGGATACATCAATCTGGGTTGGAGGCTGTTTTCCTTTAGGGCTTGAAATATGTCATTCCAAGCTCTTCTTGCCTTGAGGGTTTGTGTTGAGAAGTCTCCTATGATTCTGATGGGTTTTCCTTTGTATGTGATTTGTTTTTTTCCTCTAACTGCTTGTAGAGTTTTGTTCTTCTGTTGGGTTTCTGGAATCCTAACTATTATATGCCTATGTGTAGATTTTTTTGATCAAGGCTAGTTTGAGTCCTATATGCCTTCCTTATCTGTATGTCAAGTTCTTTTGCCCTACTTGGAAAGTTTTCTTCCATCACTTCTCTGAATAGTTTTTTATGTCATCTGCACTGTCTCCTCTTTCTTTGTTGACTCCAATCAGTCTTATGTTATTCTCCTTTGCATTGTCTAGCAGCTGCTGGATTGATTTCTCATGTTCCTTTACAATTTTAAAGCAATTTTTCTTTTCCTGATCACTAATTGCAATCTTTTCTTCTATATCTGAAATTCTATCCTCACATTGGTTCATTCTGCTGCGCAGACTTTCAGTGGACTTTTTAATCTCCTGGAAATCTGTTAGCATCTGTTTTATGGATTCCATTTTTTTCTTATGTTGGGATTCCATCATGATCCTCAGCTCCTTTATTTTTTTATCTGTGTCTTCTCTAGATTTATTAATTATGTCTTGCACTATGGGCACGTTCTCTGCTGTTATCTGAGAAATTGTTTCTGATTTCTTTTTTTCCAGATCCTCTTTTGTTGCCAGTTCAGGGAGTCCAGGTGGTTGAGCACCAGATTGTTCCATCTTATTTCTCTTTGGGGCTGCTTTAGGTGATCTGGAATTCTGGATTTGAGACTTGTTTACGTGTCTTCTCCTTTCAACAGATGCAGCCTGTTGTGCCTTTGTTGAGGCAACTTTTTGCCCACCCAGTGGGCTTCAATTCTCAGCAAGCCACAGAGCTGCCTTTTCTCTGCTGCTCACCAGTACACTAATTCTTGGGTTCAGAAAGGTGGCCTTTTGGATCCCTGAGCTGGCCTGTTGTCTTGATGGGCTTCTGGCTGGGACCTGTGCACACTTGTGATGGTATCTAGGTGTGCCACTGGCTAGGGCCCCTATGTAGCTGTTGTCTGGGAGGGTCTTTGGCTGGGGGGGTGAATCCCAGTTCCTGTTGTGTGAGCAAGCTTCTGGCTAGGGTCTTGTGCACTTACTGATGGTATTGGGGTGAACCTTTGGCTGTTGCTTGTGTGCCTGTGCAGGTCTTTTCCAGCCAGACTCTTGGCTTGGGCTGGTGTGCCCCAGCCTCTGGGGTTGGGGTGGAGCCCTGGCTGGGATCTGCTTGCAGCTGTGCTACTTTGGTTCACATTGCTGCTCCCCCAACTAAGGTTGTCTGATGTGCTTTTATTGCAGAGATTTTCTTCACTTTCCCAGTTGGCTTTAATTTTCATCAAGGGGCCTCAGAGAGGTCCTCTTTCTGTTGTTCACTTCTACTCTATCTTCTCAAGCTCAGAACAATGTCCTTTATGACTCTTGCAACTCTGTGTTGTGGATCTAGATAATGGCTTGGCACAGCTGGGGGTGTGGTTGAGGGTGGGGGGTGTACTAGCACTCATGTGGCTCACCTCCTTGGTGCCCTGGGGCGGTGGTAAGGCTGATAATTACTTAATGACTTAGTAATTTTAGAAAAATCAGACAGTGATACACTCAAATTTTTGAATGCTATTAAAATATTTAAAGACATCTAAATAACTAAATTTTAATATGTGCTTATAAATTAATTTAGGCCTCTTTAATAGGGATGGTTAGCATTTTGGAGGGCTGTACTTAGGAAGCAGGGGGTGGCAAAGCTGCTGGGCAAGTAGGCATGACCTGTCAATCACAGAAGACCAGGACACATGCAGAGAATAGCTTCCAAGCCCTGCACCTGGGAACAATCAGAAATGCTATCTTCAATTCTTCTGGCAGCAGGTCAAACAGGTTTTTGATAGGATGGTCTATGTCTCATGTTAGAATGGAAGATGTAAAAGGCAGCTGCCACTGGGCTCAGAAGGGGCTGTGAACCTTTTCGTCAGCCTCCTCCTCTCCTTTTTCCTACCATTAATTTGCCTGCTCTCACTCTGCAGAGGCTTCTTTTCTTACCTTCAATATCTTTAATAAATGCAAAACCTCACTATTTCATTTCCTGTCCAATTCTTTGTTCAGGAAACCAAGAGCCTGGGACTGACCTCTGGGAAGACCATGTCACCCCCTAAACTCCCAAAACATACCCTAACACATGGATGTTGTATGTGGTGTATGAAAGTCTAAGCTAGAATTATGCTTATGGATTTGTTACTATAACAAATATTACTTTTTAAAAACCATAGTAATCTTCCAAACAGAAGCTACCCTTTTGGGTATCAGAAACTTGCATTTAATGTTAGTAAATGCTATTATAATCTAAGTTCTGCTTCCTTTCCCTTCTGAGCATTTTGGCCTTTGTGATTATTAGAGACTGAAACATGCAGGACTCTAGAAAAGTAGAAGCGTAAGACGTACAAAGGTAGAACATAATAAAGACCTGAAAATGGTATCTTTACTCTTTAGCTTACATAAGCAAAATTTTAAAGCAGCAAAGTTTTATGAACAAATATGCTCTCCATACTCTGAAGTCTCTCTTTTCTAATAATAATCTGTGGTACAGGTAGTTGATAGTAGTATAAGTAAAGTGTTTGTTTGAATTGGTTAGAGGTAGAGAAAAATGAAAGACAACATTGTATTTGATGAAACTCATTGTTTAGGGCTTCTTTAAAGTGTAGGTGTATGTAGTGATTTACTTCTTCTTTTTTTTGTGATACCGGGGATCAAACTCAAAACCTGTAGTGATTTACTTCTGATGAATAAGAACAAGTAAAATACTCAAAAACATATGGCACAATTTCTACAGTGCATGTCCATATATTTACTTATGGCTTTATTTGTACCTAAATAGAAAGTAAAATGGTTTTGCAAAGACCACAAGTCTTTTGCCTACAAGTTAAAATATCTATTCCATGTGGCTTAGGAATATGCATAAAGCTTCCATATGGGAAACACATTTTTTGATACTCAAATGAATGAAACAATTAAGCATCAAAGAACCTACTGAAAGGTTTGACAAATATCTACACATACAAAGAATCTTCTAAATTATAGTTTTAATGTGCACATATTTTATTTTGCATTATATACAAGTTTTTGCCAAAGACCATAGCATTTCATATATGATTTATTGTATACATGAAGCATATGTACATGTTTATGCATATTAGCCCTGATTTATTTGTATTTGCCTTCAGTTTGTGTATCTTACTAGATGTCCTGCTGTTGGACTCTCTCACAGTAAAACTAAAGAGATGCCAATGCTCTTGAAGCAAATGCCAACCCACAAAATAATGATTATATGTTTGATTTGTACAATTTATTTCCCCCAAAGGGTTCATTTTAAATTAACTACATATTGAAGTGAGTGATTATGCTAGAGACAGGCAGTGTAAGGGTAGGCTGACTTTATCTTAATGTCACTAATGATGAGAGGGGATGAGTGGGGGAGAAAAACAGCAAAAGGAACCTCATCATAAGAAATCAACACTGCATTAAAATTAGGGTTATCTTGTAATGCTGAACTTGTGCTCTTTCCCATCACCTATGCGATGGGATCCTTGAAGTCCATATATTATTGTTGTAGATCTAGATCCCCCTTTGTCCATATACTGCACCACAGAAGTCCCAGACCAAGGTCCACAGACTGGAATTGGCCCATAGCAGTGTTTCATTTGGCTTTTACAATGTTTAAAATATTTTTTTAGCCAACATTTTGAAATTGGAAGCTTTCACATAAAAATCCAGATTTCTGGCATCTCTCAAAAAATTAGAAGATCTGGGAACATTGAAGTCACATTACCACACCACAGTCTGGCTGCTGGGCAGCTGCCATCCTCATTAGACAGGCATGCATTCTGTAGTCTCCTCCAGCTTTTACTGCTTCACATCATCGATCATTGCACTTGCTCTAATTCTTTTTTAGTAGTAAGTTATATTGCTCTACCAATGTCTTCATCAAAATACATAGTGGAGTTACATCATTAAATCGGATTATCCCTTAAAGATCTAAATATTAAGACAGAAACACTGAACTGGCTGGAACAGAGGTTAGGTAGAACTCTTGAAGATATTGGAGTAGGGAAAGATTTTATGAACAAAACCTCAGTTGCCCGTGAACTAGCACAAACAATCAACAAATGGGATCTTGTCTTACTAAAAAGCTTTTGCACAGCAAGAGGAACCACCAACAGTGTGAAGAGACAACCCACAATGTGGGAAAAAATTTTCACCAGCTGTCCCTCAAAGGTCTACTATCTAGAATATATAAAGAATTTAAACAAATCAGACCTCACAAATTTAAAGACCCAATCCAAAAATGGGCATCTGAAATGAACTGACAGTTCTCAGACAAAAAAGTAGAAATAACAAAGAAACATATGAAAAAATGTTCAACATCACTGGTCATTCAAGAGATGCAAATGAAAACAACACTGAGATTCCACCTTACTCCAGAAAGAATGGCTGCTATCATGAAATCAACCAATAACAAATGCTGGTGCGACTGTGGGGCAAAGAGGAACCTTACTCCACTGCTGGTGGGAGTGTAGACTGGTGCAAGCACTGTGGAAATCAGTATGGAGATACCTCAAAGAACTAGGACTGGAAGTCTCATTTGACCCCACTATTCCCCTACTGGGTATCTTCCCCAAAGAATTAAAAGAATCATACCACAGTGATATATGTGCACCCATGTTCATAGCAGCACAGTTTGTAATAGCTAAAACTTGGAAACAGCCCAAATGCCCATCAACTGGAGACTGGATCAAGAAAATGTGTTTTTTTTTTTTTAAAAAAAAGAATGAAGTATTCCTCAGCCATAAAGAACAAGAAACTAGACACAATTATACTCAATGGATGCACATTGAGGTGATACTCTTAAGTGAAATAAATAGGACACAAGTGTAAATACCAAATAGTTTCTCTATTGTGAGAAATTGAAAGTTTAAATAAAGACTAAAAGGTATAATCGATAATGTGAAATAGGAAGAAAAGGGGCAAAGGGGAAGGGGAAGTGGGAGGAGTAGGAGAAAAGAAAGAAGGGAATGGAATTAATATGAGAAAATGAAAAAATGGAAACAAAGTCTTTGTAGATAGGGAGGGATGGAGGGGTTGAAGGGAGGGCATGGGAATGGGGAAAAAATAAGAACCAAGAGAGATTATGTAAAGGTGTAAATTTCCAATGATGAATGTCATTATATTGTATACCTAAAATGTACCAATAAAATTAATTTAAAAAATCAGATTATCCCTTTGTGTTCTCTTCTCCTTTTCTCTCTCTCATATATTGAGTGGATTTTGCTTCCCTGTCTCCCATTAATATTAACAAAACATGAGAATTGTTGAATAATGTAAATACAGTAGTTTCTCAGAGGTATGCTTGATGGATTGCTCCCTAACCTGGGGGACCAGGTAAGATCAGCAGTGGAAAGACTGAGAGGAAGAAGAGATGGAGAAACAACAGTGCACTGGTGTTTGGTTCTGAGCTTCCAACCCTTCCTTGTGTAGTTGGTTTCCTAGGGCTGGAGCCCAGGCTCAATAAATTTGTTTTATCAGCTGTTCCCCATTGGAGTGTGGCAGCAGAAGGTGCAGGAGGTAGACTTCAAGGCTGCAGTGGATGAAGAAATTTGCTTCTTCTACTTGGTTCCTGTGGTCTCCTGCTTGCTTGTAGTTCTTATCAGCTTCAGGGCAGCAATAATCCTTTATCATGGCAATAGCAATTCTTTCATGATGGGGCAGCTGTATGCAGTTTACAGTGTTGGCTTAGCTTGACAAAGACAGCTTCATTGTGGCCTGCTGTCCTTGCCTATTAAAAAACAAATTATGACAATTTTAATTTTGGAGATTGTAATTAGCTTTATTTGTGATTCTAAAACCAAGCAGCAGATCAGACCAAATGTGGTTCAGAATGCCCCTCCCCACCAACTTGTGGTGGTTACATTTATGGCTAGAAAAAGGATGTGAATACAGGAAATGAGAGAGAGAGAGAGAGAGAGAGAGAGAGAGAGAGAGAGAGAGAGAGAGAGAGAGAGAGAGAAAGCCTGATTGGTTACAGCCTGCATCTGTCTTCCTTGAATGTAATTTAAACGAATGGCTGCTTACGATTGGCTCAGAATCAGCTACACATACAAGAGTAGGTGATACTATACGCATCAAGATAGGTTACAATTCACTATGTGCTGAAAACTCTTTTTAGACCATACTTGAAATATACATGGAGACAGCTCTAGGACATACTTTATCTACCCCATCCCCATTTCTTTTGAACAATTCAACTCAATACAGTTGCACATTTGGATGACATGGATATATTCCTAGAAAAAAATTTACCAAAACTGACCCTATAAAAGGTAAAAATATGGATGTGTTTTTAATTGTTAAACAGTTGATTAGTAGTTTAATGCTTTCCTTTATTCAAAGACAATTCCGGGCTTCACATGGCTTCCTTATTAAATTATGTCAAATATTTTTAAAAGGTTTGGTAGAAATCATTTACAAATTCTTCTATAAAATAACAATGGGTGAACAGTCCATCTCTTCTCATGAAGTTGTCTAATCCTCTATCCCACAACCAGACAAAGGATGAAAAAAATAAAGGTCAGTCTCATCTGTTAATAATGGTTCAAAACTAAGTAAAGTAATCACTAATTTAATCTAACAATATGTTACATTATTACTCAGTGTTGCATGTTCTAGAAATGCAAATTGGTTTACATTTTGAAAATTAGCCAGTATAATTCATTACATTAAGAGGACAAATGACAAAAATATAAATATGTATAAGTTATTTGAGAAAATTTGTGATTAAACACTCTACTATAGATAGAAGGAAATTTTTTCCTTCTATCAAATGTTTTACTTACAGTAAAAACAATAGAAACTTTATTTTGAGATTATGACCAAGGAAAGCTTGCCCTTTTCTATTCCATATTTCATTGGAAGTCTTAGTTCATGAAGGTAATGAAAATAAGTAGAAGATATAAAGATTAAGCAGGAAGAAGCAAAATTATGCTTATTTACAGGCAATAATAAATTTTAGGTGGAAAAATTTAAGAACCTAAAGATAAATTATGAAAATTGATTTGAGTTTAGCAAAGTTGTATTTCAGCTTAATCTTTTTATTTTATATATCAGAGAAAACATGGATGTTAAAAAATATTCTTTACCTATATAGGACACACATGTGTAAATACCGAATAGTTTCTCTAGTGTGAGAAGCTGAAAGTGTAAATAAGGACTAAAAGGTATAATAGATAATGTGAAATAGGAAGAAAAGGGGCAAAGGGGAAGGGGAAGTGGGAGGGGTAGGGGAAAGGAAAGAAGAGAATGGAATTAATATGAGAAAATGGAAAAATGGAAACAAAGTCTTTGTAAATAGGGAGGGATGGAGGGGTTGAAGGGAGGTCAGGGGAATGGGGAAAAAATAAGAACCAAGAGAGATTATGTAAAGGTGCAAATTTCCAATGATGAATGTCATTATATTGTATACCTTAAATGTACCAATAAAATTAATTAAAAATATTCTTTACCTTAATGCAAAATATCAAATATATAAGAATGAATCTATTAAGATATATACAGAAAGTATATAAATAAATGAAAAGGTATACTTTATTCAGTTTTAACATTTTCCCAATCTATTTAAATTTGGTACCATCCCAATCAAAGTTCCAGCTTTTTTTTGTGCTTACATGTATATTTGTGTAACCTGATAGAATAATTCTAAAATTTATGTGATAAGGCAAAAGACTGAAAGTAGTCAAGACAAGACTAAAGTTTAATAACCAGATGAGAAAACTTACTTTACCAGATATCATGATCAGTTAGCAAAAGTTGAGTAATTTCAGCTAGTGGATTCTGAAAAAAAATGTTATCCTTTGAGTTGAGCTTGAGATGTTTCATTCCCCATTTTTGTTTGTTTTGTTAAAAATATTTCCTAAATTTTCAAGAGCAACTCATCTCAGTCTTCATTACATTAAAACCCTGAATCCATTGTACATGAATATAGAAGATAGTCCTACTGTGAAATACTATTTTTTCATTTTTACATTTCCTAATGACTATGACAGTGAGCTTCACAATTTCTTTTGGTATCTTTTAAATGTCTTAGCCAATGATAGAGGTGCAAAAGCAAAACAAAACAAAGCAGAAATGGGTAAATGTTTCCAAAATATATATCAAAATTCGGAGTCAAAAAGACATGATTTTGAAAACTATACCTTAATGAATTCAGTTATAAACTAGGGGAAAAACACTCCAACAGATTAATTAAAATATATATTTGAGCCCTTTGGAAAAGAAGTGCTAGCTATGAGTTATTATCAATTCACTTAAAATGAGGTTTTCAAGTTCCCCAAATTCCTTTGTTTAATGCAGCATCAAAGCTGATTAATCAGGAAAATGTTAGATACAGTAGATTGTTTTGCTGCACTGTAAATGTAACTTTTGTGAACAAAAAAGAGAAATGCAGTCAGAATGTTTTCTATTCAGGATGATTTGCACCTAAGAAATAGATATTTTTGGCTATCGGGAGGTTGCTGTTTATGTTCAGCAGGTTTTTGAGAATTTGCCTACTTAAAAATGGTGTCCTGAGGAAACATAAGATTAACGTGGACTTCGGAGGTTTAGCAAATATATTGGATGGCAGAGGGCGATCCAGAGTTCGGTTGAAATAAAGGACCAAGTTTAACAACTTGGAACATAGTAGGGATATATGTAAATTGCTTCAATGAGTCTAAAAATCATAAATCGAGAGTAGGCAATATGTACCTTAACGTAAGTTTATAAGAAAAGGACTATATTATTTTTTTGTCAGTCATGAGTTTGGGATAAGTCAACAATGTAATGTATCATTTTAAAACCTAATTAAATCTTAGGCAACTAGTCACTGGTTATATGGTATTTGTTTCTAGACAAAAGGAGTTAGAAGAGGGACAACTTCCTGCAAGAAAGACCATGGCCCTCAACATAGCATTTGCCTAGGCAAGAGCTTTGTTGGCTATTTTTAAGACAATTTAAAATGAGTACCTCCACTTCAGTTTGACTTGAGACAGGTTGCATCTCCTCCTTCGCCTGCTGCAACAGCAGTCCCAGTGAATTAAAAGTCTAATTCCATACATTTTCTTGGAGTGTACAAACCAACTTCTCCACTGTCTTGTTTTTGTGTATTTTAATATCCTTTGAGGTAGCCTGTATCCACATTGAGCTGCGTGCTGTCCAATGGTCTCTAGTGGTTCTAGGCATTCTTTGGTTAGTACTCTGGTTAAAAAATTGTTTGGTGCATCCTTAATATTACTTTGCTTATAAATCCTGTTATTTTGGTGTTAGAGCCAAATTACTGTGCTGAGATTAGGTGGGATTTGTCTGTCCATACAACCTATATTTGGCTTGAACACTTGAATATTGGAGTCACAAGTCAAATTTTAATCATTCCACAACTTTTAGAATTTTGCACACATAGAGCGTGTCTTCATTGAAAGAATTACTTTCCAAAAATTCCATATCCCAATTTATAGAAAATTTGAGGTATTTTAAAAGTTACTTTGATTTATTTGCTTTTCTTTTTTTCTTTCTCTTTTTAATTCTTTTCATGCAGTTAATAGCCTGATGGTAAGGAGCTAGTCAATCCAAGTCTATCTAGGAAGTTGGCCTAAGATAACGTCATTTATGGTTAAGGAAGATCATTGTTGTGCTAAGTAATACTTGTGGTTGGCAGCCTTAAAAGTTGCAATTTCTGGCTGTTTTTTGGATATTATATCATAAATACGGATGGATGAGTTGCAGTACAAACATTTTAAAAACTCCAGAGTGCTTTCTCCAAATAAAAGAATAACCATCCAAGTTATGAAGAGGTATGACTCATGAATTCTGACTTTCAGAATTTTTTTGGCTTTTTTTCTGCAGTTATAATTTTCATGGATGCTGTGGTAGCCTGCCAATGTCAACAAATTTTTGTTTTTTTGGTGGAATAATTGAGTTGAGATTTTTCATCTGAACATGAAGTCAGAGTGTTCGAGTTACAAACCTATGGATTACGTCTTTGTAGCAGGGAAAACCGATTCCATCCCAAAGCCACCCTTGGCATAATTTAAATACAATAGAATTTTTGCCTTTTTGAATAAACAGTTAATTTCTATTATTCAGGAGATGATTGTGCAACTTGTATTTAATTCTGGGCTTTGCCTTTTCCTTCTCTTAGGTTTTGCTGCCAACTTTTGACTATTGAACTACTCTTTCGTATCTTTGTGCAGGATATCCTTCTACCTGAGAAAGATGAAGAATTTGGTCAAATTTCAAAATTTGAAAATATTTGCTTTAGAATGTTTATGCAATATGAAAACATATACAAGTTGGACGTAAAAACAGTTTAACAGAATGTTGACCATAAGAAAAAGTTATCACAAAAATGTTTGTCTATGCCACTTAAAATGGACAATGGTAAAAGATACTATTTGCTGAGCACTATGAACTAGAAATTTCACAACTATTGCTCACAATTGTCTTAGAAGTAGGTTTTCTTATTGTTATGTTGAAGAAGTTAAAGCTCGGGGAGGCATATAATATTTCAGAAGTTACACATTGATCAAGTAGGAGTGTTAGTGTTTTAACCTAGTCTTTCTGACATTAAAGTCCTCATAATTGATTGCCTGCCTTTCAGTGATAAGCTTATTTTGCTTTGTAATTTTAAGGAATTAACAGTGACATGTGGACCTTTTGTCTGTCTCCATTTGGGGGAGATGATGAGAGCATCTTTAGTTGTATGAAGAGTTAGAGTTAAGAAGAGTATTTTATGTATTGTGTTCTTTTTAATTTGTCATAACCAGCACCCCCTTCTAAGTTTAAAGACCACATTTCCCCATGTCTCCTTCCTTGTAACATGCTGGGTTAGAATTTACCATTGAGTTGAATTCAGAGAGATTTGGGAGGTACTAGTGCAGTGGAAGTTACTATCTGGGAAGGTTCTGATGGTTAGATTCAGCTGGTCTCTAGACATCTCCAGAAGCTTCTACTTTGTGGTTCTGGCACTTTCTCAGACTTCCACAAACCATGATTTCTCTAGGTTGTGGCAAAGGAGGTGGTTTTCAGACTTTTCCATGAGGTTCACTTCATGGTTTATGTCAGTTTCTTGTACTCCTAGGGGTAAATAGCTTTTCTCCTTTCTTTTTTTTTCCCCATTAACTTTATCGGTACATTTTAGGTATAAAATACAGTTACATTCATCATTGGGATCTGGTACCATTACATGAGTCTCTTGGTTCTTATTTTTTCCCCCTTCCTTTGCCCTCCCTTCACCCCCTCCACCCTTCCCTATTTGCAAAGACCTTGTTTCCATTGTTTTCCTCTTCTCATAATTTTTCCTTTCCCTTTTTTCCCTTCCCATACCCCTCCCAATTCCCCTGCTCTTTTAGACCTTTTCTTCCTGTTACACAATATCAATTATACATTTTTTAAAAATTACAATATTAAGATCCAGGAGACATTACCACAGATTTTACAGAATTTAAAAGGATATAGAAAGCATATTACAAAAATCTTTTTTGAAATAAATTTGACAACTTCTAAGAAGTAATTTGGAAGACAAATTAATGAAGCTAACTCAGGAGGAAATGTAAAATTTGAATATCACCTATTAAAGAAAATATATTTCTCCCCACAGAAGATGCCAAATCAGCCTGCTGCAGACAGGCAGGTCTGTGCACGCCCTACCAAGGTCCTGAGTCACACAGAAGACACTGAATCAACCCACTGCAGACAGGCAGCCACCTGATGCCACATTACCAAGGTACAGAGGACACCAGACCACCAGACCAAGGTACTGAGTCCCACTGTTCCCACCCCAGAGGTAGGGGCTTCTGAGCTGTCGTCCCACTGCTCCTGGTCCAGAGGAAGGGGCTTCCCGGTCACCATCCCTCCCGCTGCTCCCAGCCCAGAGGAAAGGGCTTTTGGGCCACCTTCTGTCCCGCTGCTCCTGGCCCAGAGGAAGGGGCTTCCGGGCCACCATCCCTCCCACCACTCCCGGCCCAGAGGGAGGGGCTTCTGAGCCACCATCCCACTGCTCCTGGTCCAGGGGAAGGGGCTTCCTGGTCACCATTCCTCTGGCTGCTCCCAGCCCACAAGAAAGGGCTTTAGGGTCACCATCCCTACCGCTGCTCCTGGCCCCTGTACCACCTCACCCAGCTCAGAGGAGGTAATCCATGCAGGCACTAACAGCCACCCACCCCAGTTGAAATGAGAAAACACATAAATAAGTCTCAAAACCAGACTTCCAGATCACCTACAGCAACCCCAAAGGGAAATGAGATGGAACACTCTGATACTCAACCACCTGGGCCCACTGAACTGGCAATGAAAGGGGATCTGGAAAAAATGAAATCAGAAATAATTTCTCAGATAACAGGAGAAATTGTGCCCTTAGTGCAAGACATGATTAATAAATCTAGAGAGGAGCTGAGGAACATGATGGAATCCCAAAATAGGAAACAAATGGAATCCATAAAACAGATGCAAATAGATTTCCAGGACATGAAAAACTCCACTGAAAGTCTACACAGCAGAATGAGCCAAAGTGAGGACAGAATTGCAGATATAGAAGATAAGATGGCAATTAGTGACCAGGAAGAGAAAAATTGCTTCAAAATTATGAGGGAACATGAGAAATCAATCCAGCAGCTGCTAGATGATGCAAAAAAGAATAACATAAGACTGATTGGGCTCAATGAAGAAACAGGAGAGAGTGGTGATGACATAAAAAATCTCTTCACAGAAGTAATGGCAGAAAACTTCCGAAGCAGGGGAAAAGAGCTTGACATACAGATAAGTGAGGCATATAGGACTCCAAATAGCCTTGATCAAAAAAAAATCTACATATAGGCATATAATTGTTAAGATTCCAGAAATACAACAGAAGAACAAAGTTCTCCAAGCAGTCAGAGAAAAGAAACAAATCACATACAAAGAAAAGCCCATCAGAATCACAGCAGACTTCTCAACACAAACCATCAAGGCAAGAAGAGCTTGGAGTGACATATTCCAAGCCCTAAATGAAAACAGCCTCCAGCCCAGATTGATGTACCCTGCAAAACTATCTTTCAAAATTGATGGAGAAATAAGATACTTTCATGACAAAGAGCACCTTAGGAACTTCATGAACACCAAACCAGCACTCCAAAGAATTTTACACAATATCCTAGGAACAGACATTGAGGATCACAACCCCAGGAAGGAAAGCAGAATGAACCCATCTGGCATGACAAGAAATTAAATGGAAAAGAGGGGACCCAACAAAAGGAAAAAGTCATGGCAATGACAAGTCAATACGTTTCACTTATAATCATCAACGTTAATGGTCTCAATTCACCAATCAAAAGAAATAGACTGGCAGAATGGGTCAAGAAGCAAAATCCAACAATATGCTGCATATAAGAAACACACTTAATTCAAAAGGAAACTCATAGACTGAAAGTTAAAGGGTGGAAAACAATACTCCATGCGACAGGAACCTGAAAAAAAGCAGGAGTAGCTATCCTCTTGGCAGATCAAGTAGATTTCAAACCAACACTAATTAAGAGAGATGAAGACAGACACTACATCCTTGTAAAGGGAAGATTCCAAGAGGAAGAGATGACAATCATAAATATCTATGCACCAAACACTAGTGCATCCAACTATATAAAACAAATACTAATGGACATGAAAAGCCATATATGCACTAATACAATTGTAGTGGGGGACCTCAACACCCCACTGTCACAAATAGATAGATCAATTAGACTAAAAATAAGTAAAGAAATACTAGAACTCAATCGAACTCTTGAACAAATGAACTTAACAGATGTTTACAGAGTCTTCCATCCCACAAAATCAGAATACACATTCTTCTCAGCTGCACATGGGTCATTCTCCAAAATAGACCACATACTCACACATAGAACATGTTTAAGTAAGTGCAAAGGAATTGAAGTTATCCCCTGTATATTATCAGACCATAGTGCGATGATATTGGAGATCCATAGCAAAAGAAACTCAAAAAATTTCATAAACACGTGGAAATTGAACAACACACTTCTGAATAACCAATGGGTCACAGAGGAAATTAAAGAAGAAATCAGACAGTTCCTTCAATTAAATGACAATGACAATACAACATATTGGAATCTATGGGACACAATGAAAGCAGTCTTATGAGGGAAATTCATAGCAGTGAATATGCATATTAGGAAAACAGAACAAGCCCAATTAAACAACCTGATGCTGAACCTCAAACTTCTAGAAAAAGAAGAGCAAGACAACCCCAAAGCTCATACAAGGGAAGAAATTATAAAGATCAAAGGAGAAATCAATTCAATGAAGACTAAGAGAACGATACAAAAAATCAATGAATCCAAGAGTTGGTTCTTCAAAAGAATCAACAAAATTGACAAACCTTTAGTCAACCTTGTCAGAAGAAGGAAAGAAAAGGCCCAAATCCATGCAATTAGGAATGAAAAGGGTGAAACTACAACAGACCCAGCAGAAATCCAGAGGATCATCAATACTTATTTCCAGAACCTATAGGCCAATAAGATGGACAACATAGAAGAAATGGACATATTCCTAGATACATATGAATTACCAAAGTTGAATGAAGAAGACCTAAAAATTCTAAACAACCCAATATCAACCAATGAAATTGAAAATGTAATTAAAAACTTATCACCTAAGAAAAGCCCGGGCCCTGATGGCTTCACTGCTGAATTCTACAAGACATTTAGAGAGGAACTGCTGCCATTACTGTTTAAACTCTTCAATGAAATTGAAAGGGAAACAATACTCCCAAATTCATTCCTGGAAGCAAGCATCACCTTCATCCCCAAAGCAGAGAAAGACCCAACCGAAAAGGAGAACTATAGGCCAATCTCACTAATGAACATAGATGCAAAAATCTTTAATAAGATACTGGTAAACAGAGTGCAGAAGATCATCAAGAAGATCATACACCCTGATCAAGTGGGATTCATCCCAGGGATGCAGGGATGGTTCAATATATGAAAATCAATTAATGTAATACACTATATCAATAGAGCCAATTACAAAAACCATATGATTCTCTCCATAGACACAGAAAAAGCATTTGACAAAATCCAACATGCATTTATGATAAAAAACCTACAAAAAATTGGAATAGATGGTCTCTACCTCAAACTGATAGAAGCCATCTATGAAAAACCAACAGCCAATATCATACTAAATGGTCAAAAACTGAAATTCTTCCCACTCAAATCAGGAACAAGACAAGGATGTCCACTATCACCACTCTTGTTCAGTATAGTTCTGGAAACATTAGCCACGGCAATTAGACAAGAGAAAGAAATAAAAGGAATAAAGATAGGAAATGAAGAAGTCAAATTGTCATTATTTGCAGATGACATGATACTCTATATAGAAGACCCCAAGAACTCCACCAAAAGTCTTGTACACTTAATAACCAAATTCAGCCAAGTAGCTGGTTACAAGATCAACACTCAAAAATCAATAGCTTTCCTCTACATGAATGACAGACTCACTGAGAGAGAAATAGGGCAAATAATTCCTTTCACAATAGCATCCAAAAAACTGAAATACCTAGGAATCATCCTAATGAAAGAAATCAAAGACCTCTTCTCTGAAAACTATGGCACTCTGAAAAGAGAGATTGAAGGTGATATCAGAAAATGGACAGACATCCCCTGCTCCTGGGTAGGAAGGATTAATATAGTGAAAATGGCCATACTTCCAAAACTGCTATATAGATTTAATGCAATTCCCATTCAGATCCCAGTACCATACTTCACAGACCTCAAGAAAAAAATCCAAAAATTCATTTGGAGCAAGAAGAGACCCAGAATAGCACAAGCAATTCTAGGTAAGAGAGACATGGCAGGGGGTATCACAATCCCCAACCTGCAACTATACTACAAAGCTACTGTGATAAAAACAGCATGGTACTGGCAAAGAAACAGGCTTGAGGACCAGTGGAACAGATTAGAAGATGCAGAAACAATGCCAGACACACTCAGCCATCTCATCTTCGACAAAGGAGTCAAACACCCTCACTGGAGGAAAGATAGCCTCTCTAATAAATGGTGCTGGAAAAATTGGGCTTCAACTTGCCAAAGATTAAAACTAGACCTGTGTCTCTCACCATGCACTAAACTAAAATCCAAATGGATTAAAGATCTAAATATTAAAATAGAAACTCTGAACCAGTTGGAACAGAGGTTAGGTAGAACCCTTGAAGACATTGGTGTAGGAAAAGATTTTATGAACAAAACCTCAGTTGCCCGTGAACCAGCACAAACAATCAACAAATGGGATCTCTTCTTATTAAAAAGCTTCTGCACAGCAAGAGAAACCACCAGCAGTGTGAAGAGACAACCCACAATGTGGGAAAAAATCTTCACCTGCTCTTCCTCAGGCAAAGGTCTGCTATCTCGAATCTATAAAGAACTTAAAAAGATCAGACCTCCCAAATTTAAAGACCCAATCCAAAAATGGGCATCTGAAATGAACAGACATTTCTCACACAAAGAAGTAGAAATAGCAAATAAATACATGAAAAAAGGTTCAACGTCACCGGTCATTCGCGGGATGAAAATGAAAACAACACTGAGATTCCACTTCACTCCAGAAAGAATGGCTGCTATCATGAAATCAACCAATAACAAATGCTGGTGGGGCTGTGGGGAAAGAGGAACCCTGCTCCACTGCTGGTGGGAGTGTAGACTGGTGCAAGCAGTGTGGAAATCAGTATGGAGATACCTCAAAGAAGTAGGACTGGAAATCCCATTTGACCCCGCTATTCCACTGCTGGGGATCTTCCCCAAAGAATTAAAAGAATCATACCACAGTGATATATGTGCACCCATGTTCATAGCAGTACAGTTTGTAATAGCTAAAACTTGGAAACAGACCAAATGCCCATCAACTGGAGACTGGATAAAGAAAATGTGGTTTTTTATAAAGTGGAGTACTACTCAGCCATAAAAAATGAGAAATTAGAGACATTTATAGCTAAGTGGATGCACATTGAGGCAATATTCTTAAGTGAAATAAATAGGACACACATGAATAAATTCCGAACAGTTTCTCTTGTGTGAGAAACTGAAAGTGTAAATAAGGACTAAATGTATAATAGGTCATCTGAAATAGGAAGAAAAGGGGCAAAGGGGAAGGAAGTGGGAGGGCTAAGGGAAAGGATAGAAGGGAATGGGATTAATATGAGAAAATGGAAAAATAGGAAGAAAATTTTTGTAAATAGGGCTGGAGGGGTTGAAGGGAGGGCTGGGCAAGGGTGAAAAGCAACCAAGAGAGACTATGTAAAGGTGCAAATTTCAAATGATGAATGTCATTATATTGTATACCTAAAATGTACCAATGATTAGAATGAATAATCGGTAATGTAAAATAGGAATAAAAGGTCCAAAGGGGTAGGGTTAGTGGGAAGCACAGGGGAAAGGAAAGAAGGGAAAGGAAAAAATGATGAGAAATGGAAAAAATGGAAATAAAGTCATTGTAAATAGGGAAGGGTGGAGGGGGTGAAGGGAGGGCTAGGAATGTGGAAAAAATGAGAACCAGGACTCATTATATAAAGGTACAGTTCCCAATGAGAAATGTAATTGCGCTGTATACCTGCAATGTACCAATGAAAGAATTTAATTAAAAAAATAAATAAAATAAAATTGATAAATATGTATCCTGTTCAGATTTATAAAACTGTGTTGTGAAAATCTTCCCGAAGATACAGATATTTGTTATTTATTTTCTTTTGGGACTAGGAAGGATTTATAAATAAATGTAATGGAAAATCTTTGATCTAAAAAAAAAAAAAAAAAAAAAAAGAAGAAAATATATTCCTAGCTTGAAAACCTACCTATATGACAACAGCAGGCTCATAAACATTTTAACTGATAAATTATATCAAACATTTAAAGCAGAAAAAAGAAGGAACACTTCTCCCCTCATTTTAGGAAATCAACATTGTGCTAATCCTAAAACTGGATAAAGATAATAGAAGAAAAATGTATGAACATAGATAGAATTTTTTTTTAACAAAACAAACTATTAGAAGTCAGATCTGGCAGTATGTAGAAAGTGGTTTCACTATAGGAATGGCAGTGTTGGCTCAGCATTGGAAGATCCACCCCCAAAAGTAATCATTTTAACAGAGGAAAGGAGAAAGCCATATGATCCTGTCACTAGTTGGAAAAAGAGTATTGGACTAAATTCTACAGCTGTTCATGGTAAAAGCTATCAGGAGAGTAGAAGTAGAACAGAATCTTCTCAACAGATCAAAGACATGCACTACATACTTCCAACAAAGACTCCTTCTATGAATGGAGACAATACAATGCTTTCTCCCTAAAGTGGGGAGCAAGAGCATATATGCCTACTCTTCATCTGTCCATTAGACTTTGAAACATAGGTCTAAACCAAAATAGTCTGGCAATAAAATGACACAACCAGGATAGCATTGGCATGACAGAAGCAAAATTTTTATATGTAGATGAAATGATCATCTACAGAGAAAACACCAAGAAATCTCTAGGAGCCCCCAGAACCTGTACCTGAATCCAGCAGGACCAGAAAACACAAGGCACATACAAAAATTCAGGTCTGTGCACACTTTCTATAAATGAAGAACTGGACATTGAAACTTAAAATTCATGCAGGAGTACAAAGGACCCAGAAAAGCCCAAAACAAAAACAAAAACAGTGTTGGAAGACATTTAGCACCCAATTTTAAGACTTCTTCTAAAGCTACAGTAATCAAGGCAGTGTTGGTGTAAGGAAAGACATATAGATCACTGGAATAAAACAGAGAATCTAGAAATAGAACCACACACACATGGTCCACTGAGTTTTGAAAGATTATCCAACATCAGCATTTTATAGAATATAAACTCGACTCAAGAGCCAAGGAAGAGATAATGTCTTCAGCAAATGGCACTAGAACACCTGGTATCCGTATATAAAAAATTAACCTCAATCCTTTTTTCCCATACATGAAAATAACTTGAAGGGATCTATGAACCTAAATAAGAAAGCCTAAAAGTATAAAACTTTAAGAAGAAATTATAAGGGAAAATATTTATGAATTCAGGGTAGGCAAGAACTACCTAGGATACAAAAAGTATGATGTATAAAAGAAAAAAATTGATGAATGAGATTCCATCAAAATTTAGAACTTTAAATGACATCATTAAAATGAAAAGTAGTCCTTCAACAGACCATATTTACAATGCATAAAACCTATGAGCAGACTATATAAATAATTCTTAGAGCTCATTAATAGACAACCCAATTAAAATGTAGACATAAGAAGATGATAAATAGCCAGTATAGCACAAGGAATGGTGTGCAGTTCTACAATCAGAAAAATACTAATCAGTACAATAATAAGATTGAATTATACACTCATTAGGAAGATGAAGTCAAAAGTTTTAAAAGCTTTGTCATGACTTTTTCTTTTTGTTGGATTCTCCCCCTTTGCGTTTAATTTGTCATGCCCTATGGATTCATTCTGCTGAGTTTCCTGGGGTTGTGATCCTCATTGTCTTTTCCTAGGGTATTGTCTAAAATTTTCTGGAGTGCCGGTTTGGTATTCATGAAGTTCCTGAGGTGCTCTTTATCACAAAGTATCTTATTTCTCTATCAATTTTGAAAGATTGTTTTGCAGGGTACATCAATTTGGGTTGGAGGCTGTTTTCCTTTAGGGCTTGAAATACATCACTCCAAGCTCTTCTTGCCTTGAGGGTTTGGATTGAGAAGTCTGCTGTGATTCGGATGGGCTTTCCTTTGTATGTGATTTGTTTCTTTTCTCTCACTGCTTGTAGAATTTTGTTCTTCTGTTGGATTTTGGGAATCCTAACTATTATATGACTATGTGTAGATTTTTTTGATCAAGGCTAGCTGGAGTCCTATATGCCTCACTTATCTGCATGTCAAGTTCTTTTCCCCTCCTTGGGAAATTTTCTGCTATCCCTTCTGTGAACAGTTTTTTAATGTCATCTGCACTCTCTCCTCTTTCTTCATTGACTCCAATCAGTCTTTTGTTATTCTTCTTTGTATCATCTAGCAGCTGCTGGATTGATTTCTCATGTTCCCTTACAATTTTAAAGCAATTTTTCTTTTCCTCCTCACTAATTGCAATCTTATCTTCTATATGTGAAATTCTATCCTCACATTGGTTCATTCTGCTGTGCAGACTTTTGATGGAGTTTTTAATCTCTTGGAAATCTGTTTGTATCTGTTTTATGGATTCCATTTGTTTCCTATGTTGGGAGTCCATCATGTTCCTCAGCTCCTCTATTTTTTTAATCTGTGTCCTCTCTAGATTTATCAATCATGTCTTGCACCATAAGCAAAATCTTTGCTGTTATCTGAGTAATTATTTCTGATTTCGTTTTCCCCAGATCCTCTTTTGTTGCCAGTTCAGAGAGTCCAGGTGGTTGAGTATCAGATTGTTCCATCTCGTTTCCCTTTGGGGTTGCTGTAGGTGATCTGGAAGTCTGTTTTTGAGGCTTGTTTACGTGTCTTCTCATTTTCACCATGGTGGGGGTGCTTCTGGCACCCACACAGCTCACCTTCTCTGCCCTAGGAGCTTGGGATGGCAGCGGGGGAGCTTCCTTCCAGGTGCTGGAACCAGCTCACCTTCTTAGCCTTAGGAGCCTGGCATGGCAGTGGGGGAGCTTCCTTCCAGGTGCTGGGACTGGCTGAGCTTCACTGCCCTAGGAGCCTGGGATTGCTTTTCTTCTTTCTATCAAGAGATACTCCAGGTAGTATAGTTCAGATCTTCACTGCTACATTTTCTCATATTTGTGTACCCAGAATTTCTATATTCCATCTTTTGCTCTCATAATTTGCTGCTATAACTGTATTTTTTGGTGAAACTCAGACTGACATACAAAGTTTGACTTTTTATACATTTAAATAGATTATTTATTGGTTTTCTATTTTGGTTTTGGAGCAAGGACAAATACAAATGAGAAGTCAGAAACAATCAAAAGTTTAGAAGAATGTAAGGTTGGTAAAAGTTCTAATTGCAATTACTCTATATTTGACAGCTCATATTCTGTAGTGTGGATGTAGTGTTGAATTTTATTTTATTCAGAAAACATTCACTGAATATCCATTATCTAAACCCCTGATTTGATTGTGCTGGAAAATATAAAGAAAGCTAGTATCTATTGAGTTTACCGCGAGTCAGAGGATCAAGTCTTCAATTCAGGTCTAGAGAGAATAAATATTCTAGCAGAAATCATAAAATGATTCAAATACCTGAGCTACTATTTTGATTAAAAATCCCCAATGTTCTACGTTCTGGTCTGAATTATTTTCTGCTCTTGAAAACGTTTTTAATTCAACTGAAATGAATTTGGAAAAGAAAGCATATTGTCAAATTCACTTTTTGTAGTTTTTAGCAATTTTTATGCATTTAGACACTATCATGGTTTCACACCATTACCTCATGCAGCTAGCCACATAGTTTGCATTTGTTCATTTTTCTCCTTGCATTTGTTTGTTAAAAATGAATTCCAGACCAAAAACTTACTCTACACAATGACATTGGTGAAAAATGGAAGAGAAAAATAGAGGAAGGCAAGAGGTTTGGTTTTTTGCCAATAGAATATTTTGTTACAATATTTCAAGAGAAAAATAAAGATATTTATCTAATAGGCCTTAGACACAAAATATGCCTTGAGAATATTTGTAATTTTTCTACTGTACCCATTTACTGGCCTGAAATTTTTTGGAAAATATTTGATTTCAAAGTGAATTAGCTTCTAGGTGAGTTTTCTAAACTTTAAAATGGACAGTTATGCACCACGAAATGAGTGATGAAAGAAGACAATGTTTTCAGCAAGCACATACCTCTTGCATACATAGGCATTCAAGTAAGCAGGTGAGTATTACTTTTAATACTCAACATTTTACATCTGTGGCATAAGGAATTCTAGGCTGCCAAACCTGTGTTCTCAAAAACCTACAATAACCCTGTTGTAAAGAACAACTAACCTAATGTATCAACCTAATATGCATAACTACTTTTCTAAAATTGAGCACTTTAGGCTAAAAATATTAATTGCAAACAGATTTCATTTACTTGTTTCAATAAATCTGAACCCATAGACAGATTTCTGTTTTGACAGTACTGGGATTCTAAGAAAATGGGGGGTGGTTAAGAGAATTATGTTAAAATATGGATGTTATATTTCTTCTAACTAGCAGAAACTTGGTCTTGGCGAATTATACTTGACAGAGTGCCTGTTCAGAAACAATTCTTATGCTTTCCTGGTGAAAAAAGAGCCTATGCATCCCTCACTTTTGTGCATGTTTCACCACCAAAAGATTCTTATTTGTCTGAAACTAAACTTCATTCTCTTTTCCTTCCAAAATGAGCAACTGAGCAAAAAAAAAGTTTCTGGAGATAACCATGAACACTAATAATGAACATAACTACTTTTCAGGAGGTGTCCAGTCAAAATATACCTACTTACACAAAAATTTTCCTTTTTAAAAATGGCTAAATTAGTGTCTTAGAAGGGTATGATACATTGCTTACTCAATGATTTCTAATAATAAAGATGTTCTGTTTGTTATACAAGAAGACAGATGAGGATAGTGTTCTTTAATATTAGTTCATATCTTTTCTCAGGATTTCAACTGATCATCTTCTTCATAGTTGCTTTACTTTCTATTCAGTTGATAATTGTTCTGTCATTTTTATTGACCTTCAAACACTGTTAGTCAACAACAGTTTAGGTGATTACCCTATCACTTGAGATGATTTTGGCTGTAAATTGTAGAAAATTCCAACTCAAATGGACTTAGACAATAAAGACATTTATTTTCTTCCATCTCTGTTAGCCTAACAGATAAAGTATGTGCCAGGTAGAAGAAACAGCAACTCAGTGACATCATCAGGAATTCAGCGCTTCCTGTATATCTGTTCTGACATTTTTCGTTCTAAGACCAGATCTCCTCACTGGGGCAAGATGGCTTTCCATGACCACAGAGACTTCATACATACTTCCTTGTTTGTGATTGGAGGGAGAAAGAGGGAGAGAAAAGGAGAAAGAGAGGGAGAGAAGAAGAGAGAAGAGATAGTGAGGGAGACAGACAGAGACATATAGGCAGAGAGACAGACAGAATATCATCCCTTTTTGCCAATCTGTTGGGAAAATTTTGGTCATAGGCTCATTTTGGGACCAATATCAATTTTCTGGGCAATGATATGCCGAACATTGAGTTAGACTTAACTAGAATTTCTCCAGTGAAAAGGATAGGGTGAATCCCTGGATAAAACCTAGCTTAAAAAAGGAAAGGAGGAAGGAAGGAGTATTGTTGGGCAGGTAATAAACAGTATGTATGAGAATTATGTAATATTCACTTTTATGTGATAATATAATTAGCAAACATTATTTGCATTTTAAGATTTTAGGGAACCAAAAATATGGAGTGAATAATTTTTGAAATAATGACAAGATTTGCTTTCATAAGAAAATTGTAGCAAAGGAACCTTAAAAATACAGCTATTCAAATTAAATTAAAATATCTTGTCATAGGAATATCATCATTTAACTATCTATCCCATGCTAATGGAAACTTTATGAGTCAGGTATAATGTGGTATGCTGTGGACTGTTGGAATTTGAATAAATTATCTTACTTGATTAACACATTTTGGTATGTTTTTCCTTCCCATCACTCTAATAATTTTTTGTTAAATTTCTACTAGATTGTCTTCTTTTTCATAAGATAATGACATTTTAGTCACATGGCCACATCATTATGCTTCCATATAATGACATTAACAGAGATCCTCTGAAGTGATCCTAAGAAAGATTCCATAGAGAGATTGACATGAGAGAGATTCCAAGGAAAATGATGTTTTGAAAGAGCATGGTCTGATGATAATGACAATGTTCTATACAACGTAATATATAAATTTGTTAATTATACAGTGTTGACACCATTAAAATGTATGGTTGTGATAGTATTAATTTTGATTTGGCTCAGATTGCAACTTGCAATTAAAACACCATGAACAATTAATCACCTATTCAAGTGACAATGATTAAAATCTAACAGTAATTTATGTCAACTGTATTTGTTTTTTTAGTTCTTTCATTGGTACATTTTAGGTATACAATTCATTTACATTTATCATTGGGTGCTTGTACCTGTACATGATGCATCTTGGTTCTTATTTTTTCCTCATTACCTGTGCACCCTTCTTCCCCTCCACACTTCCCTATTTACATATACTTCATTTCCATTTTTTATTTCTTTTCTCATAGTTTTTCCTTTCCCCTTCCCCTCCCTTCACCCCTTTGTCTTTGGACCTTTTTTCCTATTTCAAATTATCAATTATTAATTTTAATCATTTTAACCCTTGTTTACACTATCAGTTTCTCACACTAGAGAAACTGTTCGGTATTTACACATGTGTGTCCTATTTATTTCACTTAGGAGTATGGCATCGATATGCTCCCATTTAGCTATAAATGACTCTAGTTTTTAATTTTTTTATGGCTGAGTAGTACTCGATTTTATTTAAAAAACACATTTTCTTTATCCAGTTTCCAGTTGATGGGCACCTGGGCTGCTTCCAAGCTTTAACTATTACAAACTATGCTGCTATGAACATGGGTACATATATATCACTGGGGTATGATTCTTTTAATTCTTTTGGGAAGATACCCAGCAGGGGAATAGTTGGGTCAAATGGGACCTCTAGTCCTAGTTCTTTGAGGTATCTCCATACTGATTTACACAGTGGTTGCACTAGTCTGCACTCCCACCAGCAATGGAGAAGGGTTCCTTTCTCCCCATACCCCAGCCAGCATTTGTTATTGGTGGGTTTCTTGATAGTAGCCATTCTTTCTGGGGTGAGGTGGGATCTGTGTTGTTTTCATCTGTGTCTCTTGAATGACCAGTGATGCTGAACATTTTTTCATGTATTTATTTGCTATTTCTACTTCTTTGTCTGAGAAATATCTGCTCATTTCAGATGCCCATTTTTGGATTGGGTCTTTTAATTTGGGAGGTCTGATCTTTTTAAGTTCTTTATAGATTCTAGAGAGTAGACCTTTGTCTGAGGAAAAGAAGGTGAAGATTTTTTCCCACATTGTGGGTTGTCTCTTCACACTGCTGGTGGTTTCTCTTGCTGTGCAGAAGCTTTTTAATAAGAAGAGACCCCACTTTTTGATTGTTTGTGCTAGTTCATGGGCACTTGAGGTTTTATACATAAAATGTTTTCCTACACCAATGTCTTCAAGAGTTCTACCTAACCTCTGTTCCAGCCGGTTCAGCATTTCTATTTTAATATTTAGATCTTTAATCCATTTTGATTTTAGTTAAGTGCATGGTGAGAGATATAGGTCTAGTCTTAATCTTTGGCAAGTTGAAAGCCAATTTTTCCAGCACCATTTATTAAAGAGGCTATCTTTCCTCCAGTGGGGGTGTTTGGCTTCTTTATCAAAGATGAGATGGCTGAGTGTATCTGGAGTTATTTCTGCATCTTCTAATCTGTTCCACTGGCCCTCAGATCTGTTTCTTTGACAGTACCATGCTGTTTTTATCACAATATCTTTGTAGTATAGTTGCAGGATGTGGATTGTGATACCCCCTGCCATGTCTCTGTTACCTAGAATTGCTTTGCTATTATGGGTATCTTTTTGTTCCAAATGAATTTTTGGATTTTTTTCTTGAGGTCTATGAAGTATGGTGCTGGGATCTCAATTGGAATTGCATTGAATCTATATAGCAGTTTTAGAAGTATGGCCATTTTCACTATATTAATCCTTCCTACCCAGGAACAGGGGATGTCTGTCAATTTTCTGATATCATCTTCAATCTCTCTTCAGAGTGCCATAGTTTTCAGAGAAGAGGTCTTTGATTTCTTTCATTAGGATGATTCCTAGGTATTTCAGTTTTTTGGATGCTATTGTGAAAGGAATTATTTGCCCTATTTCTCTCTCAGTGAGTCTGTCATTGGTGTAGAGGAAAGCTATTGATTTTTGAGTGTTGGCCTTGTAACCAGCTACTTGGCTGAATTTGGTTATTAAGTGTAGAAGACTTTTGGTGGAGTTCTTGGGGTCTTCTATATAGAGTATCATGTCATCTGCAAATAATGACAATTTGACTTCTTCATTTCCTATCTTTATTCCTTTTATTTCTTTCTCTTGTCTAATTGCCGTGGCTAATGTTTCCAAAACAATATTGAACAAGAGTGGTGATAGTGGACATCCTTGTCTTGTTCCTGATTTGAGTGGGAAGAATTTCAGTTTTTGACTATTTAGTATGATATTGGCTGTTGGTTTTTCATAGATGGCTTCTATCAGTTTGAGGTAGAGACCATCTATTCCAATTTTTTGTAGGGTTTTTATCATAAATGCATGTTGGAATTTGTCAAATGCTTTCTCTGCCTCTATAGAGATAATCATATGTTTTTTGTCCTTGACTCTATTGATATAGTGTATTACATTGATTGATATGTGTATGTTCAACCATCCTTGCATCCGTGGGATGAATCCCACGTGATCTTCTGAATTCGATTTGCCAGTATCTTATTAAGGATTTTTGCATCTATGTTCATTAGTGAGATTGGCTTATAGTTCTCCTTTTTCACTTGGGTCTTTCTCTGCTTTGGAGATCAAGATGATGCTTGCTTCCAGGAATGAATTTGGATGAATTGCTTCCCTTTCATTTCATTGAAGAATTTAAACAGTAGTTTCAGCAGTTCCTCTCTAAATGTCTTGTAGAATTCAGCAGTGAAGCCATCAGGGCCTGGGCTTTTCTTAGTTGATAAATTTTTAATTACATTTTCAATTTCATTGGTTAATATTGGGTTGTTTAGAATTTTTAGGTCTTCTTCATTCAACTTTGGTAATTCATATGTATCTAGGAATATGTCCATTTCTTCTGTGTTGTCCATCTTATTGGCATATAGGTTCTGGAAGTAGGTATTGATGATCCTCTGGATTTCTGCTGAGTCTGTTGTAATTTCACTCTTTTCATTCCTAATTGCATGGATTTGGGCCTTTTCTTTCCTTTTTCTGGCAAGGTTGGCTAAGGGTTTGTCAATTTTGTTGATTCTTTCGAAGAACCAGCTCTTGGCTTCATTGATATTTTTGCATCATTATCTTAGTCTCCATTTCCTTGATTTTCTCCTCTGATCTTTATAATTTCCTCTCTTATATGGGCTCTGGGGTTGTCCTGCTCTTCTTTTTCTAGAAGCTTGAGGTTCAGCATCAGGTTGTTTAATTGGACTTGTTCTGTTTTCCTGATATGCGTATTCACTGCTATGAATTTCCCTTGTAAGATGGCTTTCATTGTGTCCCATAGGTTTCAATATGTTGTATTGTCATTGTCATTTAATTATAGGAACTGTCTCATTTCTTTAATTTCCTCTATGGAAATTGGTTATTCAGAAGTGTGTTGTTCAATTTCCACATGTTTATGAAATTTTTCCTATTTCTTTTGCTATGGATCTCCAATTTCATCACACTATGGTTTGATAATATATAGAGGATAACTTACTTAAACATTTTCTTTGCACTTACTTAAACATGTTCTATGCATGAGTATGTGGTCTATTTTTGAGAATGACCCATGTGTAGCTGAGAAGAATGTTTATTCTGATTTTATGGCGTTGATCACTCTGTAAACATCTGTTAAGTTCATTTGTTCAAGAGTTTGATTGAGTTCTAGTATTTCATTACTTATTTTTAGTCTAGTTGATCTATCTCTTTGTGACAGTGGGGTGTTGAGGTCCCCCACTATAATTGTATTCGTGCATATATTTCTTTTCATGTCTGTTAGGATTTGTTTTATATAGTTGGATGCACTAGTGTTTGGTGCATAGATATTTATGATTGTCATCTCTTCCTGTTGGATTGTTCACTTTACCAGGATGTAGTGTCCTTCTTCATCTCTCTTAATCCATGTTGATTTGAAATCTACTTGATCTGCCAAGAGGATAGGTACTCCTGCTTTTCTTCAGGTTCCTGTCACATGCAGTATTCTTTTCCACCCTTTAACTTTCAGTCTATGAATTTCTTTTTGAATTAAGTGTGTTTCTTGTATGCAGCATATTGTTGGATTCTGGCAGTCTATTTCTTTTGATCGGTTAATTGAGATCATCAACATTTATGGTTATAACTGAAACGTATTGACTTTTATCATTGTCATGAGTTTTTCTTTTTGTTGGGTTCTCCCCCTTTACATTTAATTTCTTGTCATGCCAGATGGGTTCATTCTGCTTTGCTTCCTGGGGTTGTGATCCTCAGTGTCTGTTCCTAGGACATTGTGTAAAATTTTTTGGAGTGCTGGTTTGGTATTCGTGAAGTTCCTAAGGTGCTCTTGGTTGTGAATGTATCTTATTTTTCCACCATTTTTGAAAGATAGTTTTGCAGGGTACATCAGTCTGTGTTGGAGGCTGTTTTCTTTTAGGGCTTGGAATATGTCAGTCCAAGCTCTTCTTGCCTTGATGGTTTGTATTGAGAGGTCTGCTGTGATACTGATGGGCTTTCCTTTGTATGTGATTTGTTTCTTTTATCTAATTGCTTGTAGAACTTTGTTCTTCTGTTGAGTTTCTGGAATCTTAACAATTATATGCCTATATGTAGATTTTTTTTGATCAAGGCTATTTGGAGTCCTATATGCCTCACTGATCTCTATGTCAAGTTCTTTTCCCCTGCTTCAGAAGTTTTCTGCCATTACTTCTATGAGGAGTTTTTTTATGTTGTCTGCAATCTCTTCTGTTTCTTCTTTGACTCCAATCAGTCTTATGTTATTCTTCTTTGCATCATCTAGCAGCTGCTGGATTGATTTCTCATGGTCCCTTACAATTTTGAAGCAATTTTTCTTTTCCTGGTCATTAATTGCAATCTTATCTTCTATATCTGAAATTCTGTCCTCACATTGGCTCATTCTGCTGTGTAGACTTTCAAGGGAGTTTTTCATCTCCTGGAAATCTATTTGCATCTGTTTTATGGATTCCATTTGTTTCATACGTTGGAATTCCATCATGTTCCTCATCTCCTCTCTAGATTTATTAATCATGTCTTGCACGAGGAGCACAATTTCTCCTGTTATCTGAGAAATTATTTCTGATTTCATTTTTTCCAGATCCCCTTTTGTTGCCTGTTCAGTGGGTCCAGGTGGTTGAATATCAGGGTGTTCCATCTCATTTCCCTTTGGGGTTGCTGTAGGTGATCTGCAAGCCTGGTTTTGAGACTTATTTAAGTGTCTTCTCATTTCGACTCAGGGGTGGGGTTGTGGTGCTGTTGGCGCCTGCATGCCTCACCTCCTCTGAACTGGGACAGGTGTGACAGTGGGCTCAGAAGACCCCTTCCTCTGGACCAGGAGCAGTGTTACAGTGGCTGTGAAACCCCTTCCTCTGGGCTGGGAGCAGCAGAATGGATGGTGGCCAGGAAGCCGAACATTTTTTCATATATTTGTTTGCTGCTTTTACTTCTTTGTCTGAGAAATGTCTGTTAATTTCAGATGCCCATTTTTTAATTGGGTCGTGTCAACTGTATTTTTAAGACAAGCGTGACACTTTCTGTCTTGTCTGTAGTCCCATATTTTTAATGAATCTTGTTTATTTCACTGAAAGCCTTAATTCAACATAAAATACTTTTTACAGTTTTTCTTTCAAATCACTCTTCTAGTAGATTCCTATTAGGGTTAAGTTCAGAAGTGCAATAATTTATTAAGTTGTTACATTCTTTTTAATATATAATTTACATGACGTCTAGGGAGAGAAGGAATGCCTCTAACTATGAAGCAGGTCCCTATTAACTTTCAAAGGTACAGTATTTGACAGCTGGCAAAGGTTTTATTGGAGCAGATTTTATTGGTCAGCTCAATTTATACTTATTTTCAGAAAGACAATGTATCTCTAACTGTTCTGAGTAGAATTTATTCAATCCACAGAAATAATAATCATAGAACTCCAAGTACAGTCTTGTCTCTTCTTCACAGTATTGCCACTGTTGTCTCCTTATTTCTGCTCTCACTTCTGACACAATATGGATCATGTCTGACATAATATTCTTTTCTGATTTTCTTCCTACTGCTGTGCACCCATCTTTTGTACCCTTTGCTGGTTCTTTTTTGTTTCCTCAACACTTAAATGAAATCATTCTGTAAGGTTCTCTTCTACTTATTTTTCCTAGCCTCTTCTCCTGAATCCTCTATCTTAGGTTTGGGGGCTTATAAACAACCTCATTTATTTCTCCCAGTTTCAGAGCCTGGATAGTCTACAATCAAGACACAGGCACATTTAGTGTCCTGAAGGCCCTCTTCCCAGTGCATCGATAGTGTCTTCTTGCTGTGTTCTCACATGGCAGAAGGGACAAACAAGCTCCCTCTGGCCTTTTTTCTTTTTGCCTCTGGCCTTTTTGACAAGGGCACAAATCCCATTCATGAGGATCAGCGTTCATGATCTAAGACCTTCCAAGGACCTTATCTGCTAATAGCCCAACATCATTGATTAGATTTCAACATATACATTTTGGAGGAAACAGTCAGACCATAGCATCCCAGGAATCTGCTTTTTTAAAAAAAGTAAAGCAGGTAATTTTATGTGGAAATTGAGGAGGCCACACTGTGAAAGAACCGTTTTGATTATTTCCTTTAAAATTTGTGTCAGTTTCTGTAAGTCCTTCAATATTTTAAACGATCTCTGAAACTTCAGAGGCTTTCTTACCTTGTTTTAAGCAGGCACTAATTGAACAGGATCTTAGGCAAAAATTGTGTGATAACCTAAATAATTCCACAATGCTTAGAGTAGGAGTTATTCACTAAAAATGGGAGACTGATTGAGAGAGACTGAATTAATGGAATATTATGAGAGATCATATATATGTTAAGCAGCTCTGCATCACTGTAACAAAGTACCTGGGAGAGTCAAAAGAGGAAAGGTTTATTTTGTTAATGATTTTAGAGATTTCACTTCATGATCAGCTGTATCCATTTCTCTTAGGCCTGTAGTGAAGTAGAAACACCATGGCAGAAGGGGGTGGTAGGAGAAAGTTACTCACCTAATGGCAGCCAGGAAGTAGAAAGAGAGCAAGAGGGACAGGGAAGACTAGCTTAAGTCACAACTTGATAACACATTCCCTTCAACCAGGTCCCATGTTCTGTTTCCATCACCTCAATAATTTCATTGGATCATGATCACCTTATGAATTAATTCACTGTTGAAGTTAAAGGCCTCATGATTCCATCACCTTCTAAAAGTCCATTCTCTGAAATATGAGATTTTGCTGGGATAATTTAGATCAAAGCTGTAACAAGTCTTATCTGATGCCCACCATAAACTAATTTCCTAATTGGGGTGTTTGTACTGAGTGAAATGACAGCACAGTGTGGAATGCTGTAAAAGGGACTGGGGCCAAGTGTGCCCTGTGTTTCTGGTATTCTCAAAGGAAAAACAGGTAGATTATCTGCTTGGCCTCATAGATCAATTTCTCAGGCTTTAAGAGAAGGAGGAGGTGGGAGTGGTAATAGTAGAAGAGTAAGAAAGACAGAGGAGGAGAAGGCAGAGATGGAGGATTGGGTAGAAGAGGAGAGTCAATGACGTCTTTGGATGGTTCCATTTGACATCTTTGGATGGTCCCACCTCAGGACTACGCACATTTAGTTAAACTCTTTTTTTTTTGTTAAATTCTTTTCTTGGTACATTTTAGGTATACAACACAATTACATTTCTCATTGGGAATTGTACCTTTACATAATGCATCTTGGTTCTTATTTTTTCTCCATTCTTAGCCCTCCCTTCACCCCCTCTACCCTTCCCTATTTACAAAGATTTATTTCCATTTTTTCCATTTCTCATCATTTTTCTTTTGTCTTCTTTCCTTTCCTCTGCCCCTCCCACTACCCCTACCCCTTTGGACCTTTTCTTCCTATTTTACATTATCGATTATTCATTCTAATCATTGGTACATTTTAGGTATACAATATAATGACATTCATCATTGGAAATTTGCACCTTTACATAGTTTCTCTTGGTTCTTATTTCTCACCCTTGCCCAACCCTCCCTTCAACCCCTCCATTCCTCCCTATTTACAAAGATTTTGTTCCTATTTTTCCATTTTCTCATATTAATCCCATTCCCTTCTATCCTTTCCTCTAGCCCTCCCACTTCCTTCCCCTTTGCCCCTTTTCTTCCTATTTCACATTGCCTATTATAACTTTTAGTCCTTATTTACACTTTCAGTTTCTCACACCAGAGAAATTATTCAATATTTATACATATGTGTCCTATTTCTTTCACTTAAGAGTATCGCCTCAATGTGCATCCACTTAGCTATAAATGTCTCTAATTTCTCACTTTTTATGGCTGAGTAGTACTCCATTTTATAAAAAACCCCACATTTTCTTTATCCAGTCTCCAGGTAATGGACATTTGGGCTGTTTCCAAGTTTTAGCTATCACAAACTGTGCTAATATGAACATGGGTGCACATATATCACTGTGGTATGATTCTTTAATTCTTTGGGGAAGATCCCCAGCAGTGGAATAGCGGGGTCAAATGGGACTTCCAGTCCTAGTTCTTTGAGGTATCTCCATACTGATTTCCACAGTGGTTGCATCAGTCTACACTCCCACCAGCAGTGGAGCAGGGTTCCTCTTTCCCCACAGCCCTGCCAGCATTTGTTATTGGTTGATTTCATGATAACAGCCATTCTTTCTGGAGTGAAGTGGAATCTCAGTGTTGTTTTCATTTGGGTCTCTTGAATGACCAGTGATGTTGAACATTTTTTCATATATTTATTTGCTATTTCTACTTCTTTGTGTGAGAAATGTCTGTCCATTTCAGATGCCCATTTTCAGATTGGGTCTTTAAATTTGGGAGGTCTGATCTTTTTAAGTTCTTTATAGATTCAAGATAGTAGACATTTGTCTGAGGAAAAGAAGGTGAAGATTTTTTCCCACATTGTGGGTTGTCTCTTCACAGTGCTGGTGGTTTCTCTTGCTGTGCAGAAGCTTTTTAATAGAGAAGAGATCCCACTAGTTGATTGTTTGTGCTAGCTCACGGGCAACTGAGGTTTTGTTCATAAAATCTTTTCCTACATCAGTGTCTTCAAGAGTTCTACCTAACCTCTGTTCCAACTGGTTCAGAGTTTCTATTTTAATATTGAGATCTTTAATCCATTTTGATTTTAGTTTAGTGCATGGGGAGAGTTTTAGGTCTAGTTTTAATCTTTGGCAAGTTGAAGCCCAATGTTTCCAGCACCATTTATTAAAGAGGCTATCTTTCCCCCAGTGAGGGTGTTTGGCTCCTTTATCAAAGATGAGATGGCTGAGTGTGTCTGGCGTTATTTCTGGATCTTCTAATCTGTTCCACTGGTCCTCAGGTCTGTTTCTTTGCCAGTATCATGCTGTTTTTATCACAGTAGCTTTGTAGTAGAGTTGCAGGTTGGGGATTGTGATTCCCCCTGCCATGTCTCTGTTACCTAGAATTGCTTTTGCTATTCTGGGTCTCTTTTTGTTCCAATTGAAATTTTGAGTTGTTTTCTCAAGGTCCATGAAGTATGCTCCTGGGATCTCAATTGAAATTGCATTGAATCTATATAGCAGTTTTGGAAGTATGGCCATCTGCACTATATTAATTCTTCCTACCCAGGAGCAGGGGAGGTCTGTCCATTTTCTGATATCGTTTTCAATCTCTCTTTTCAGAGTGCCATAGTTTTCAGAGACGAGGTCTTTGATTTCTTTCACTAGGCTGATTCCTACATATTTCAGTTTTTTGGATGCTATTGTGAAAAGAATCATTTGACTTATTTCTCTCTCAGTGAGTCTGTTATTCGTGTAGAGGAAATCTATTGATTTTTGTGTGTTGACCTTGTAACCAGCTACTTGACTGAATTTGGTTATTAAGTCTAGAAGACTTTGGTGGAGTTCTTGGGGTCTTCTATATAGAGTATCATGTCATCTGCAAATAATGACAATTCGACTTCTTCATTTCCTATCTTTATTCCTTTTATTTCTTTCTCTTGTCTAATTGCCGTGGCTAATGTTTCCAGAACTATATCGAACAAGAGTGGTTATAGTGGACATCCTTGTCTTGTTCCTGATTTTAGTGTGAAGGATTTCAGTTTTGACCATTTAGTATGATATTGGCTGTTGGTTTTTCATAGATGGCTTTCATCAGTTTGAGGTGGAGACCATCTATTCTAATTTTTTGTAGGGTTTTTATCATAAATGCATGTTAGATTTTGTCAAATGCTTTCTCTGCCTCTATGGAGATAATCATATGGTTATTGTCCTTGACTGTATTGATATAGTGTATTACACTGGTTGATTTGCATATATTGAACCATCCCTGTATCCCTGGGATGAATCCCATTTGATCAGAGTGTATGATCTTCTTGATGATCTTCTGCATTCTGTTTGCCAGTATCTTATTAAGGATTTTTGCATCTATGTTCATTAGTGAGATTGGCCTATAGTTCTCCTTTTCGGTTGGGTCTTTCTCTGCTTTGGGGATGAAGGTGATGCTTGCTTCCCGGAATGAATTTGGGAGTATTGCTTCCCTTTCAATTTCATTGAAGAGTTTAAACAGTAGCGGCAGCAGTTCCTCTCTAAATGTCTTGTAGAATTCAGCAGTGAATCCATCAGGGCCTGGGCTTTTCTTAGTTGGTATGTTTTTAATTACATTTTCAATTTCATTGGTTGATATTGGGTTGTTCAGAATTTTTAGGTCTTCTTCATTCAACTTTGGTAATTCATATGTATCTGGAAATCTGTCCATTTCTTCTGTGTTGTCCATCTTATTGGCATATACGTTTTGGAAGTAGGTACTGATGTTCCTCTGGATTTCTGCTGGGTCTGTTGTAATTTCACCCTTTTCATTCCTAATTGCATGGATTTGGGCCTTTTCTTTCCTTTTTCTGACAAGGTTGGCTAAGGGTTTGTCAAATTTGTTGATTCTTTCGAAGAACCAGCTCTTGGCTTCATTGATTTTTTGTATCATTCTCTTAGTCTCCATTGCCTTGATTTCTCCTTTGATCTTTATCATTTCCTCCGTTGTATGAGCTCTGGGGTTGTCCTGTTCTTCTTTTTCTAGAAGCTTGAGGTGCAGCCTCAGGTTGTTTAATTGAATCATTCTCTTTTCCTAATATGCATATTCACTGCTATGAATTTCCCTCGTAAGACTGCTTTCATTCTGTCCCATAGATTCTGATATGTTCTATTGTCATTGTCATTTAATTGAATGAACTGTCTGATTTCTTTACTTTATTCTGTGACCCATTGGTTATTCAGAAGTGTGTTGTTCAATTTCCACATGTTTATGAAATTTTTTGAGTTTCTTTTGCTATGGATCTCCAATTTCTTAGCTCTATGGTCTGATAATACACAGGGAATAACTTTAATTCCTTTGCACTTACCTAACCATGTTCTATGTGTGAGTATGTGGTCTATTTTGGAGAATGACCCATGTGCAGCTGAGAAGAACGTGTATTCTGATTTTGTGGGGTCAAACACTCTGTAAACATCTGTTAAGTTCATTTGTTCAAGAGTTCAATTGAGTTCTAGTATTTCCTTACTTATTTTTAGTCTAGTTGATCTATCTCTTTGTGACAGTGGGGTGTTGAGGTCCCCCACTACAATTGTATTAGTTCATATATGACTTTTCATGTCCTGTAGTATTTGTTTTATATAGTTGGGTGCACTAGTGTTTGGTGCATAGATATTTAGGATTGTCATCTCTTCCTCTTGGATTCTTCCCTTTACCAGGATGTAGTGTCCTTCTTCATCTCTCTTAATCAGTGTTGGTTTGAAATCTACTTGATCTGCAAAGAGGATAGGTACTCCTGCTTTTTTTAAGGTTCCTGTTGCATGCAGTATTGTTTTCCAACCTTTAACTTTCAGTCTATGAGTTTCCTTTTGAATTAAGTGTGTTTCTTATATGCAGCATATTTTTGGATTTTGCTTCTTAACCCATTGTACCAGTCTATTTCATTTGATTGATGAATTGCGATCATTAATATTGATGGTTATAACTGAAATGTATTGACTTGTCATTGCCATGACTTTTTCTTTTTGTTGTATTCTCCCCCTTTACATTTAATTTCTTGTCATGCCAGATGGGTTCATTCTGCCTTGCTTCCTGGGGTTGTGATCCTCAATGTCTGTTCCTAGGATATTGTGTAAAATTCTTTGGAGTGCTGGTTTGGTATTCACGAAGTTCCTAAGCTGCTCTTTGTCATGAATGTATCTTATTTCTCTATCCATTTTGAAAGAGTTTTGCAGGGTACATCAATCTGGGTTGGAGGCTGTTTTCTTTTAGGGCTTGGAATATGTCACCCCAAGCTCTTCTTGCCCTGATGGTTTGTGTTGAGAGGTCTGCTGTGATTCTGATGGGCTTTCCTTTGCATGTGATTTGTTTCTTTTCTCTAACTGCTTGTAGAACTTTGGTCTTCTGTTGAGTATCTGGAACCTTAAAAATTATATGCCTATGTGTATATTTTTTTGATCAAGGCTATTTGGAGTCCTATATGCCTCACTGATCTCTATGTCAAGCTCTTTTCCCCTGCTTGGGAAGTTTTCTGCCATTACTTCTGTGAAGAGTTTTTTTTTTATGTTTTCTGCGCTCTCTCCTGTTTCTTCATTGACTCCAATTAGTCTTAGGTTATTCTTCTTTGCATCATCTAACAGCTGCTGGATTGATTCCTCATGTTGCCCTATAATTTTGAAGCAATTTTTTTTTTCTTGTTCATTAACTGTAATCTTATCTTCTATATCTGAAATTCTGTCCTCACATTGGCTCATTCTGCTGTGTAGACTTTCAATGGAGTTTTTCATCTCCTGGAAATCTATTTGCATTTGTTTTATGGATTCCATTTGTTTCCTATGTTGGGATTCCATCATGTTCCTCAGCTCCTCTCTAGATTTACTAATCATGTCTTGCACTAGGAGCACCATTTCTCCTGTTATCTGAGAAATTATTTCTGATTTCATTTTTTCCAGATCCCCTTTTGTTGCCTGTTCAGTGGGTCCAGGTGGTTGAGTATCAGAGTGTTCCATCTCATTTCCCTTTGGGGTTGCTGTAGGTGATCTGGGAGTGGGGTTTTGAGACTTATGTAAGTGTTTTCTCATTTCGACTGTGGGGGGGAGGTGCTGATGGCACCTGCAGGGATTACCTTCTCTGAGCTGGGAGAGGTCATACAGGGGCCGGGAGCAGCAGTAGGGATGGTGGCCCCAAAGCCCTTTCCTCTGGGCTTGGAGCACCGGGAGGGATGGTTGTCAGGAAACCCCTTCCTCTGGACCAGGAGCAGTGGGACGGCCTTTCAGAAGCCCCTACCTCTGGGCCAGGAGTGGCGGGACTGAGTACCATGGTTTGGTGGTCCAGTGTCCTCTGCATCTTTGTAGTGAGGAATCAGGTGGCTGCTTGTGTGAAGCGGGCTGATTCGGCGTGTTCCGTGCAACTTGACCTTGATTGGGTGTCCAAAAACCTGCCTCTAGTTCAATTCTTGTAACTCAGCAAGCTGCCTTCAGATCTTTGGTTTGGCTTCTGTGGCCAAGTCTTCAGGTTCCAGAATACTGACCTCAACTTGAAAAAACTTTGGGCTCAAATGCCAATCTCTGAATCACATTAGTGAAAATATGAAACAACGCAGTATTTGTACCTTTCTGAGGCATCCATAATTACATTTCCAGTATTTTACATTGTTTAATCAACATAAACACCAGAAGAAATTATTGATCCATTATGAAGTGCTGGGAGCAATTTTACATCATTTTTGGGAAAAATCATTTGATTAGGCCTAGTTCTCCTGTCTACAGGACAGCTATTTTGGCATTTTGAGACATAACTCCAGTTTTTCCTCTGGTCACAGCTAAGACCTCAATGGTCCAGTGATGCTGTGATGCTCCAGGACAAGATTGCATCAGCTGAAGACATCTTGGGAGGAACAAAATCTTCATCTACATAGTTCCTCATTGATCTAGGAAGTCTGCAACCCCCCAGTCATCTGTTATATTTGTTTTTCCCCATGTACTGAACTCTATGTCTGGAGTCATCTGTTATGTTTGTTTCTAGGGGGCTTTTGTCTTTGCCGCCCAGAGTAGTATTGATCAGGCCCAAAGCTCAGCTTCTTCTCAAAGTCTCATTTTTTCTACCTTTCCTGTATAATAAGTTAATTTGCCTTGTGCTGTCATGGCTCACAGGAGACTAGGACTTACTGCAGAGGTTCTAGTAACATCCCCTTTCCCTGTTCCCTACATGAAGTAATTGTTAAAATGGGTAATTAATACATATAAGTATTCCTAGGATTTAACCTTCATAATAGGAGGTAAGAGTCTATGAGTTAGTGAGAACTTAATGCTGTCTTCTGTGATTTTCTGTTTTTAGCTCATCTAATCCAGAATAATGAAGAAACAAGCAGGGAGAAAGAGCCATGGTTTTCTGCAGCTGGGACTTAAGATGGGATAGATGTCAACTGAAGGAATTTCTACTGATTCCTGGGCATACTTTCCCCAGATGCATTTGCATTGGGAAACAGGTGATGGTGGTTTCATGTGCTGGAGTTAACATCAGTAGACATTGGAGGTCAGAGCTACACGTAACAAGTCATGGAGCATGGGATCTTTTCATGTGCAATTCCTCATGCTCTCCTCCCATCCCTGGCTTGATATAGAGGAGGATGAAGTCTTGGAACATGGTCCTGCCACCAGATGGCCAGAGACTATGTCCTTTAATGACTGGGTGGAGCAGAGGCCAAGTTAACTTTGTTTGATTTTGATGTGAGCTAGTGACTGAGTCTTGTCAGGCTGCTATAGTAAGTCACCATAAACCAATGGTTTATTAACAACAGACATTTCTCAGGGCAAAGGGGAAGGAAGTGGGAGGGGTAGGGACAAGGAAAGAAGGCAATGGGATTAATATGAGAAAATGGAAAAATAGGAACAAAATCTTTGTAAATAGGAATGGAGGGGTTGAAGGGAGGGCTGGGGAAGGGTGAAAAATTAGAACCAAGAGAGAAAGGGAAATAAAGTCTTTTTATTTTTTTTGTATTAAATTCTTTTATTGGTATATTGTAGGTATACAACACAATTACATTTCTCATTGGGAATTGTACCTTTACATAATGCATCTTGGTTCTTATTTTTTTCCCATTCCTAGCCTTCTCTTCACGCCCTCCACCCTTCCCTATTTACAAAGACTTTATTTCCATTTTTTCCATTTCTCAGCATTTTTCCTTTCCCTTCTTTCCTTTTCCCTGTCCCTCCCACTACCCCTACTCCTTTGGACCTTTTCTTCCTATTTTGCATTATCAATTGTTCATTCTAATCATTGGTACATTTCAGGTATACAATATAATGACATTCATCATTGAAAATTTGCACCTTTACATAGTCTCTCTTGGTTCTTATTTTTCACCCTTGCCCAGCCCTCCCTTCAACCCCTCCATTCCTCCCTATTTACAAAAATTTTGTTCCTCTTTTTCCATTTTCTCATATTAATCCCATTCCCTTCTATTCTTTCCCCCAGCCCTCCCACTTCCTTCCCCTTTGCCCTTTTTCTTCTTATTCCACATTACCTATTATACATTTAGTCCTTATTTACACTTTCAGTTTCTCACACCAGAGAAACTATTCAGTATTTACACATGTGTGTCCTATTTATTTCACTTAAGAGTATTGCCTCAATGTACATCCACTTAGCTATAAATGTTGGAAATAAAGTCTTTGTGAATAGGGAAGGGTGGAGGGGGTGAAGGGAGGGCTAAGAATCGGGAAAAAATAAGAACCAAGATGCATCATGTAAAGGTACAAGTTCCCAATGAGAAATGTAAATGTGTTGTATACTTAAAATGTACCAATAAAAGAATTTAAGAAAAAAAATGTCCAGACATTTCTCACAATTTTGGAGGCTGGGAAGTTCAAGATCAAGGCATCAGCAGATTTGCTGTCTGTTGAGGGCCCACTTTCTTATTTATAGATGCCAGTCTCTTCACTCTGGGCTCACAGAAGAGTGAGGATTACTATCTGGTCTCTTTTTAAGGACTCTAACACCATTTATGCCCCTGTGACCCAATTACTGCTTGAAGTCTTTACTGACTAATATCATCAGTGTAGGGCTGAAGAGTTGTACAGGTGGATGTTCAGGGTACATAAAGATTCAGACCATAGTGTTGAGCAAATGCGTGATAAGTGGCTGCTGACATCTTCAGGTTTGTAGAACAGTAAGAGTGGAAGGAGACCGGAGAACAGGGATGCCTGGGTGAAGAGGGCAGCAGCTACCCAGCCAGCTAGACTGCTGCCCATGTAATTACCTCCCAAAGGCTTAGCTTCTTATTGCCATGAGGTTACAATTTCAACATATGAAACGGAGGGTAGGGGTCATGTGTATTCAATCTATCACAGAAGGCAGTGACTTCTTAATGTGCTTATCCACCGAGATTTGAAGGTGAGTTATTATATAGCTCTTGATGAAGGTCTATTTCCTAATATGTCAGGAGACCTCAATTTTCCAGCATATATTTCTTTTGTGTCCCAACCTGAAAGTTTAAGTCCCATATATGTCTACCTGGAATTCAGAACTATCTTCATCTTCGGTTAATGTAGCAGATACACCAAAGTCTATTTGCAGTAGATCATTTTATAGTCTTATAGGAAAGAATTTATCCTCAAGGATGTGATGTAGGAAGACAAACTTGCCTGATTAGAAAGAAGTGATATTGTAGGGCTGGGGATTTAGCTCAGTGGTTTTGCCACCTGCTGCACAAGTGCAAGGAACCGAGTTCTATTCCCAGTACTAAAAAAACCAAAACCAAAACCAAAACCAAAAAACCCAAACAACAACAAAGAAGAAGTGAATTGTAAAGAAAGTGTTTGCTGTGAATATGGTTTATGGCTTTTTTTTGGATTCATCCCTGACGGGATTCCAGGTGCCTGGGTGGGGGAGGGAGAGAGGGAGAAAGGACAGATGGAGGGAGAGAAGGAGGGAGAAAAGACAGAAGGAGAGAGAGAGAGAGACAGTAATCTACAATCTGTGTCTCTTTGCTTCTCTGTGGACACAAAGCCCACTTTTTCTAAGTGAAAGAAACGGCTCAGTTCTTGTTTGTCAGGGTTTGTAGGGTGTTCAAACATGGCTATGATCGGATGAGTATGCACCCTACCAGCTTTCCATCCAGAACGTGAAGTGAACAGTCCCATGGCCTCCAGTCCATCACTCTTCCTTCTGAGTGCTCATAGTTTATGATTGTCTGCTCCATGGGAAAATGGGTGGCTCAGTTCTGGGAAAGAAAACTTCTAAAGGGTCAGGCCTCAGGTCTTTCCATGTCCTCCATCAGAGGTTCTGTTGCCCTCTGCATGGTTGGAGTGGCAGAAGTCACATTCCTTAAGGAATCTCTTAGAGCTAGATTTTTTTAACCCCTAAAAAGCCATCCTAGGGTTTGGGATACTACTTCTCTTCACTTCAAAACATCACCTCCCTTTGCTCTTTCTGACTTATTTTGTCTTTATGGATTTGAAATGCAAAAGACTCACACTTCTTCCTTGGAGTGTGGTTGAGGAGGACGTAGACTTTTAAGAACATAAATGCTGGCATATGTATTGGAGGCAAAAGTGTGGAAACAGTTTTAAAAAATATCTTTGTAACACTATAGGAATTAATTAAAAAAAGCAATAGCAGATGAAACACAACTTTTCTTAACAATACATTCCATTGCAACTTCTTACTAAAATATTTAATATGTGGAAGTGGAGTGTCATATTCCTCTAGTATCCTGATGAAATTATCCGTGTTCCCCCTCATTGTCTCAGAACACCAGATATAATGGGCACTGTGATATTTAAGCTTCTATGTCTTATTTATTTCACTTAGCATTATGTACTCAAAGTACACCCATTTACCTACAAATCATTCAACTTTATCCTTTCTATGGCCGAGTAGTGCTCCATCATGTATAAATGCCATATTTTCTTTATGCTGCTATGAACATGGGTATGCATATATCTCTGGAATATGATGTCTTTAACTCTTTTAGAAGATACCTAGAGGAGGAATAGCTGGGTCAAATGGAATTTCTATTTTTAGTGTTTTGAAGACTATCCACACTGATTTCTGTAGTGGTTGTACTAGTTTACACTCCCACCAACAATGTAAACATACATTTTCTTCCATAATCATACTAATATTTATTATTTTTCTTTTTGTTGTTTTTCTTTTTGAGTTCTTGATCATAACTATTCTTTCTGTGGCCCTTCCTTCTTTCTGATCCATGTCTATCATAAGCATCTTGGATCTCCACTGCATCTCCATCTCTCTTCAGGGTACTAGTTGTAAAAAGAGGTTGTTGGGAAAGTGTTTTCTGCTAATTTCCAACACTCATTTTCTAGTTCCTTTTTCATGTACTATAACATCAGAAGAACAGGTTAGTACCTCCCTCCCCACTCCCTGGTCTGGCCATCTGTTCATTCCTTTCAACAGTGTTATTTGTCATGCACCACAGACTGAGATTCCTTTGAACTTTATTGTCCCTTCTGGAAGGGAACGAATGTTCCCTAGTTCTGTTTGCTACTAGGATTTTGTGTCCAGAGAAACAGCTCAGCCTTGCTTTAACTCTGCTACATTCCTTCTCAGAATCCTGCTGGTTTCCTCGTATTTGTCATGGTTTAGTCTGGCCTTGGTCCTAGCATACCTTTGTGGTGGATTGTTAGCTCACTGCTGGGCAAGTCCTAACAGACTTGTAAAAAGTAGGACTCTGAGCCCCCGCAAAATGGCTAAACCAGCTTAATCAGGATTCTTCGTCTGAATCATAGCATACAGAACATGATTAGAACAACTCTCTTCTCCATTCTTCTTACAGTAGAATGTTGAAAACAAGACATTTAAAAATTATGCCTACCAGTCATATAAGTCACACTCAGATAAACTAATATAATTCATTAATATTTATAAGACTTTTGATTATAACAATTTCACCTTCCTTAGATCCTACTTCCTCCCTCAACTTCCTTGACTTTTCTAGACTTTACTTCTGTACTCTCTATCATTTTCCATATTTAGTATACATTTTGTCATTTGATGAATTCATGTTTTCTATTATTGTCTGGTTTCACGTGTACTTTGTTTTCTCGCCTGAAGAAGTATTAATTCTGTGAGGGCAAAGGCATTACTTGGCACTAGAACTGAGAGTGTTGAATTAATATATGCTAAATTGAATTGATCCACATTCTCCTCTACTTTATTGACACAAGCTTTGGTTCTGGCATAAGGATTGACTATTGGTCAATGTGATGTTAAGATAATTCAGTAAACACAATATTTAGTTGTATCTGTTTTGCTTTTGGGAAAACTAGGGATTTATTCTTCCTCATCCCAACCCAATCAATCATAAAACACTGTCTTAAACCCATTAAGATTTGTTAAATTTGTCTCCTTTTCTCCACTGCTAGCACTTCTTCAGGTTAGGCCCAGGATCTTTTGAGGTAACTATAGGATCTTCTACTGGTTTTACTATCTTTGGTGTTATTTCTATGTAGCTGTTAGGTAAAACCTCTAGTTTTGCTCATTAAGTCTATTTTCTTCATTTCCCTTCCCTTGCATCTAGGCTAGCATTGAAACTTGCTCTGACAAATGAAATATTGTGGCAATGACATTGTTGACTGGTGTCTTATTTTTTTTATAATTCTGATTTCATATTTGAAGAGTTTATCTATAGTGGCTTTGTGGACAAATTCTATAATCAGTTTTATTTATTTATTTATTTATTTGGTACCAGGGATCGAACTTGGGTCCTTGAGCTTGTGCAGCAGGCGGTGAAACCACTGAGCTAAATCCCCAGCCCCTATAATCAGTTTTAAAATATACTCCTACCCACCCATTAGAACCCACTATCTGAGTCACTTTCATCATTGCTCAGATGCAACAGATATCCATCTTAAAGGAGGTGATGTTTATTTTGGTTCAAGGTTATAGTCCGTTGGCAGGCTCTAAGTCATGGTGGGATGGTAGAAGGGCAAAGTAGAGGTAAAGCTGCTCACATCATGGTGACCTGGAAGCAGGGCCAGGAAATGGAGACACACTGTTCTGGTCATACCCTCAGTGACTCTCCTCAGACCAGACCCCAGCTTCTCTCAGCAAGTCTGTTATAGTGCCCCCATAATGCAGTTCCTTTCCCAAAGCCCCTACCATGAGCACACAAGGCTTTACAGAGTCTTTCTTGATCTGTACCATAATACCCACCCAATATAGAGGCTTTTTAGCTCTCAATATTTATGAGCTGTCAGTGCAATTTTTGACTGAAAGTCTTCTGCTAACCACAGTTAGAGAAGTGAGGATGAAAAGTGCAAAGTCCCTGAGCATGTGCTTTTTTTAGGTCCTTTGAGAGAAACAGCAATTTAATTTTTTTGTTTGTTTCTGGTGAGTATGATGGCAAGTGTCTTCTGTTGTATTAATGAGAAAAGCATCATGTAACAAAATGATGTGTTAATCCTTTTGATTCATCATGTTGCACAAATACAAATGATAACCTATGAACACATAAATAGGAATGAAGGTTAAGAGAGAGAAAGAATCCAAAGAAAACAAGAGAAATTAAAATATCTCAAAACACCACCCTAATCAATAGAAAAAAGAGGAAAATGTAAACACATAACACACGTATCTACTTTCCTCACAAAATTGTGGCAAGGCTGAGTCAGCCAATATACAGACAAAGCTATGAATATTCTGCTTGGAAATCCAGTCTAGAAACAAAGAAAGGAAATGACTTAGCTGGAGATTTGCACATGAGCTATATCTGCACTACTAGTGCAGATATTCACCCTGAAAAATCTGGACATGCTACTGATTTGACTTTAAAACATTACTAATCATTATGTTATATTTTAAAAGTTTGTTTGAAGTTTCCAGTTTTTCCATGGTGTTTCTATCATGTGGCTTCTAAGAAAATTATCCCAGTAGCGATTTTGGAAATGCAGTTTTAAAATATTTTTAATTATTTGCAATGCTAGGGATTGAACCCAGGACCTTGGCCATGCTAGGCAAGGGCTCTACCAATGAGCTACAACCCCAACCCTGAGTGGTGGAATTTTAAAAATACTGATTACAAGTGATACTAAATGAGGGACTTGGATAAAAGCAACAAAGCCATGCTCTCTGGCATTCTTGTAAGCAGGATAGTGCTTATTTGGATAGAGTAGAGACAACTAAATAAAATGATGCAGCCAAAATGGTGATGGGGAGCAAGATGCATCTAGAATTACCCATGTGAAATCATTTTACTGATTATAACACAGAGTTAGCTCAGGAGAAAAAAAGCATGCTCTTTAAGTTTTTTTATAAGTTGTGATTGAAGAATATTTTGAATATTTAAATTTAAAACACTTATTACAGTAAAAGATGCATTGCTATAATCCCTCTCAAAATATGCCTTATTTTGACCACACTTACCCTATCATTTTTGTCACTTTCTGATGCAGTTCTGGAAGTCTTCTTTCACGAGTTACACTGTCATGGCTGTGTTAATGTCCTGAATCAATTCTAAACATTTACCTTTAATGATCATTATGCCCTTGGCGAAGAGCCAGAAGTCACACAGTGCCAGATCCAGTGAATAAAATAAGTGAGGATACATTGTAATGTTTTTACAAACCCTCCTTTCCATTGGGTGGCACTGAGCAGCAGCATTCACTGTACTTTTTATTACACCTGTAAAGACATTCACAAAAGAGGACTCCAGAACTGACTCAGAAAGTGGCAAGAAAGATGGGATAAATATGTTTGAGCTGAGAGGAAGTACACTGAGGGAAACCAATGGCAATCTGTCTTTTACTGTAATAATTTTTTAAAAATACAAACATTCATTTATTTCAGTCATCCTTGATATATCTCTGTGAATATGGACAGGTCACACAACAAATAATAGTGTTGTGATGAAAGAGTGAAGTTTGGAGAGGAGGCATTTTAATCAGGAATGATCAAGAAGCATAATTTTGTGAAATAGAGGCAAAAGTAAGGGCATAATTTGCTGGAACAAGAGAAAGCCAAGTTTGATGGTGTTGCACAGAAAATGTCAGCATGTCTGATTCTGTTCACCCAGGCTCCAATTTCAATTCAGATGATAAATTTTTTAATTCTACAAAAGAGAGAAAAATAGGATTTCTACCGCATCCAAAGAATCATGGTGTGGGCAATGAGCTGAAAACTGTCTCCAGTAGTGGAAGAATAGTGTCTGGCACAGAGGAGGCACAATAAGTCCTTTTTGGAAATAGCAGTAAAATATCAGACAATAAACTACTATTAATGGAATATTTAGGAGATGGAAACTGCTCTTAGAGAAATAATTCATGTATCAGAAAAGGTCATTATAAAAAGAAAATAGTGGTTAAGATAAAGCAGTAGCCAAGATGAAGGAACTGGAACCAACATAGACCCCGTGGAACAAGAACAGGGTGGATAAGGGTCTTCCCTTCTCATTCATACAACTAGGTTCTTTAGTCAATAATACATGGTGGTGTAGGTTATGCCATTTAATATGAGTATCTGACTATTTGATCAAATTAAATTAAAATCAGATAAAATTATCAATTCCACTTTTCAGTCACAGTCATTGCATTTCAAGTGCTCAGTGGATGTGTGCCCAGTAGATAACAGAAATAAATCAGTTCCATTATCGTGGGAAGTTCTTTTGGACAGTGCTTCAAGAGTATTGTCATTAGAGCATGGGGTTGAATTCTGAGTCTGCAATTTAGTAATGGCATGGTCTCTCTGTCCTCATATGTAAAATGGAGCTGGGAAGCAGTACTTCCTCCTGGAATAGTTGTGACGATTAAATAAGTGACCTTTAAAAAAATATATGTGTGGCACACAGCGATACAATATGTATAATTTTTAAGTGAATGGATGCTAGCTGCCTATGTCCTACACTTTGTATACATTTACTTTCCTGTTAATTTTTGGTAGAAATGATGACTAACACTAATTACACACTTAATCCTTCTGAGCTAAGTCCTTTACCTGCAGTATTTAATTAAATGCCATTGAAATCCCACAAGAAAGAATTGATCATTTTTGCTTAATAGATGAGAACATGGAATTTAAAGGTCACTGAACAAAGATATATATATATATATATTTTTTTTTTAATTTGGCTGACTTTTAAGTGCTATGATGGTTTTGTAGCCTGGCAACTTTTTAACTGTAATATGAAGACTCTAAAATCCATGTTATATTGTTCTGTCCTGTAAACTATGTATAAGACGTTTCTCTTGTATTTAACTCTGAGCTAAAGAAATGATTTGGGAATACATTGTGTTATAAGCACTGCTAACCATCATACTGTACTTCATATCTACCAGACACTGATCTAAGAAGTAAACATGTATCGTATTAATTAATTTACCCTTTACTATAATTCTGTGAGATAGGTACTGATATGAATTCATTTTAAACATGAGTAAACTCAGATTCAGAAAGGTTCTATAAATTTCCTAAGTTCACACAACTAGTAAGTCACGCACTGGGACTCAATTGCTCACTGGGACTCAAGTGCTATTTCTAATATCTACAAGTATTGCCTTTCAGTGTGGAGTACAGTGTCACAGATATCTGCCGTAGGGGTAGATAGTTGCTTAACTAGTGCAGAATAGATATTGTTTATTGGTGCTCAGAATGGACAAAGACAAGGAACTTCATTTAATAGCTATCAAACTGCATAAAACAAGGCTATTTCAGTTCTGCATGCTATGTGTGCATATCCTGACTTGCCCTTCCCTTGAGGAAAATGAGAAGAACAGGACATACATGGAAATGTACTATTCAGTGCTGCACCAAATTTGGCCAGGACTGTGGTGACAGCCTGACAACAAAGGGGCAGGGAGCGCTTCCCTGCTAAGGAATGTAAACCTTTGCCAGCCTCAGACATGGGCATCACCTCTTCCCAGTCTCCCTACACAGCCGGGTCCATGTCAGAAAAGGAAAATGATGTTTTTGGGAAGTAAGATCTAAATACACTCAACTCCCTGCTTGCCATTTTAAAATTTCAATGAAATAAAGCCTCCTGAGTCAGAGGATGTGACCTCCTCATTTGCATGATTCAGAATGGCAGTGACGCCACATGCAGCTAGTTACTGGGGAGGGTTCCTGAGCATGGAAATGCTGAACAATGACACGGGCACTGTAGCTGGCACCAAATGAATTATCTTAGATAATTTCTGTTCCATTGGCCTCAGCACAGGAAGCTGGTAGCTATCAGCACCTCACAGTAGGTGATTCCTGTTACAGCTCCAAAGTTTTCCTGGAGTGAGAGGCTGACAACAGGCAGTTTTCTGAAGGGAAGTGAAATTGCTGAGCTTCTGAGCAGAGTATCCGGTGCTGAGAACCTAATCTCTGTTGGTGGAATGGCTTAGAGAATATTCACTTTATATGAAGATAGGATTTTATAACCTGGTCATAGGTATAGAGGAGAAAAGCACTCTGTAGATCTTATCTGAACCTTTTGAAGCTGAATGTAGATGATTCATTTTGTGCCTTGGAAAATGGTTTACCTTTTCCATCATATTCTCAAAGGGGGTTCTGGCCTTTAAAAATTAGAGCCATGTTGTGATAATTACTCAGTCCAGAGATCACCAACACTTACTACCGATTGTGTAATACAGTAAAGCTTTGAAAGCTGGACTCTGCTGTTTAAGTAGCAGGATCCATTGCAAGCTGGATCTCTATCTCTCAGTATAAAACCAGTCAAAGCTCTAATGAGTTGGCATTTCTAAAACACATGAAAATGTGGCATAGCTGCCATGCCAGACTTGGATAAAGACAGTGAAATGATTTATTAGCTGTTCCATTCAGGCTCTTCTATTCCCTAAAAAGTGTGCCACGATTTTGAATGTCAATAGCCCAAGACAATAGCTCTGTGTGCTTTTACACCTAAAAATGAATTTAAAATCTCAGCTGTGTATTTTAAAGAGTAAATAATGTCCTTTAAAGACGAGACATTTGTTGAATATCCTGACTTGTGAGGATTGCCCAGTGATAGATCCATGGGTTCTGCACAGTTTTGCACACTGCTGCCAGCATTCCTAGCCTTAATGAGACCCAGCCTCACCCTTCCCACCCACAGGTTCAGACCTGCTCCTTTCTAGGCCACCTGGAGCAAGCACTCCTTTTGTAGCAATGCCAGTCCCTATGTTCTGGTGCACTGTATGAGCATTTTGTAATTAGAGTTTAGCTGCTGCTTTTACAACAATGTCATGAATTGTCAAAAAGTTGGTCAAATAAAAGTGGCGATCCTAGCAGGAGCCATAGGAATGGGAGGAAATGGGACTCTTTAGAAACTTTGTTTTCCAAAATGCTGACAATTGAAGAAAGCCACCTGCAGCAAGTTAAAACTGCTTCTACTTTCTTTCCTGCCCAACTGTCAAGTTCTTCTGCTATCTTTCCTATGATGGTTCATCAAGGACACATTTGCTGCCCCAAAATGTCTTATTTTGGCTTTCTGTTAGCTGCTGTCATTGGGTAAACTCAACCTCTCTAGCAGGTATTGGAGAAGAGTGTGAGAAGAAAATATACTGAGGTTTCTATAAATATAACTTCGTTCCTTATAAGCCAAAGTTACAAGAACAAATTGTTCAATTTCCATTTCACTGTGGAGACAGAAAAAGAGAATTTGTAATGCTGACATCAACAGAAAATGAAAACAAGCTCTGTTTTGTTTATTGCTCCCTAAAACTCTTTCTACTAAAAGAAACTTTATTCTAGAAAAATAGTCAGCAAAAACAAAAAGATATTCCATTGTTATTCTCTTTAAAAGAATAGAAGTTATTTAATTAAAAAAAAATTAGAATGAAAGAAAATCCCTGTTCCACTACAATTTTCCTACTGCAACAGAAAAGAATGTGACATAATAAAGTTCTCTTTTTCAGCCTCTTTACTCAGACTGTTAAGAGCAAGGAGCTTGTTAGAAATTTTGTCATTATGTATCACAACCACATACTAATAAAAAATAAAAATTGAAGAAAGAAAAAGAAATTTAGATCCTTGGGTTCCATTCTGGATATGCTGAAATAGAATCTGTATCTTACCAAGATTCTCAGGGAATCTGTATGAACATTCAATCTTGAGAAGCTTGGTTTAAGGCAAGATTTCCCAAGTGTAGACAGTCATCCTATCTACCTATGTGTGGAGCTGTTAAGAAATATCATAAGGAAAATATTAACAAATGCTATTAGCCTATTTTCTGCTAACAAATTTTTTCATTTGCTTCAGTGAAAGATACTAGTCTTGGCTTGTAGCTCATTTTACACAATCCACTTGATGAGTCCATTATGTTTGTTCTTTTTCTGTTTTTTTTTTTTTGTTACTGTTGTTTTGTTTTTTGGTACCAGATATCGAACTCAGGAATTTGTGCTTGTGAGGCAGGCACAGAGCCACTGAGCTAAATCCCTGGCCATTGTGTTTGTTCTTACACCTGCTATTAGCATGGTGTAAATAATGTAAGCAGATACAATCTGAGCACAAAAAGAGTGGTACTATTTGTTCAGTGTTGTATATGGAAAGAGCAACTTTAAGTGACTAAAACAATGTAAAAATCTAAAAGGCCATGTTGCAGTTTCTTTACAAATATCTTTAAGTTTTTGCTCTATTTCAAAGACACTAAAGCCAGAAATTGTATACCTTGCCTTATAGGTGTGAAATACGCAAAAAAGATAGCTTTACTGTTTAATTAGTAGGCCTATACAACAAAAGAAAACCCATATTCTACATTACAGCATGTCAAATGGACATATTTGTGTTTTGTACTTTAATATACAGATGTGCATATGCCACTTTTTTTCTGATTCCTTGGTTTATGAGAATTTGTGTTGAACAAACTGAATATGAGCTATAATTTTGTAGGGTTTTTGCTACATATATTCCTGGATATCAAACCAGACCACTGAATTATGGAGGGGCTTAGAATATATATTTTTAAGGAAAACTGGCAATCATCTAGGCTTGGAAATTGTTGAGTTAGAAAGTTCTACTTTGGCCAACCAGCACTGCAGTACGTAGTGGGAAAAATTCAACAAGTTTGGATATTTAAAAAATATTACTAACATATTTGCTAAAGAATTTTCAGAACTTTTATAATAAAAAGAAATCTCAGATGACTCCACAGATAATCTTTTAGATATTTTCTACATTTCCTGGGATGATTTTTTTTTTTCATACCAGGGATTGAATTTGGGTCCTTTTGCTTACAAGGCAGAGAGCAGAAGCACTGAGCTAAATCCCCAGCCCTGGGATGATCTTTTTGAAGTTTTCCTATGGCTGAACAAGCTAGTCCCTTTAAAACAGCCTACAATGAGTCAGGAGGAGGGAGAGCATATATGGTGAGCAAGTTTCCCTACATGAGCTTCAGAATATTTCAATCTCTCTCTGTTACCTCCATCCCGTTGAACTTCATCACATATTTTCTTGGGAAAGACTCTAGAGACTCCCTTTTCTTTAATTGATGTAAATGAACATAGGAAACTTAGGAAAGCAGATTTTGAAGAGACTGATCTATGCTCTCACTAGACTGGTGGACTAAACTTATCTTTCAACCCTCTGATGACTTATTTGCTCACCATGTACCTTCTAGGCTCTTGAGGGAACCTGGATGTTGGTAGGTTATGGGTCTTCAGAAAGAGAAATAATCTTCAAATGACAGAAAGGCTGGAAAATGAGACTATCATCAGCCTTTTAAAGTGGAGACGACAGCTGCACTTATCCCTAGATTGGGTTGAGTCTTTTCTTCAAGGTTTTAAGAATGTAGTTTTTAAAAGGTAATGTTTTAAATGAGCGGTCTCTTGGGCTTCTCACCCAGCTTCTAATTCACCTTCATAGTTGCTCTGCATAGTTATAATATTTGGCTATCATTTACACATCCCATATTCACTTACACCCATTCTTACACTGGGGTACTTGATTCAGAAGTGCACACTGTTGCTATTTTGCATGAGAAATACTGAGCTTTATTCTGATGTGTAGGGACAAGGTTGAATATCTGTTGTATGTAGAGGTGACTGCTTGGCAATAATGGACCGGGACGTACTTATTTCTAAATCAAGATAATGCCACTCATGGCCCCAGAAACTAACTGTTGGGTTATAATTTATCACCTACCTCTTCTTCTCTAATTCCCAGTGAGGAATGGCGAGACAGTCCAAATCCAAGTGACCTGAAGGCTTCAAATATCTTTGAGAAATGATTTCCTAAAGCTCTGAGGTAAGCTCTATGGTTTTCTCATATTGTGCCTGTGTTTTTGAGACTTGCCTGATCTTGAAAGTCATTGTGTATGTGGTGGTGATGGGACTGTATTAAATAAATATAGATCCTAGGTTTTACCATGGATTTCCATTCACTAGGTCTTAGAGGCCCGGACAAATGATGCTCATGAACAGGCAAGTTGAGATCCTGCTTTAACCACTGAGTTAGACATCTTTCCTTTTGTTGCCCTATACATAGCACATGTTTAGTAAAAGATGACCACCGACTTAATGCTTGAGTACAAAGGTGAATTGTATTAAATATTTCTTGTGTTATTCACTTGTTCTAAGAAGCAAGGCCATTATGAAAACTTTTGCAGAATCCATCACCTAATTTGAACTCATGAGGATAACACAGAAAGCAAAGTGGTCTTGTTTATGATACATAATAACATAAGCAATTTTTAACTCCCCAAAGTGGAGAAAATAAATTAATACCATAGCCAACATCTTGAAATAAAGATATTAAATTTGAGGTAATTTGGCATATAAATACCATTAAGTTAGTATGCCAAATAAAAGTTTCTTTACTTTTATTAGTACATAATGATTACATTCATCATGGGGAGTTGGCACATGTGTATAACACATCTTAATTCTTTTTTCATCCCCTTCTCCTCTCCTCTCCCTCTATCTCTTGGTCTTCTTCCCTTTTGAAAATGATCTATGTCCCTGTTCCCTTTTTAATTTTGCTCTTTAATTTACTTATATTTTGGTTTTCTCATATAAAGGAAAGCCTGCAATATTGAAGCTATGTGTCTGACTTATTTTACTTAATATTATGGTCTCAAGGTGCATCTATTTTCCTACAAGTGAATCAAGTTTATCCATCTTTATGGTGCAGTAATACTCCATTGAGTATAAATACCACATTGTCTTTATTCATGCATCTGTTGGTGGACATATAGGCTGCTTTCAAGATTCTTATGCTCTTTGTATAAAACAGGCTTCTGTAGGTATGCATGTGTGCATATATATATATATATATACACATATGATACAGAAACACACACACATATGTATATATATGGGCACAGATAATACTATGTATAAAAACTTTATGGACCATGCTTGATTTTTGTTAATTTTCACTTTAGAAACTATTTAAATGTGAAGAAGCTTTTAAATAATTGATTTTTAAATGGTTAATCTCAGCCATCACGGCACTGAAACATGGGGAGGCTAAAATGATAGGCAATTACTGTTGGAGTAGGGATAAGGATTGTTAGGATAAATGTTTTGTTCATTGCACGTTTTCATATTCTTTAAAATCAACTTCCTTAAAGTGTAGTTCACATGTGAGAAAATGTTGAGTCTATAATTCAATGAATGTTGACAAATTCATGCACTTGTGTAACCACTGAGTCAAAACATGTAATAGTTCTATCATACCTGAAACTTTGCTTGTCCTGTTTTGCAATCACCTGCACCCCAACATCCAGCCAGCTGCTTGCTGATTTCTAGTATAGATTAACTTTGCCTATTCTAGAATCATAGATGAAATCATATACTTTGCATTCTTTTGCACTTGACTTCTTTTGTTCAACAGATTGTCAATGTGATTAATTCACACTACTGCATGTTTCAGTAGTTTGTCCCTTTTTTCTTTCATTTTACTGAGTGGCTATACTAAAATTGACTTGTCCACTCACTTGCTGATGCCCATTTAGCTTTCTTGTAATTCTTAACTCTTGTGAATAAAGCTACTATTGACATTCATGTGTAAATGTTTCTGTGGGCATATATTTTCATATCTCTTGATTGTACACCTACCAATAGGATTGGTGGGTCATGTAATAAGTATAGATTACTTCTACTTACTTAAATGTAAGTACAATATAAATGTCATGTAAATAAGTGCCATATTGTGTCCTTACAGCAATAACAAGAACAATGACTAAGGGCCGGGGATTTAGCTCAGTGGTTTCACTGCCTGCTGCACAAGTGCAAGGACCCAAGTTCGATCCGTGTTAATATGTGAGCTAAACAAGAACAATGACTAGGAGAAAAGGAAATAATGACAAGAAAAATGAAGTGTACATACTGAACCAACACACTTTTGTCTCAGTTATTTTCAACTGTATTTGCCTAAATCCATGGATGTAGAACTTTTGGATACCACGGGATAACTGCTGTTTAGGTTTTACCCATTGTGCAACAGTGTTAGACCCCGCCCTTCCTCCAAGTCCAGCTAAGCTTTGGTGTTCAGGGACTCATTCCTCTTAGTAAAGGAGAAGCCAGCCCTACCCAGTGTGTGGTCGATAGCTGGCCTCTTTCATGCTTGGTGTATGCATATAGAATCCAGGTCAGGGCAAGCTCCCAAGCACAGACAGGCCAAAACAACACCTTGATGGCTCAGTTGGTAGATCTGGATTCTACCCTGGATTCCTCATTCAAGTTCTAACTCCTTATTAGGCCCTGTTCCACTTGCTATCACATTAATTGAAGAACTTTTTAGTCTTCCCAGAGCTGTCTCCAGAGTACTTCTCCAGACTAAGTCCCAATAACTGCAGTCCCTCATGGGAACCGGACATAAATCAGACCACTGAATTGGAATGAGGAAGGTAGCAGACACATGACTCTGAGCACTGCCACTGCCTGGTAGCCACAGCTGCCATCTTCTTCTCACTAGATTGGTATCCTCTTGGGTGTCAGCAGCAAACAGATCTTCCATCTGGGCTTATCTTTGCTCTCTTACCCTTTGTTTTACACAGAAATGGAAGAATGACTTCTTAAGCCTTATAAAGGTAGTGATTGATTCAGAACTGTGTCAAACACTACATCTTTGGATAAGGTGATAGGACATCTCAATGGACAGGAGAGACTACTTGACCCTGGCATTTAAAATTCCTGGAGTCAACACTATCATAAATTTTCTCTAAAATTTTAGATAAAATCCGAATGTAACCCCCCCATACTTCTGTTTCTATGAATCCTATAGATGAACATTTTTTTGTTATTGTTTGTTTCTTTGCTGAAGAAGAGTCATACAGTTCAACCCACACAGCTAACAAAACTCAAATGATAGTTGTTTTGCTGACAAGACAATACCTTTTCCTGAGTTTCAGAGAGACCTCTAAGTTTTTGCTTGCTCATGAGTCTGAAACTGCTGGCACTTGCTTGGCACTGCAAATTGGCATCAGAGTTTTTAAGAGACATTTCCTTAGATTTACTGAGTCATAGGGTGTTTATCTCAGATTATGGTTTGTGGGAATAGTAGTTCCTTAATGTTCTATTGATTTGTGTGTTATCCTTAGTCCTGAGCAACCCAAACTCAAATTAAAACCATATTACTTTAATAGGAACATTAATTATTGTTGCCAGTGGAGAAGAAAGGAAATCAGTGAATCAATAGTTCTTCTATTCAGCCCTTTTGTAGTGAAGGTACAGTCTGTAGACATAGTGATTTAAAGGATTCTTAAAGAAGGTATATATGAAAGAAGAGCTGAGATAAAATAAAGATTTTAGTGATAGCTGATGGTGATGAAGATTGAGAGATCTTTTGCTCATTAATTTTAGTATCAATGAGTGGTGAAATTAGTGCTTCACAAATGTCACCCATTATGGATCATTTGATTTGGTAAAAATGAATCAGTTTATGAAATTAACTTGCTTTGGCAAGTTTGTCATTTTGATGCCCTTATGCTGCCTTGTGGCACTTACTTTATGTGCTTATAAAGATATGTAGTCAGAATGTGACTTCTCCTAAGACATAAAATTATACAGCTGTCTCTAACCTTCACAAACTCTTGGAAACCAGTGTCTCTGTTTAAGGCAGACATAATAAGGTAACCGTCTGGGTGGTTAAACAAAAGAAATGAATTTTGTTACAGTCCTGGAGGCTGAGAGTCTGAAATCAAGGTGTTAGCAGGCTTAGTTCTCTCTGAAGGCATCAGAGGACCTAGTCCAGGCCTATGCTTAGTTCGTAGATGGATGTCTTCTCTGTTCCCGGTAATGCACATCATCTTCTCTCTGTACATTTCTGTATCCACATTTCCTCTTCTTATATTTACTACAGTCATATTGGATTAGGGCTCACCCAAATGGCTCCATTTTCAGCCAGTAACCTCTGTTAAAACCTTATCTCCAAAGAGAGTCACATACTATGGTACTAGAGGTTGGACTTCACATGCAGTTTTATCTTTTTAGGGAGACAAATGGAACCCATAGAAAATAGTCTGCATTTTATACCCCACCAAAAATTTAGTTTATTACTAGAAATAAACTTAGAAACTTTAAGAATGGAAGCCTAATTTTCCACAACCACATCTCCAATAACAACTACACCCTTGAGTAAAATGTGCTGATGGATGGTCAAAGGGTCAAAGTTCCTCTGGGCAAGTGTTCTCCAAGTACAAGAACAGGTTATGGGACAGAGTTTTATGGGATCATTGATAGGTTAAAAACTAGTTTTTCCAAATTTACGTAGTAATTTTGGGGAAAAGGGAGATTCATCCAAAGTATACAGTTAACTGGAATTCACTTGTGGTTCAATCAATATTTAATTGGTAGACTCAGTTTTGCCTCAAGAATCAATTCAAAACAAGATTCTAAATTCACTTTTGACACTAATCTTTTATTTATGGTAGAGAATGATTTAGAAGTGTAACATAAACTATGAATTCTGTGTCAACATACAAGCCATTAATCAAAGGTTAGCTGCACAGTAATTAGAAAATAGGCCAGCAAATTCCTTTTGTAAGAATTTCAAGCTGAAAACATTTCTGTTTTTGTGGATCTAGGGTTGCAAGTCATGAAAACCTGGACATTTTATTTTGAAAAGTGAGGTGGCGGAGGGAGAGACTACGTAAGTGATTTGGAATTCTTGAGTGATATTTCAAGGAAAAATAATTTTAATATGCTTATTGCCCTGCTCATACTCTAAAATTAAAATTCTGTCCTAGTTTTGATATCTCATGGTTTTACTCTTCCTGTTTCTCTTTTTCATCTTTAAGATGTTCAAGAATTCCAAATATCAAATTAAACATTAGTCAAGCATGCTGACTTTCCATTTTCAGAAATAGCTCACAGTTTGAATTGAGATTTAGAAATATGATTTTGTTCAGCCATCAAATAACGAAGTTCCACATGATGGCCTGCGAGGATGTCAAGAGTCGATGGATTCTTTATGTGGACTGTGAAGAGATGACTTTTGGCAATGGCTGAATGTTTTGCAGGAGGGAAGGGGAGCAGGAGGGAGGCGAGCTCAGGGTTGGAACTATCTGTGGCAGTGGAGCATCTGACGGTGGGCTGATTAGGAGCCCAATTGCAAAGAGATATGGGATGTGAAGGGAGTAGAGAGAAATTAGTATTATTTCAGACTGTACGTGGTCTTCAGCATAAAGTCAGCACAAAATAACATCTTCTTAATGTGTCATAAAATGTTTTTCATTACCTCATCCTTATTTGCTTCTTTGGTGTCATTTTGTACTGTTCTCCTTCCTTCTACTCCTGTCTGGCCAGACTTATTTCACTTTCTCAATTTTAAACTGCTTCCCACCTCAAGGCCTTTGCACTAGCTGCACCCCTGTCTGGCAGGTCTTTCTTCTGGATCTTAGCATAAATGTTACCATCCCCAGCAAAGCTACTTTGAACCATCCAAAGTTAGCCACTAAGCTGCTGTGCTCTAGACTTGTACTTCTCTTTCTGGCTCTATGTCCTATTCTTCTTACTTATTTGTTCCTAGGTAATTGTCTGTGGCCATGTCACTGGAAACTAGAGAGCAAGACCTTATCTATCTTATTGTCTTTGTGCCTTCAGTGCTTCAGAAGTGCACACAGTCATTTCCCATTTAATATTTGGGGAATAAATGAGCAAGAAAGACAATTCCACTGCTTGCCACAATGATTAGATCCTATCATAAGTGATATTTTGAGTTCATAGAATTGAAGAAGGGCAATCTAGAAACCGCCTGGAGAAAATAGAGTAGTAATGGATAAAAAATTATACTATAAGTGGAACTGGTAATATTTGAAATGGAAAATATAATGATTGGGAAATAGAAAAAAGTTAAAAGAACATTTATTAAAAGAAAAGATTTTCTGATAATTTTGAGCCTTCCCACAATGGGTTAGGCTAATATCTCAGTGCAGGAAACTTTTATGTTAAAAACTGTATGGCCATTTATCAGGGAAGTTTTAGAGAGAATTTTATAGGTGATAGAATTTAGAAAACCTCCATAATCCCTTTAAAAATTGCATTTTACTATTGTGACATTTTACAAAAATGTAACAATTTTTCATAAGAAATCAATTCCTTATTTATTATCTTCAGCTAATACATTTAGAACAAAGTTTATCCCCAATACCACTGGATGTAAATCCAGATTCCAAGTGACTTTTTGTTGTTTCAGTTGCAAGAATTTTTGTTATACCTGATGAAAGTTGTCATTGTTTTTTTAAACCTTATGATGTGATTGACAAAGGTCTTGACCCCAAGCAGAAGAAGAGTTAGTTCTGCCATTTCTTTGTTGTTTGTATCATTACCATCACTTTTATTCTCCAACAGTGTTTTTAAGCCACTTTTCCACATTGTGAGAAGTAGGGCAAATGTGTCTAATAAATCGATCCATTGGGTAACAGTCTTCTGTAAGAGATCAAATGGATGAAGATTCCAACCTCTATTTATTCCAAAATGTGTCCTTAAGAGAAGTCATGTACTTACTGCAAAGCATAGCAACCCATACATGGACCTAGTGAAGATGCCATTATTTGTACTTTAAATATTAGTTGTGATAAATTTTTTCCTTTGTTGATATGAGTTAATGTAATGTCTAACAAAATGTTCTCATATTCCAGTGGTTTTTTTTCTTATATCTCTTGTGATTTATGTGTCCTACTTTGTAATCACTGCTCTAGCTCTTACATAATATGTAGCACTGAAAATATGAGAGTAATTGTTAAGCCTTCACATTTTGAACCTAGTTATATATAATGCATTAGTGAATAAAATCCAAGCCTTGAAGAAGGCAGAGAGGTACAGCATTCTATATAGATGGGTTATAAATCTAATAGTTTCACTCTGGGTCATCTAGTACAAATTTCAAATAAGGTGCTAAATAAAAGTGCCCTGATCATGGTTTTGGAATGATCACAAGGGAAAATAAAACCCCCTGTGCCATTATTTCTGGTGGTGGTGGTAGGGGAAGCATTTATTGTAATGGCAACATCTTAAAGCTCAGTCTACTCCTCTTCTCTTACTGAGTTTGACTCAGATGCTGGTGCAGGTGGCTCATAGCCTCTATTTTTCTAACTCAACACTCCCTTTTGCTGATCTTTCATTCTGATCTCATTGCTACCAGTGGAGGTTGGGTGGGCATGGATGGGGGGTGGAGAGGACAGAGAAGGAAGAAGAAGGAAGAGATGAGAAGAAGAGGGAAGAGATGAGAAAAAGAAGGAAAAAGGAAAAGAGAAAGGAGTGAGCAAGATATGGGTAGTAAAACCCCGAAGAGTGTATTTCTGTCCCTTCCTTTCCTTCCTCCGGCCAGCATCTTTGCAGTCTCTTCTGGGTCATGTACTATAGGAATTTATGCAGGCAAACAGGAGAGTCCATTTTCAGTGAGGAAGGAGAGAAGGCCCCTCACCACTCTTCTGTGTAACCATGTTTATGACTCTACTCCAGAGTGAAGAAATTCTGTGTACACAGGAAGAAGCATGCAGGGCCATGAGACCAGAGAAATTCTCAAAGACTGGAAGAGCCTCATGGAGTCCTGTAGAAACTGGGAAAAAACCTTACTGAAAAAGCACTGCTTCCAGTATTAAAAAATATCCCTCACTGTACAAAAGTGTTTTTGAAACTCAAATCCACTTTCATGTCATCACTTTTCTAGGTGAGGCTGTGCTGCATGCTGAGGGGAGGCTCTTGTGCTACTTCCGATAACAGATTTCTTAGACTGGATTTAAGTCAGATGTTATCTATTAAATTCCATAGTCTACTGGTTCCTGGGTCAGTGAAATATCACCATAATCTAATTTATATTAGGAATTTTTCTCTTCCAAGAAAACATGTTGTTTAGTTTTACAAATTGCCTATCATGTTTTTCCTAATAGTCTTGGAGCCCAAGAGAATGGTGAAGACTCAAGTTGAAATCTTGGCTTTGGCTTAAGCTATTTGATTATATTTTTCACCCTGAAAACTTCTGGAAAACTTTTTATGTCAAGATTTTGTTGAATTGTAAAATGTTTGATGGACAGGTTTCAAGTTTTTCCTTTTGAAAAAAATCCCAGTAAGTTAAAAGCAATAAACTTAACTGAAAATATACTCCTTAGCTAAAAGTTGAAATAAAAGTCCTATAGTAGAAGATGTAAATATCAGGTGATAAGAATATGAATTTAAGGCTGGGGATTTAGCTCAGTGGTTCCACCACCTGCCTCGCAAGTGCAAGGTCCCGAGTTCAATCCCTGGTACCAAAAAAAAAAAAAAAAAAAAAAGAATATGAATTTAATATAAAGGATATGTTTTCATAGGTAGGGTAGATATATTGGGTAGTTTTCAATTTGTAAATTCTATATGACTTATCATTTGTGAGATAAGTGACTTGGTTGGAAAATATATACCTAGCACTGTCTTGGGGAGGGAGGAAGGGGGTGGGAGAGAGAGAGAGGGAGGGAGAGAGAGAGAGGGAAAGAGAGAGAGAGAGAGATATTTCATTTCCATCAACCTGTCTCAATAGGGCCTCATAATATGTATGCAAGAAAAGAGATAAGTTTTAGTATTTTGGTCCCTCTTGAAAATGTTCACCCATCAATAAAATACTGCAATGCCCTTCATCCCCGGAGGAAAGTTGGGGGTATCCCTCTTTCTGAGGAAAATGCAGTTTTACAATGATGCTTTACAATAAAAATGTACATACTAGTTAGCAAACTTCATATATCTAGGATTACTGCAAGTTGGATTTGAGGACATTGCCTATGTTCTAATTCAATTTTTTTAAATTAAAAAAATTACTAACCTTGAAATGAATAAAGGTTTTCAGTTTATTTGAATACAGATCTACAAATACAATCCATACCTACCCCAAAGAGAATTTTTAGAAATTTGCAAAATAAATGTATGTTATTAAACTTTACTGGTTTCCATTTGAAAGCTTCTCATTTTTTTATTCTTGGAAGACTATCAGCTTAGAGGTCAAGACGCGTACTTTAACTTGAGTGTTCCGTGTATATAGCTGAATGTGTAGGGACATTTGCATTTCAGTAATGTGCCTTTTGTTTATTTTTTGCAAGTGCAATCTGACTACAGGTGAATATAACCTATCCTTTCAACTGGTGCTGCAGCTCAACTATTGGAATCTGTCAATGGGATCAACATATTTTTATCTATTAGGATGGGAAACATGGGGCGAATTAGCTCAAAATTCTTATCTGTGAAAAGACTAATAAAAATGAAAACTTATCTAAAACTAACCTAGCTTTGGATGTCTGGAAATCTAGATGATCCCTTCTCTGTTTATGATGATGATACCAATTTTCTCAAACTTTTTTATATTAAAAAAATTAACCAAGTCTCAATCCCCAGTCCACTCTGAGTATCTCTTGAAAGTCTCTATAATCTCATATTAATATGGCTTACATGTGATATGTTCCCCAGAAACTCGTGCATCCAGGGCTTGTTCCCCAGTGCAGCAATATTCAGAGGCAGGACCTAGAGAGGAGAGCAGATCACTAGAGTGCTAACTTTACTGATGGATTAACCCATTGATGAGATCAGGCTCAATGGGCCTGCTTGGATGAGACCAGTCACTGTGGCTATAGCTTTGATGATTATAGTTTGTCACTTTCTCTTTCTCACTCTGTTTCCCAGCTGCCATGAACTGAAAAGCGCTCCTCTACTACTCTTCTGCCATGATGTTTCTGCATCGGAACCAGCTGAGAGTGGAATAAAAGCCATGAAACTGAGCCAAAATAAATCTTTGCTTTTCTAAGTTGCTTTTCTCTGGTATTTGGTTATAGAGACGGAAAACTGACTAACATACACCCCATCCAACTTATTGGCATATAATTCTCAAGACACTGAATTCTAGTCAGGGTGGTTTCCTCCCTGGCCAGTAGATATACCATACTTTCTCTGTCTCCAACCTCCATTTATGAGATCATAAACTTTGTCTTTCACCTCACACAGTTGTTCCCATCCTTAAAATCCAACATCAGAATAAATTTTTAATATTTGGGGCTTGCATGGCCAAGCATATTACAATACAGTCTCTGGTACATATGTTAGAACTCCAAAGTTGTGTTCTTGATTTGCAAATTTTGGATATTCTAACTGACACTTTCAATACTACTTTCTTTTTCTTTAAGTTTTTTTGTATATCCTTTTATTGGTACATTTTAGGTGTACAATATAATGACATTCATCATTGGAGATATGCACCTTTACATATTCTCTTGGTTCTTATTTTTTACCCCTTCCCCAGCCTTCCCTTAAACCCCTCCATCCCTCCCTATTTACAAAGACTTTGTTTCCATTTTTTCTTTTTCTTTTTCTTTTTCTTTTTTTTTTTTTTTTTGGTACCAGGGATTGAACTCGGATCCTTGTGCTTATGAGGCGGGCGCTGGAACCACTGAACTAAATCCCCGGCCTGTTTCCATTTTTTCATTTTCTCATATTAATTCCATTCCCTTCTTTATCCCTACCCCTCCCACTTCCCCTTCCCCTTTGCCCCTTTTCTTCCTATTTCACATTATCTGTTATACCTTTTGTCCTTATTTACACTTTCAGTTTCTCACACTAGAGAAACTATTCGGTATTTACACATGTGTGTCCTGTTTATTTCACTTAAGAGTATTGCCTCAATGTGCATCCATTTAGCAATAAATGTCTCTAATTTCTCATTTTTGATGGCTGAGTAGTACTCCATTTTATAAAAAACCCCCCACATTTTCTTGATCCAGTCTCCAGTTGATGGGCAATTGGGCTGTTTCCAAGTTTTAGCTATTACAAATTGTGCTGCTGTGAACATGGGTGCACATATATCCCTGTAGTATGATTCTTTTAATTCTTTTGGGGAAGATACCCAGCAGGGGAATAGCTGGGTCAAAGGGGACTTCCAGTCCTAGTTCTTTGAGGTATCTCCATACTGATTTCCACAGTGGTTGCACCAGTCTGCACTCCCACCAGCAGTGGAGCAGGGTTCCTCTTTCCCCACAGCCCCGCCAGCATTTGTTATTGGTTGAGTTCATGATAGCAGCCATTCTTTCTGGAGTGAGGTGGAATCTCAGCATTGTTTTCATTTGCATCTCTCGAATGACCAGTGATGTTGAACATTTTTTCATATGTTTATTTGCCATGTCTTCTTCTTTGTCTAAGAAATGTCTGCTCATTTCATATGCCCATTTTCAGATTGGGTCTTTAAATTTGGGAGGTCTGATTTTTTTAAGTTCTTTATAGATTTGAGATAGCAGACCTTTGTCTGAGGGACAGCTGGTGAAAATTTTTTCCCACATTGTGGGTTGTCTCTTCACACTGCTGGTGGTTTCTCTTGCTGTGCAGAAGCTTTTTAATAAGAAGAGATCCCATTTGTTGATTGTTTGTGCTAGTTCACGGGCAACTGAGGTTTTGTTCATAAAGTCTTTTCCTACCCTAATGTCTTCAAGAGTTCTACCTAACCTCTGTTCCAGCCGGTTCAGCGTTTCTGTTTTTATATTTAGATCTTTAGTTCATTTCAATTTTAGTTTAATGCATAGTGAGAGACATAGGTTTAGTTTTAATCTTTGGCAAGTTGAAGCCCAATTTTTCCAGCCCCATTTATTAAAGAGGCTATCTTTCCTCCAGCGAGGGTGTTTGGCTCCTTTGTCAAAGATGAGGTGGCTGAGTGTGTCTGGAGTTGTTTCTGCATCTTCTAATCTGTTCCATTGGTCTTCAGGTCTGTTTCTTTGTGAGTACCATGCTGCTTTTAATCACAATATCTTTGTAGTATAGTTGCAGGTTGTGGATTGTGATACCCCCTGCAATGTCTCTGTTACCTAGAATTGCTTTGCTATTATGGGTCTCTTTTTGCTCCAAATGAATTTTTGGATTGTTTTCTCAAGGTCCATGAAGTGTACTGCTAGGATGTCAATTGGGATTGAATTGAATATACATAGCAATTTTGGAAGTATAGCCATTTTCACTATGTTGATTCTTCCTACCCAGGAGCAAGGGATGTCTTTCCATTTTCTGATATCCCCTTCAATTTCTTTTTTCAAAGTGCTATAGTTTTCAGAGAAGAGGTCTTTGATTTCTTTTGTTTGGTTGATTCCTAGGTATTTCAGTTTTTTTGAATGCTATTGTGAAAAGAATTGTTTGCCCTATTTCTCTCTCGGTAAGTCTGCTGTTTGTGTAGAGGAAAGCTATTGATTTTTTGTGTTGATCTTGTATCCAGCTACTTTACTGAATTTGGTTATTAAGTCTAGAAGACTTTTGGTGGAGTTCTTGGGGTCTTCTATGTACAGTGTCATGTCATCTGCAAATAATGACAATTTGACTTCTTCATTTCCTATCTTTATTCCTTTTATTTTTTTCTCTTATCTAATTGCCATGGCTAATGTTTTCAAAACTATATTGAACAGGAATAGTGATAATGGAAATCCTTGTCTTGTTCCTGATTTTAGAGTGAAGGATTTCAGTTTTTGACCATTTAGTATGATATTGGCTGTTGGTTTTCCATAGATTGCTTTTATCAGATTGAGGTAGAGACTGTCCATTCTGATTTTTGATAGGGTTTTTAACATAAATGTGTGTTGAATTTTGTCAAATACTTTTTCTGCATCTATTGAGATGATCTTATGGTTTTTGTCCCTGGCTCTATTGATATATTGTATTACATTGATTGATTTGCGTATGTTGAACCATCCCTGGATCCCTGGGATGAATCCCTCTTGGTCAGGGTGTATGATTTTTTTGATGATTTTCTGCATTCTGTTTGCCAGTATCTTATTAAGGATTTTTTATGTTCAGTCAAGAGATTGGCCTACAGTTCTCTTTTTCAGTTAGGTCTTTCTCTGCTTTGGGGATCAAGGTGATGTTTGCTTCCAGGAATGATTTCAGGAGTATTGCTTCCCTTTCACCTTCGTTGAAGAGTTTAAACAGTAGTGGCAGTAGTTCCTCTCTAAATGTCTTGTAGAATTCAGCAGTGAAGCCATCACAACCTGGGCTTTTCTTGGTTGGTAAGTTTTCAATTACGTTTTTAATTTCATTGGTTGATATTGGGTTGTTTAGAATTTTTAGGTCTTCTTCATTCAACTTGGCTAATTCATACATGTCTAGGAATCTGTCCATTTCTTCTGTGTTGTCCATCTTATTGGCATATAGGTTCTGGAAGTATGTATTCATTCTTTGGATTTCTGCTGGGTCTTTCATAATTTCACCCTTTTCATTCCTAATTACATGGATTTGGGCCTTTTCTTTCCTTTTCCTGATAAGGTTGGCTAAGGGTTTGTCAATTTTGTTGATTCTTTCAAAGAACCAACTCTTGCTTCATTGATTTTTTGTATTGTTTTCTTAGTCTCCATTGAATTGATTTCTGCCCTGATCTTTGTAATTTCCTCCCTTGTATGAGCTTTGGGTTTGTCCTGCTCTTCTCTTTCTAGAAGCTTGAGGTTCAGCATCAGATTGTTTAATTGGGCTTGTTCTGTTTTCCTAATACACGTATTCACTGCTATGAATTTCCCTCTTAAGACTGCTTTCATTGTGTCCCAGAGATTGCTATATGTTGTACTGTCAATGTCTTAATTGAAAGATCTGTCTGATTTCTTCTTTAATTTCCTCTGTGACCCATTGGTTATTCAGAAGTGTGTTGTTCAATTTCCATGTGTTTATGATGTTTTTGCAGTTGTTTTTGCTGTTGATCTCCAATTTCTTAGCACTATGGTCTGATAATATACAGGGGATAACTTCAATTCCTTTACACCTAAGTCTGTTCTATGAGCGAGTATATGGTCTATTTGGGAGAATGACCCATGTGCAGATGAAAAGAATGTTTATTCTGATTTTGTGTGGTGAAACACTCTGTAAACATATGTTAAGTTCACATGTTCAAGAGTTTGATTGAGTTCTAGCATTTCATTGCTCATATTTTGTCTAGTTGATCTATCTATTTGTGACAATGGGGTATTGAGGTCCCCCATTACTATTGTATTAGTGCTTATATGGTTTTTAATGTCCATTAGTATTTGTTTTATATAGTTGGGTGCACTAGTGTTTGGTGCATAGATATTTATGTTTGTCATCTCTTAGATTGTTCCCTTTACAAAGATATAGTGTCCTTTGTTTCTCTTAATCAGTGTGGGTTTGAAATCCACTTGGTCTGCAAAGAGGATAGCTGCTTCTGCTGTTTTTTGGGTTCCCGTTGTATGGAGTATTGTTTTCCACCCTTTAACTTTCAGTCCATGAGTTCTTCTTGAGTTAAGTGTGTTTCTTGTATGCAGCATATTGTGAATCTTGCTTCTTGACCCATTCTGCCAATCTATTTCTTTTGATTGGTGAATTGAGACCATTAACATTGATGCTTATAACTGATATGTATTGAGTTATCATGTTCATGACTTTTTTTTTGTTTGATCCTCTCCCTTTGCTTTGAATTTCTTGTCGTGCCCAGCGGATTCATTCTGCTGGGCTTCCTGGGGTTGTGATCCTCTTTGTCTTTTCCTAGGATTTTGTCTAAAATTTTTTTGAGTGCTGGTTTGGTATTTATGAAATTCCTAAGGTGCTCTTTGTCATGAAAGTATCTTATTTCTCCATCAATTTTGAAAGATAGTTTTGCAGGGTACATCAATATGGATTGGAGGTTGTTTTCCTTTAGGGCTTGAAGCACATCACTCCAAGCTTTTCTTGCCTTGAGGGTTTGCATTGAGAAGTCTGCTGTGATTCTGATGGGCTTTCCTTTGTATGCGATTTGTTTCTTTTCTCTAACTACTTGTAGAATTTTGTTCTTCTGTTGGGTTTCTGGAATCTTAATAATTATATGCCTATGTGTAGATTTTTTTTGATCAAGTCTAGTTTGAGTCCTATATGCCTCACTTATCAGTATTTCAAATTCTTTTGCACTGTTTGGGAAGTTTTCTGCCATCACTTGTGTAAACAGGTTTTTTACGTCATCTGCACTCTACCCTATTTCTTCATTGACTCCAATCAGTCTTATGCTATTTTTCTTTGCATCATTTAGCAGCTCCGTGATTGATTTCTTGTGGTCGTTTAAAATTTTAAAGAATTTTTAATTTTTGTAGACAGTAATTGCAATCTTATCTTCTATATCTGAAATTCTGTCTTCACATTGGTTCATTCTGCTGCATAGACTTTCAATGGAGTTTTTAATCTCCTGGAAATCTGTTTCAATCTGTTTTATGGATTCCATTTGTTTCCTATGTTGGGATTCCATCATGTTCCTCAGCTCCTCTATTTTTTTATCTGTATCCTCTCTCGATTTATTAATCATGTCTTGCACTATGGGCACAATCTTTGCTGTTATGTAAGAAATTATTTCTGATTACATTTTTTCCAGATCCTCTTTTGTTGCTAGTTCAGGGAGTCCAGGTGGTTGAGTATCAGAGTGTTACATCTCATTTCTCTTTGGGTTTGCTGTAGGTGATCTGGAAGTCTGGTTCTGAGGCTTGTTTACCTGTCTTTTCATTTTGACCCGTGGGTTGTGTGTGTTCCTGGCACCCGAGTGGCTCACTTCCTCTGTGCTGGGAGCTGCAGCATGCCTACCCAGAAGCCTCCTCCTGCCCAGGAGCTGTGGCTTGCCAACCTGGAAGTCTCTTCTGGGCTGGGAGCCATGGCACACCGATCTGGAGGCCTCCTCTGTGCTGGCAGCTGTGGCACACCTCCCCAGAAGCTTCATCCTGCCTGGTTCCTTTCAATACTACTTTCTAAAGTGATAGACAATTTCTCTCTTTTTATCCTGAAGCAAGTTGTATGAGTGTGTGAGTGTTTGTGTGCATGCATGTGTGTGTTGTCATGAAGCTTCTGGTTTAACAAGTTGGCCAAAGATAATTTAGTGTACTTGAAAAAAATTACTAATAGGTAAAGATTAAAATTTCTTTGGTCCAATTATTATCGATACCTTTAATGGAGCATGATTATTGTAATTTTGGTAATTGCTCTATTTTGGTATTGAAATAGAAATATCTTAGGTATGGCATCTATAGATATATACATATAAAGTATATGGAAATTTCCATTCAAAATTGTCCTCAAGATGAGCATTGTCACACTTGATGTACACATGTAATGCAAAACACACATGATACTTCCATTAACTCACACATATTCACAAGTACAGACTGAGTATTTACATATGTATTTATGTACTAAAAATGTTTAAGCACAGGAAAGTTTGGATTGACCATTCATAAGGATGGAAAAATATAGATTTTGTAATTGAATAAAAACTTTCATTTAATCATGTTTAAATAGTTAAAAATTAATTTAGTTTAAAAAAAATCCAACTAGCCCTGGCTTTTATTTTTAATTACAACAAATATCTTTAACACATTTCAAGACATTTGGATTAAAAATAGCCAAGTTGAAAGTATTTAAGAATGACACATGTTATCATTCTCAACTGTACTCTGCATTTCATATCTATTGCAGACATCCATCTACTTGACTTCAAAGAGAATTTTTCAGAATGAAACCACTATACAATGAAGCAATCTATAGTGCATAGTATAGTAGTTGGAACTTATCATTAATACATGTGTACAATTGAACCCCATGAGATTTTGAGTCTCACAAAATATCCTAGCACCAAAACACACAACAATGAATTGCCTTGCAAAGCTTATGGTTTCCAAACAGAAATCTTGCTTTGGGTCTGTGGAAGGCCCAAGGATATATGAGCAAGAGCAGACTAAGGCCTGGATGCTTAAAATTATTCATGCTGTTAATTGATATAAGTGCATCAACTCTTGGATCAGTCTTACATGGTCCATAACTAATTAGCATAAGGAGCAATATTCAAAGACATATTTTATGGTCAGTATAGATCAAGGGCAATTCTTTATCCTAAAAAAAAGTTGTACATATATAGACTTGCACAAAAAAATCAAACTGAAGAACAACTATCAGAGGCACAGAATAATCACAGCAAATTAAGGGTTTTAATTCTGGCCATTCTACTCTCCTACTAAAGCAGAGAAATGGACAAGGAGATTTTAGAAAGATCTATCCAATGCTGAAAAGAAAGTAGTGAAGGTTTGGCTATGGAGGGTGGAATGATGAATGCAATCTTTTATAGCTGACAGACCTGGGTTTGAACCTAGGAAATATTCTTTACTAGCCTGTCCTCTGGTTCAGTTGTTAACACTTATATTGCTTCTATTTTCTCATTTGCAAAAAATGGAGAATAATATGTATCTTATCACTTTTTGGGTAAAATTTGTAATACTTTCTGGCACATAGTAGGTGCTTGTATTAGTCAGGGTTCTCCAGAGAAATAAAACCAATAACATATATGTGTGTGTGTGTGTATACATGAACAGACTTATCAGAAGGGATTGGCTCACACAATTACAGAGCCAAACAAGATCCAAGATCTAAAATCTGAAAGATTGAGAACTAGGAAGAGTGCTTATTTTACCTCCACACTGAAGGCAAGAAAGAACTTGTTCCAGCTCATGCAATCAGGAGGAAGGAATTGCCCCTCATTTGAGCAGGGCCAGCCTCTCATTATATTTATCTATTCAATTTACTGAATGGGGTTTACCCATATTAGGAGGTCAATCTGATTTACTTAGTCTATCAATTTATACTTAACTTACTCAGACACCCAGAGAAACACCCAGAATAGTGTTTCACCAAATAGTCGCACACCTTGTGACCCAGTCAAATTGACAATCATGAACAAAAATACAAATAATTTTCTTTTCCAAGCCCTGAGTATGTTTAATTACAATTCTGATGAAATTCAAATTTCATATTTCACATTTCACTTCTGACTCAATTCATTTAAGTGAGAAATTTAAAAATTATGATTTTTTAAATTATTGTCACAATAACTTTGTTACTAATAAAATAATTACTCAAAGTCAAGAAAGCACTAGAAATTAAAATTAACATCATTAATGGGTGTCCTACGAATTTCCTTTGTCATATAGATTAAAGAAAGTATGTTGCTGTGGGTTGGATATGCACTGAGTGTGTCCCTCAAAGGCTCATGTGTTAGAAGTTCGGTCCTTATTGATGGCCTTTAGCAGGCAGACTAGTGGGAAGTCCTTAGATCATGGTGGGTGGACTGACTTCAGAAGGGTGTGGGACCCTGGCTTTTCTGGTTTCCTCTGTTTTGATGGGATTTCTCACTTCCATATGTGCTCTTGCTATGACCCCTTTGATTACCAGGTCCTCACCAGAGTTAAGCTGATGCTGGTGCCATATCTTTGAACCTTCAGAACTGTGAGCTGTATAAAATTTTTTCTTTACAAAGTAGCCTGTCTTAGCTGTTTCATTATATTAACAAAAAAGAGACTAACACAGGGAATTACAGCGAGATGTCTGAAAGTGAGACTAAGAAGGCTACAATGGGATTACTCAGATGTAGATTTTGACATAAGTACCCACAGCAAATGGTTTATTAGGGAAGTGTTTACAGGAGAAATCCATAAGCAGTACAGAGCTGTGGATAAAGCTAATCAGTTTTAGTTGTAAAGAATAGGATCAGCCTGGTTCTTCATGGAGGCTCTTGTGTGCAGGTTGAGTCTAGTTTGCCACCACAGAACCCAAGGAGCTGGGCTTTCATCACTGGGATGAGAACTCCCCAGCACTTGCTGCACCTTGAGATGTCTGCAGGAAAATGGGCCCAGGAACTTTTGAGGAAGTTATCCAAAGAAGAATTCAGGCAGATGAAAACAACACTGAGATTCCTCCTCACTCCAGAAAGAATGGCTGTTATCAAGAAATCAACCAATAACAAATGCTGGCCGGGTTGTGGAGAGAAAGGAACCCTTCTCCATTGTTGGGGGGAGTGCAGACTGGTGCAACCACTGTGGAAACCAGTATGGAGATACCTCAAAAAACTAGGGCTAGAGGTCCTATTTGTCCCAGCCATTCCCCTGCTGGGTATCTTCCCAAAAGAATTAAAAGAATCGTACCACAGCGATATATGTGCACCCATGTTTATAGAGGCACAGTTTGTAATAGCTAAAGCTTGGAAACAGCCCAAGTGCCTGTTAACTGGAAACTGGATAAAGAAGATGTGTTTTTTTTTCTCTAATAAAATGGAGTACTACTCAGCCATAAAGAATGAGAAACTAGAGACATTTATAGCTAAATGAATGCACATTGAGGCGATACTCTTAAGTGAAATACATAGGACACACATGTGTAAATACCGAATAGTTTTTCTAGTGTGAGAAACTGAAAGTGTAAATAAGGATTAAATGATTAAAACAAATAATTGATAATTTGAAATAGGAAGAAAAGGTCCAAAAAGTTAGGGGAAGTGGAAGGGGAAGGGGAAAGGAAAGAAGGGAAAGGAAAAATTATGAGAGAAGAAAAGAATGGAAACAAAGTCTTTGTAAATAGGGAAGGGGAGGAAGGGTGCATAAGTCATGGGGAAAAAATAAGAACCAAGATATATCATGTACAGGTACAAGCACCCAATGATAAATGTAAATGTATTGTATACCTAAAATGTACCAGTAAAAGAATTAAAGCAAAACAAAACAAAGAAGAATATCAGGTGCTGTCCATTGGAAAAAAATAAGCATGAAACCACAGAAACAATAAAAGGGAGGCAAGGAGATCTAGGAAAAGCACTGAATGTCCTCCATAGGCCAGCCTTCTCCCTGCTCAGATGCACTGCATAATGCTTACTCCAGCTAGCCCTGATTTATGCAGGATGGTGGTTGGAGGGTTTGTGGGTTGGGCTCTAAATATCTCTCTCTCCATGGTTTGCACCAAGGGTATAACTGATTTTTCTCATCTTCACCCCCCATGAAGATTCTGTTCTGTCCTCATAAGATCAAGGCATGTGATTCCTAATGTGACTTAGACCTTAATTCCTGAGGAGGAGCGTTGGTCCTGAGGGATCTAGCTCCCCATTATTATTCTCTTTTCAAGATATAGTTGTCATTGGCCATCCTTAGTGTAAACAGCATGAGAGCATTAGAAATGTTCTAAAATGTTCCTGGAGATGTAGTCTTAGGATGGCTTGAAATGAATCATTATTCACTTTCAGGACTATTACACACAAAATGTAGAACACAATGATTTTAAAGTTCAGATACTTATTTATTTAATATAATTTCTATTGTAACAAAATCAAAGTTCAGTACAATAAATTTGCCAATTTTATTCAGTTGTCTAGCACATTTTCACACATAGGCAATTATTTCAGGTTTAAATGAATAAATGAATTTGTGGTATGTACTCTATGTGTACAAATGTATGCAATCATTCTAACAAATTATAGTCCCTATAGTTGTTACCAAAGACAAGTAATGAAGTCCAGTTTCCCAAGAAGAAAAAAAGTGCAAACAATATTCTTTCTTTTCCTTTGTACTTAAAAGAGCATTGAGAAAAAGATTTGTTTGGGTAGTCAAAATTTTCTACAGAAAGAAAAAGTACTGGACATGCAGAAGCCTTTATTTGATGAAATGTGAAATGAATTAAATAGTTGGGACATGGCAGGCTTCTCTTGGAGAAGAACAGAGCTGTGTAGAGAAGCTTTTCCTCAGGACTCATGCTTTCTCCTTCCTCACAAAGCAGTAGGAGGATGCGTCCAAAGGGCTTTGTTTAATGGTGAGCCTGCTGATTACAAAATAACAAGCTATAATTAATTCTCCACTGCTTTTCAAACATTCATTCATTCATTCATTCATTCAACAAATATAGTATCTGCTAAGTATGTAGTCTGTGTAAGCCTCAGTTCCTGGAGTTGGAAAAATAGCAATGCATAGAAACCAGTGTCCATAGCTCTTTTCATTTGTTGCTCTTTCATTGGAAGCAACTTCAAATCAAACTCTCCTCACTACTTTTGACATAAGGTTGAGCAATGAGCAATCCTACAGATTCAGAGATCCCCAAGACTGTCTTCAGGCTTAAATTTCATCAGAAGGATGTATAGGACTTGGACAATGTTATGTTCATGATTGTGGTTCATTGCAATGAAAAGATACATATTAAAATTATCAAAGAGAAAAAACGCATAGGGCATGATCCAAGAGAAACCAAGCATAAGCTTCTAGGTGTCTTCTGCCAGTGAAATTGCATGGATGAACTTAGTTCTTCAATGATATGGATGTGTGACAATATATGTGAAGTAATGCAAACCAGAGAAGCTCATCCTAACCATGATGTAGGGGGTTCTTACCAGGGATCTGTCATAAAGACAAGCAGCACCATCTGATTGACCTTAGCTACCCCTACTCTACCACTGCAGAATAAAAACAGCCATTCAACATAGGTCACTTGTTGGCATATAGTGTCTTATCTGACTAATGATGCATGGTTCAAGACCTCAGGCAAAGAAAAACTGCCTATCAGGTAACACATTCTAAAGCGTTAGAGTTCATCTTCTGGGGACAGCTCTGAAGATAAGCCTTTTTTGGCAATATATATAGTTTGAGCAATCCAGGCCTATGAGTTTAGTCTTTCCTTCATTGTAACTCAGCTTCATAGCCTACTTTGTTTTTCTTCCCTCAGCATAACATTTTGACTTTCATTCATCAATGAAATATTTTAATTCATGTTTCTTTTGATATTCCTATCATAACAAAAAACCAAAAGATTTTATTTCTTTTTTTTCCTCAATGATGAGTGTTAGTCATTTAATGTTTCATTCACAAATATGTACTGATCTCCTATCATGTGTCAGGAATTTTATCAACTGACATTTTACATGACTCCAAATAATTTTTATTTTCATAAAATACTGAACTATGTATTATGCATAAAATGCTTACTTCCAGAAGAAAATCTATAACTTAAATGCTGTAAGAAAAATCAAAGAGACCACAGATAGCAAGGCTGACTAGAGTTTTCTTTGTGGGAAATCCGAAACACATTGTCACAGGATAGCATGGTCAGGCCTGCACGACACACTGGGAACATGGCGTCACTCGATGGCTCCAGCACTGGTGAGTCCAGCACCGAAAATTTCTGTTTAATTTTCCTTCACTTTTAACTTCAAATCATCTTTATCAGCAGCCATATTTCCTACTTGTCTCCAAGAAAGATCTCTTTCTATTTCCACATAAGGATAGCTGCTTCACATTTAAAAATATCTCATCCCATCTTGTAGCTTCTTTATTTTGACCTCTTTGCTTTGATGTCTCTTTTTTTCAGGAACTTCAAAAATTCTTCTCCTATGATTCCTTTCCTGTCAGCCTAAAATTTTCATCAAGTCTCTCTCATCCTGAAGGTATCTCTTCTTTTCCTGATTGTGACCCTGATATGTGACTGGCATAAGTCCTAGTGATTCCTTGTTTTAAATGTCTTTCAAATCAGGATTTTCTTCTCCATTCCCACTGGTACTGACAGCTTACAATTCACCCCACACAAGACTGGGATGGAGACTTTCCCGGCTCACCAGCTTCCACTGTCTGGTGTTTTCACTTCTTCCCTGAAAATTATCACAAAAGTTATTTGATTACTTTCTGAATCACTTGAAAGCTCTAGTCACTGCGTCTTAACTAGTGAAGAGCAGAAGCTGTATATCATGATTTGTACGCAGTTCTATGAACGACCACACTCACTCTCCAACACTGTCTCCTTTCCTGTTCTCACTCACCTCTCGCCATATCAGACCCCCTACAGTTCCAGGAGCAGGATAAGGGCCTCTGTTTAAAATATCATTCTCTTCATTGCTCCCTGTTGATAGACTGCAAGACAGTGCTCTAATGTTCAGGGGCCTGTGAAGCTTTTGCTAAGCCCATTTACTTGTGGTTTTATTCCCCTTTGCCTGTTATGTCTTATTGTGTTGAAACAATTGCTTTTGCCTGCCTGTCTCTTTCATCAGAGTGGAATGCTGGGAGGGCAATAGGCTTCTCATTGATTTCCCAAATTCAGTGACTGACAGAGTAGGAAGCAAAATGGATTATTTTAAGAGATGACAGGTAAGTGAAAAGAGCACTAAGAGATTATCTACTGAGTTACATAGTAGCTCTATACTTAATGTACATATCTGTGAGATTTAGTTCTAAGTATTCATCATCACAGAAAGCCATGAGATTTATAAACTCGCAAGATTATATTTTTCATTTGCAACATGGAGTACGGTGGCATTATAAAATCACATATGCTGATTTCTTGATATATCTTAATTTAAAATTAAGATCTTTTTTCTTGGTATCTGTCATCTAAAAGGCCTGAATTCATATATCTTTTATAGAATCTAGCTATATTTACTAGGTTAAACAAAGGGTAAAATTATATTTGCAAATATATTTGTAATTTCTCAGAATAGTAGAAAATCATGATTTTTTTAGCTCACAATGAATTATGATCAGATGAATTTTCTGAATCAAAGTTCCCTAAGCTGGTAGTGACTTGAAACTTTGTCACTTTAGTTTACAGCACTACTGATTTACAACAGCACACATCACTATGGGGTTCATATATATATATATATATATATATATAAAATCTCATAATTTTTTTTTGGATTTAGTATGTGAATTATTTGTTGCATAGCAGTCCCTTCTTATCTGTAGGGCATCTGTCCCAAGTCCCTCAGTGGATGACTGAACCATGAATAGTTTCAAACTCTCTCTCTCTTTCCCCATCTTTCTCTCTCCATTTCTCCCTACCCATCTCTTTTATCTATACATACATTTTTATTAAGTTTAATTTTAAATTAAATTTAAATTTTAAATTAGGCATAATTAGGTAATTTCTGATAATATAGAATGATTATAAAATATATTGTAATAAAGTTATATGAAGATAGTCTTTCCCCCTGAAAGTATCTTCATGTACTGAACTCACACTTCCAATGTTGAGGTAAGACATACAACACCTACATGATGGGATGAAGTGAGGTGAATGCCCTGGGTATTGTTGCATAGTTAGACTACTACCTAAGAGTTTCTTGAACACAAACACTTCAATACCATGACAGCTGATCTCAGTCTGATAACAGACAGCAGCTGGGTGATTAACAGGCAAATAACTTGTATAGCACAGATGTGCTAGGCAAAGGGGTGATTCACATCTCAAGCAGTATGGAATATGATAGTGTGAGATTTCATAACATTACTCAGAAAACTGTGCAATTTAAAGCTTATAAATTATTTATTCCTGATACTTTCTATTTAATATTTTTGGCCTCCCATTGACTATGAGTAACCGAAATTGTGAGTGATAGCTGTAATTTTGGGGTAACCATAAGGTTTATGAGAAGATAGACTTTCCTTGTCAAGACTGAGGAGATCGTGCAAAAATATAATTACATTCCACCCCAAAACTGTATAATAAAAATTATAAAAGTACATAATAATTATCTTTTCTGTGTATTGCCTATAAAATAGTAAGATTTTTAAAATTTCTGTTTCATATTCAACCTCAAAATCCAATGAATATTTTGCCAAGATCTGGAGTCAAAAAGTACAGAGCGATAGAGCAGCAGCTCTGGTACAGGATCCTGTGATGTCATTTAATAGCCCGGTATTTTCTGGATGGTTTCTTCTATCCAGGGTAACAATCTTCATTTCAGTACATTTACAGAACTTAGGTTTAATACTTAATGATACAAAAACAAAGCAGGTGTATGAATAATTTATCTCAACACAATAAAGAACATGTATGAGAAGCTCACAGTTTACATCATATTTACTGGTAAAAAACTGAAAGCTTTTCCTTTAAATGTTATTTTTTGAATGTGGGTGTCCAGTTTTTCCCACAACAAGAAAAAGAAGAAGAGGAGTCTCACTTCCTACTTCTATTCAACAGAATGTCATAAGGCCCAACCAGAGCAACTAGGTAAGAAAAAGTCACAGAAGCCATCAAAATTCAAAAGGAAGAACTAGAATTACATGGTCTTATACAAAAAAACCCCTGAAGACTACACACACATGCACACACACACACAATTTAAAACTAATAAATGTGTTCAGAAAATTGCAAGATATAATCCCATCTATAGTAGCATCAAAAAGAACAAAATACTGAAGAATAAACTTAATCAAGGAAGTGAAAAATACCTGTACACTGAAAAGTACAAAGTAGTAATGAAAAAAATTAAAGAAGACAATATAAATAAGAAGATGTATTCATGGGTTGGAAGAATTAATGTGGTGAAGATATACATTTTACCCAAAGCTGTCTACAGATTCAGCACAATCCCTATTAAAATACTCGTGATTTTTTTTTATAGAAATAATAAAAGAAATCCTAAAATTTGTAGAGCACCACAAAATATCATGAGTAGAAGGGCAATCTTTATAGAATGAGGTATTGTATTCCTGATTTAAAAATAATTATAAAGTGACAGTAATTAAAAAAGTGTTATAGTGGCACAAAAACAGATATGCATACCAATGGAGTAAATTAGAGGGACCAGAAATGCATGTGCACATGGTCATCTGATTTTTGATGAGGGTGGTAAGAGTATACAGTAGGCAATAGGGAAATGACAGTCTCTTCAAGAGTATGAGGAAAATTGGAAATCCTCATGCAAATGAGTGGAATTGCACCCTTAGTGTTTGTGAGTGTGTGTGTGTGAAAGAGCACACACACATCTACTCAAAATGGATTTAAAACTTAAATGTAAAACCTGAAACTGTATTGAACATGTGAGAAAGGCTTCATGATGTTGGCCTCACCAGTGATTTCTTGTATATGACACCTAAGGTACAAATATTAAAAGCAAAAGTAGACAAGTAGGACTCCATCAGACTAAAACATCTGTGTCCAGCAAAGAAAAATATCAAAGAGAGAAAAAATAACCTAAAGAATGAGAGAAAAACTTGCAAACCATGTGTCTCATAAATTTAATATTCAAAATATGGAAGAAACTCCTACAATTAAAGAACAAAACTGTCCTAAGTAATCTGTTCTAAGTAATCTGATTAAAAAATGGGTGAAGGATTCTGAACTGCTGCCTTTTAATCATTTAATAAGTGTTCTTTTTTGTATGGTGCTGGGTATTTAATCCAGGGCCTCTTGCTTGCTAAACATGCAAGCTAACACTGAACTACCCGTTAGCACTAATAAATGTTTTTAAAAGCACAAATTAAATTCAAGCACCTGGTGTATGTGGAGGTCGAAAAGACACAGTCATGTAGGAGAAGTAACTATTCAGTGACAAGTCATGTTATGAATGCCATGCAAGGGGTTTGGTTTCTGTATTTGAGAAATGGTCACATTGGTTTTTATTTGCAGAAATTGACCAGTGGTGGTTACTGTGGTCATGGTTTGCACAATATCAGGCATTAGTTGGTTAGGCCAATAATTCTAATTATAGACATCTGAATTAGGTGGCTTTTTGTAGCTCAGAAATGATAGTACAATCAAGATAATGTGGTCATTAATTATGTTTTTAGAAATCTTTTTTGAAAATTATGCAGGGCAATTTATACTATAATCTTTTAATGCTTCTATTTAATTATGGTCAAAAGTACCAAGTGTTCAATTTAAATGAGACATGAAACACTTTTCTTGCTAGTATATATTAACTCCAATATAAATCACATGCTGGTTAAATCCTGCTGAAAGGAAACTTTTGAATTTATGAAATACTATATTTTTAAAGTAGGAATATTTATTATTAGAGGAAAATATGCTGAGTCACTAGCTTTTTGAGAAAACTATTTAGTATAGACTTAAATAATTTAGTATTAAAAGTTTAAACTGACTATTTTACTGTCTTCTTTACTTAAATAGCTGGAGATTGTCTATACAGATGGGAATTTCAGACCAAACCAGCCTGTATGGTGAATCCTTCTTTGAGTCTCTGAGAAATACTTTGGCAAACTGAAAACAGATCATGGGCTTTAGATTCAGACATACTTATGTGACCTCAAGAAAGTTCTTTAATTTCATTAACAGCCTCTATTTTCTGGTTTGTAAAGTAAATAAATGATTCATTATCCCATCTGCAAAGATGGGATGAAGTACTCTGGGGGAACTTCTCAGTATTTAGTAGTTAAAAAACATGGTGGTAATTATAATTGTTGCTTCCAGTAGGTTTTAAAAAATCTGGAATGGTATTATAGCATCAATAATATTGGTTTTAAATTTAAAAAGAAAATAATACAGAGAAATAACTGTGTTTGGTTCCAGGGTCAAGTGCAAAGTGAGCCTCTGCCATCTTCTTGTGCCAGGAATAAAGCAAAAGCTTGAAGTATTTATCATAGTTTGGAATCTTCAGGGGTCTGATTCCAAAATCCACTATGGATACCAAATCCCAAAGACATTCAAATTTCTTATATAAAATACATAGCATTTTTATAAAATGCACACAAATCCTCCTGTATAATTTTAATCATTTCCAGATTATTTATAACTCTAAATACAATGTAAATGCTACGTAAAAGTTTGTTGCACGAGGTGATTTAAGGAATAATGACAAGAAAAAGAATTTATATGTATTCTTTACAGACGCAATTTAAAAAAAACCTATTTTTGATCCATAATTGGTTGAATCTGTGGAGGCAGACCTGTGGGTATGGAGTATGGCTATATATGTGCATATATAAATGTACATTAGGTTACACATACTCTTATGCACATGTATATATATATATATACACACACATATTCATACACATATACATACACTTGAGATTACTATTTTGTTATGCTCTTAGGTGTAACAATGTTATTATGATAATGTAAAAAGATGTCTTTATGCAAGACACTTGATGAAACATTTCCATTTGAATCTAGATAAGAGATACATAATGTTCATTGTACAAGCATTTCATCTTTCCTCAAGTTTAAAAATTTTTCAAAATAAAATGTTGGCCAGAAAAAGGAAAAAAATTGTTTTATTTTTTTCAAAATTTAAAATTGTAATTATAGTAAAATTTTTCAATCAGGGTAGGGAAACAATTGGTGTTCATTTGTATCGATCTAGTAGAAATTCACTGCACATACCAGCCATGGCAAACCTTTTAGAGAGCAAGTGCCAAACTGCAACCCAAACCCACGTATTTATTGAAAAGTGCCAACGCTGCAATTAAACATGAATACTGAGGTTTTAGTTAGAAAAACAACTCACATATTAATGTCTTTTGTCTTAAAAGAAAAACACAATAATACCTACTATAGGTTCACCACCACTGCAGCACATACCAATGAGACAGTGTTAATTTCTTTTGGTAGCAAAGATAATTCTCAGATTATCTAAAGTTTTAAAAAAATTAAGTCTCAGTCAAAAAAAAGAAGAAGAGTTATGTGGAGATAAAGATGGCAGGAATCAGCTGCTTCATGCCAGGATTGTGAGACTGCAGGAGAAGCAGTAGAGCCTGTGCTCACAGCAACTGGCCTAGTTCATAAGGGGAGCACGGAACACAGCATTGCTAGCAGACAGGGCATCTGTTTCCTTAGCAACATGCACTTGATGCCTTTCCAGTATGCTGGGCTCTTACTTTCTACCACTCTCAATTTTATCTCTCATACTCTGTGACTTTTTTTCCCTTTTAGCTCTTTTCTTCTTTCTCACTCATGGCTTCTATTGTATCTGGCATTTAAGCTGATCCCTTTTTGTATATTTTTCAACTTCTGCACCTTCTACTAATTTCCTCTTGTATTTGTTTGAACCACCGTACACAAATCCAATCAAGTAAATTGATTGTTATCATCCCTGACTGAGTAGAACTTTTGTTTACCTCTGCTTGCCTACTGGGTGAGATAGCAGGCCTTGTCACCCCTAGACACTCTGGCTTAATCCAAGTATATTGGGTCGCATTAAAGCTGTGTAGATGTCACAGAATAAAGCAATCTAAACATAAAGAATCCTCTAAGGCCACTTTCTGGGCAGGGCCTGTGATATAAGGGCAAGAATTTCCCACAAAATGGAGAAGTGGGTGGGGCAAGAAGCTTGATAGGGCTTTATAGTGCACAAAATCAGCCTCCCCCCCTTCTTGCTTAAACATTGCTTCAAGAAAATGGAAAATCCCTTTACAATATGAGAATTTTATTTGCCACATAATTTATGAGTCTACCTTTCAAAGATCAGGAGGGTTGTATTTGGAAATCTGTGAACTTTCAGCTATCCGAGTTTATATTCATCTCAGATGTTTATTGGAGAGGAGAGAGAGAGAGAGAGAGAGAGAGAGAGAGCATTCCTGGGTTTGATATTCTGGAGTTTTCTGCCAGCTTCAACTGGAATGGGCATGCAAAATGTCTTGCAAGATTACACTTTTCCTTGTCCTTTTATTGAAATTCTCCATGTGTAGTTCCTGCATGTGGAGAATGGTGTCTGAACTCTACAAGCAAATGCATCACCTCCAGGGATCTTTTTTTTCCCATTAAATTTATTGATACATTTTAGATATAAAATAGTTACATTCATCATTGGGATCTTGTACCTTTACATGATGTACCTTGGCTCTTACTTTTTTTCCCCTCCCCCTGCCCCTGCCCCTGCCCCTGCCCTCCCTTCACTCCCTCCACCCTTCCCTATTTACAAAGACTTTGTTTCCATTTTTTCCCTTTTCTCATATATTTTCTTTTCCCTTCTTTCCTTTCGCCTACCCCTCCCACTTCCCCTACTACTTTAGACCTTTTCTTTCTATTACACAATATCAATTATACATTTTTAAAATTACAATATCAAAATTGAGAGGACATTACCACAGATTTTATAGAATTTAAAAGGATAGAAGAAAGCATATTACAAAAATATTTTTTGAAGTTAATTTGACAACTTCTAAGAAGTACTTGGAAAACAAATTAATGAAACTGACTCTAGAAGAAATATAAAATTTGAATAGCGCCTATTAAAGAAAGTATATTCCTAGCTTGAAAACCTACCTATATGAAAACAGCAGGCTCATATACATTTTAACTGATAAATTATATCAAATGTTTAAAGCAGAAAAAAGAAGGAACACTTCTTCCCTCATTTTAGGAAATCAACATTGTGCTAATACTAAAACTGGATAAAGATAACAGAAGAAAAAAGTATGAACATAGATAGAAATTTGTTTAACAAAACAAATTATTAGAAGTCAGATCTGGCAGTATGCAGAAAGTGGTTTTATTATAGGGATGGCAGTGTGGGTTCAGCATTGGAAGATCCACCCCCATAAGCCATCATTTTAACAGAGGAAAGGAAAGAGCCATGTGATCCTGTCACTAGTTGGAGAAAAAGTATTGGACTAAATTCTACAGCTGTTCATGCTAAAAGCTATCAGGAGACTAGAAGTAGAACAGAACCTTCTCAACAGATAAGACATGTACTCCATACTTCCAGCATAAACACCTTATATGAATGAAAAAGATACAATGCTTTCTCCATAAGGTCGGGAACAAGGGAAGATATGCCTATTCTTCATCTGTCCGTTAAATTTTGAAACATAGGCCCAAATCAAAATAGTCTGGCAATAAAAAGAAACAAATAGCATAGGATTGGCAAGGTGGAAATAAAATCTTTATACGTAGATGAAATGGTCATCTACAGAGAAAATACTAAGAAATCTCTAGGAGACCCTAGAACTTGTATTTGAATCTAGCAGGATTAGAAAACATATATATAATTTTTATATAAAATAATTCAAGTCTATGTATACTTGCTATAAATGAAGAATTGGATATTGAAATTTAAAAGTTATGTAGGAGTACAAAGGACCTAGAGAAGTAAAAAGAAAAAAGGGGAAAAAACAGTGTTGGAAGACATTTATTAACTAATTTTAAGACTTCTTCTAAAGCTACAGTAATCATGGCAGTGTTGGCATAAGGAAAGACGTATAGATCATTGGAATAAAACAGAGAATCTAGAAATAGAACCACACGTATATGGTTCACTGAGTTTTGAAAGATTATTTAACATTAACATTTATAGAACATAAACTCAACTCAAGAGTAGAGGAAAAGATAGTGTTTTCAGCAAATGGTACTACAACACCTGGTATCCATATGTAAAAAATTAACCTCAACCCTTTATTTCCATTCATAAAAATAACTTCAAAGGATCTATGACCTAAATATGAAAGGCTAAAACTATAAAACTTTAAGAAGAAATTATATGGGAAAATGTTCATGAATTTAGAGTAGGTAAGAATTTCCTAGGATACAAAAAACATGAGGTATAAAAGAAAAAAAATGATAAATGAGATTCCATCAAAATTTAGAACTTCAGATGACATCAAGAAAATGAAAAGTAGTCCTTAAACAGACCATATTTATAATACATATAACCTATGACCAGAATATATAAAGAACTCTTACAGCTCATTAATAGACAACCCAATTAAAAAGTACACACAAGAATATGATAAATAGCCAGTACAGCATAAGGAAAGGTGTGCAACACTCGAATCAGAAAAATACTAATCAGTACAATAACAAGATTGTTTTATAAACTCATTAGGCAGATTAAGTTAAAGGTTTTAAAAGAACAAATGTCAGCTTAGTTATGTACCAGTTAGAACTTTCTAATACTGCTAATGTGAATGTAAAATAATAAAACCATTTTGGAAATCAATATAGAAATTTCTTGTATTACTGTTAAGAACCAACAGTTCTGTTCTTAAGTTTTTACTTAAGAGGAATGAGAACACCTGTTCACAGTAGATTTATACATACAAGTTGACTATCCCTTATCTGAAGTTCTTGGGAGCAGAAGTGTTTCAGATTTTGGTTTGAAATCCACTTGATCTGCAAAGAGGATAGCTACTCCTGCTTTTATTTTTGGGGGGTTCTTGTCACATGGAGTATTGTTTTCCACCCTTTAACTTTCAGTCTATGAGTTTCTTTTTTTAATTAAATGTGTTTTTTTGTATGCAGCATATTGTTGCAGCTTGCTTCTTGACCCATTCTGCCAGTCTATTTCTTTTGATTGGTGAATTGAGACCATTAACTTTGACAGTTATAACTGATACATATTGACTTATCATTGTTGACTTTTTCTTTTTGTTGGATTCTCCCCCTTTGCATTTAAATTCTTAACCTGCCTAATGGATTTATTCTGCTGGGCTTCCTGCTGTCTTTCCTAGGATGTTGTGTAAAATTTGATGGAGTGCTGATTTGGTATTTGTGAAGTTCCTAAAGTGCTCTTTGTCATGAAAATATCTTATTTCTTCATCAATTATGAAAGATAGTCAAGAAAGATAGTTTTGCAGGGTACATCAATCTGGACTGGAGGCTGTTTTCCTTTAGGGCTTGAAATACATCACTCCAAGCTCTTCTTGCCTTGAGTGTTTGCATTGAGAAGTCTGCTGTGATTCTGATGGGCTTTCCTTTGTATGTGATTTGTTTCTTTTCTCTCACTGCTTGTAAGATTTTGTTCTGTTGGGTTTCTGGAATCTTAACAATTATATGCCTATGTGTAGATTTTTTTGACCAAGGGTAGTTGTAGTCCTATATGCCTCCCTTATCTGTTTGTCAAGTTCTTTTCCCCTGCTTGGGAAGTTTTCTGCCATCACTTCTGTAAACAGTTTTTTTAAATGTCATCTGCACTCTCTCCTCTTTCTTCATTGACTGTAATCAGTCTTATGTTATTCTTCTTTGCATTGTCTATCAGCTGCTGGATTGATTTCTTGTGGTCCCTTACTATTTTAAAGAAATTTTTCTTTTCCTGTTCACTAATTGTGATCTTATCTTCTATATCTGAAATTCTGTCCTCACATTGGTTCATTCTGCTGTGTAAACTTTCAATGGCGTTTTTAGTCTCCTGGAAATCTTTTTGCATCTGTTTTATGGATTCCATTCGTTTCCTATGTTGGGATTCCATCATATTCCTCAGCTTCTCTATTTTTTTTAATCTGTGCCCTCTCTAGATTTATTAATCATGTCTTGCACTATGGGCATGATCTCTGCTGATATCTGAGAAATTATTTCTGATTTCATTTTTTTCAGGTCCTCTTTTGTTGCCAGTTCAGGGAGTCCAGGTGGTTGAAGATCAGAGTATTCCATCTCATTTCCCTTTGTAGTTGCTTTAGGTGATCTGGAAGTCTGGTTTTGCTACTTGTTTACGTGTCTTCTCATTTTGATGGGGGTGGGGGGTTGAGGGGTGCTGGTGGTACCCACACTGATCACCTCCTCTGTGCTGGGGGAGTGGTATGGTGGCCTGGAAGCCTCCTCCTGAGCTCTGGTTGATGCTCACCTCCTCTGTGCTGAGGGAGGGGAGTGGTATGGTGGCCCAGAAGCCTCTTCCTGGGTGCTGGGAGTGGCTGACCTCCTCTGCACTGGTGGGAACAGTCTATCTCCAGGGATCTTGTAATGGTCAACAAAACTTGGGCCATTTGTTTATTTAGCTTTAGAAGAGTATCTAAACAGTATGCACTTTGAATTATTTCTGAAATATTCATTATATAGTGAGTTAAGAGACCTGATACTGTAAAGAAAAAATTTTAAATTAAAAATCCAAAGGTATTAGCATTAATGAATATTTGTAAATGTCATTTAATGGGGATAACTGTAAATTATTAAGAAAAAGACTGGACACACCCATTATCACCATAATTGGGAGCTTGTGGAGAGGAAAGATGACTGGCCTATTCCAGAGGAAAGGAGAGTTTACATATGTAGTAAGTTAATTTTGTAGGTCATCTGCTACTGATGAATGTTCTAGCAATTTGTAATGATAAACTCATATAATTTTTATACCAGTAAGAATTTGATTTTAAAATGAATCAATCTATGATATCTATAATTACCATATCCATATACCATAGCTATTCCAAAGATAATAAACTGAACATCACCCATGTTTGGTAAATGTATATTCTATGGCAAAGTGGAAGATGGAATGGCTTGTGTACAGTGGAAGCTGTGGAGTCATAGGGCCAAATTCCAGCTCATGGCCTTAGCAGATTTTCATCCTCAGAAAATTATTTAACTTCCACAAGTTTTGGTCTTCATGTGTGTAAAACAAAAACAGTAATAAGGATAATCTACCAAATAAAGTTGATTGAAGCCTTGATAATGCAAATAAGGAGCTTAGATGGTGGCTTTTACTATGTGTCCAAATAAATGCTACTGGTCCATTATTGGCAAAAGAGTAACTTATATAGGAACTTTTTTATTAGGGGAAAAG